>NC_081411.1:264710183-265047683 GCF_030272615.1 Cryptomeria japonica
GAAGGGAGAAGGGGAGAGAGAGAGTGAGAGAGAGAGAGAGAGACCTTGTATGCATTTGAGAGGGAGAGATGATACACTTACATGTGTATATATATGTTTAATATATTATATGTATATAAACATATTATATATACAATGTCATATTATACACATATTATACATAGAATATCATATTATACAATAGCGCGTACACATTTTTTAAAGGGAAACAAGTGCGTACATGCTGCTTATACTATACATACCCCGTACATGCTTTTTAAACCATAAGTACCCTGTATGCACTTTTGACTCTTTAGGCTTGGAAATAGGCTTGGATGACAAAGCTATGGATTGGAAGTTTGATTTCCCTCCATTTCTCTCATTTTTTATGTGTTTTATTTTATCAACTTGATTTGTCGACTTTGTCATCATCAAGTTTACACTTCATAAAGTGGGTATTTCTAAAATTGCCACCATATTTTCACCCATCTTTTGAGCTTTCTAACCATATAATTTTTTTTCAATTTGAACAACAGTAACATATTATTATTAAATTTCTTTTACTAGTGTCTCCATAGTTCTCACAGACATAGGTACACCATTTTTTGAATAACTTTTGATATACATATCCAAATTTAAAAAAATTTATATATTAGTGTAGTGCACTTGATTCTTTACAATTTAAAAAAAAAAATATTGTATTTTTTATTTGTTTAGTGCAACTTATGCTTCGTGCACGAATAGGTATTGAATTTTCAGGATGTGCTCGATTGGAAAAATCATAAAAAAAAAAATACTAAACAAAAAATTACAAAAAAATACACATCTTCTAGTGCTCACTCTTAACTATCTTTCTGCCAAAGGATTTGTCAAAATAATAAATCTAACTATGAATTTTTTGATGTGCACGTCAGACACTATGTTATGTTTTTTAGAAAAAAATAGGGTCATTTTTTCATGCGCGAAGGATTTGACCCCCTTAATCTTATCAAATTTTGAAAAAGTTTAGTAGTTTGGAAACTAGATTCAGAGTAATACAATATTTGTTCTTTGATTATCTTCATATCTTGAGTGGATGACTTTCAAATTTTGCCTCTAAGTTTAGGTTCACCTAATTTCAGAAAAAAAGTGTCCACTTATACCCCCCTTTTTGACCACCATCTTTGTGCACTTACCTAGTAAGTATAAAGGAAAAACACCTTTTTAAATGTTTTGCATGTAATAAGATAGGTCATTTTGCATCTAGATGTCCTGAAAGGAATTCAAGATTTGAAGAAAGAGCTAGAAGATATTTTAAGCCTAACCCTTGATATCAGAACAAGTACAAGTATAGGAAAAACATAGATAAATCATCATACATAGCATATGAGGAAGGTGTGACTGATTCTGATGATAAACTGACACAAGACTCTACTAGTGGTTCTGACAATAGAAAGGACTAAGTGTTCCTGTCTATCAAGGAAGATGTTCTGGAAATGCAAGAGAATGTACCTGAAGAGAATGCACTTGCTGCTAAAATTGAAGATAAGGATGGATAGGTAATTGACAGTGGATGTTTACATCATATGACTTGAGATAAAAGGAACTTTCTATATTCTGCAAGCATTTGATGGCAGTCTGGTAAGATTTGGAGATGACAAAGAATGCATGATCAAGGGAAAAGGAACTATATCATTGGATGGTAAGCACAATACTGATAATGTTTATTATGTTGAAGGTTTAAGGCACAATCTTTTGAATGTAGGATAATTGATAGATAAGGGATTTGAATTACAGTTCAAGGATGGAAACTGCAAAATCATTAATGTATCTGGTTTGGAGATTGCAACCGATACTCAGACAAAAGTTAATATATTTCATTTGAATTCCAGTGAGAAGACATGTTTGATTGAAAAAATTGATGAGAGTTGCCTATGGCATAAAAGGCTATGTCATGTGAATTTTGATTGCATGGTTAAGATCAGTTCAACTAAGGTAGTTAGAGATATACCTAAGATTGTGAAGCCCTATAATATAGTATGTAAAGAATGTCAAATGGGAAAATAGGTCAGAACCTATTTTAAGAGTATACAAGACAAATCTAATGATGTTATTGATCTTATACATACTAGTTTGTGTGGCCCTTCTAGAGTTAAAATTTTTCAAGGTGATATATATTTTATGCTAATCGTTGATGATTATTCTAGAATGATGTGGGTTACTTTTTTAAGGGAGATATCTGAGGCTTTTGAAAAGTTTAAAATCTTTAAAGCTAAAGTTGAGACTAAGAAAGGATTGAAGATTAAATGTTTAAGTTCAGATCATGGTGGAGAGTTCACATTCAGTGAGTTTAACAACTTGTGTGAGAAGCATGGCATAAGGAGACAATTTTCTGCTCTCGAACACCTCACCAAAATGGAGTTGTGGAAAGGAAGAACATAACTATCTTAGATGCTGCTAAAACAATGATGATGGAAGCTATTCTACCTTATATCTACTGGAGAGAAGCAGTGAGCACAACAATTTATACATTCAACAGAGTACATATCAAAAGTGAAACTGGTAAGACACCTTATGAATTATGGTTTGGCAATACACCTATAGTTAAGTATTTCTGAATCTTTGGTAGTAAATGTTATATATGGAGAGATGATATCATTGGAAAATTTGATACTAGATTTGATGAAGGAATATTTCTTGGTTATTCTAATGAAAGAAAATCATATAGATGTTACAAAAAGATATTGAAGAGAATTGTGGAGAGCACTAACATCAAGGTGGATGAGCTGAATAAAACTCAAATCAGATTTTATAAACAAGAACCGGTAGCAAAAATAATCTTAAATTAACTGATAATACCTTTACCAGAACAAAATGTTGAACCAATTACTCTGACAGTATTAGAAAATTCAATAGTAACTAAAGAACCGAGAAGAGGAACAAATAATCAAAAGACTTCTAGGTATGTAAGGATGAATCATTCAGAAGATCAGATCATTGGGGATAAGAACAATTGAGTGATGACAAGAAGAAGATTGGCAACTAATGAGGTATGTTTAATTTCTCAAGTTCAATTGGTATCAGTAATTGAAGCATGTAAAGATGAATGTTGGATAAAAGATATGGAAGAAGAATTAGATTAGATAGAGAAGAATAACACATGGACTTTAGTTCCTCAGCCTAAAAATAAGAATGCTATTAGAAATAAATGGATTTTTAGGAATAAATTGAATGAAGATGTACAAGTTGTAAGGAATAAATCTAGATTAGTTTGTAAAGGATGTTCTCAGAAGGAAGGAATTGATTATGGTGAAACTTTTGCACCTGTAGCTAGGATTGAAGCTGTAAGATTATTTCTTGCCTATGATGCACATAAAAACTACAAGGTTTATCAGATGGATGTTAAGTGTGCCTTTCTGAATGGGGATCTTGATGAGGAAGTTTATATTGAGAAACCTGATGGTTTTCTACTTTCAAATGATAAAAAGATGGTTTGCAGGTTAAGGAAATCCTTATATGGATTGAAACAAGCACCTAAAACTTGGTATGCAAGGTTAGATAAATATATTTTGAATCTTGGTTTCACTAAAGGTAATGTTGACAATAATCTATATTATAAAGTCATTGATGATGATATATTGATTATTGAATCTTTTGTTGATGACATCATTTTTGGAGATGAAGATAAGTTGTGCATGGAATTTTCTAAGAGTATGGAGAAAGAATTTGAAATGTCTATGATTGGGGAAATGAAAGTTTTCTTAGGTTTCCAGATTACTTAGACTATTAAAGGTATTTTCATCTGTCAAACTAAGTATGCTAGGGAATTGTTGAGTAAATTTAGTATGGTTTACTCTAAACTCTTAAGTACTCCTATGGTTACAAGTGAGAAATTGTCAAGGAAAGATGAATCTACTCTGGTAAATCCTACAAGATACAAGTCTATACAAGTCTCCTATATATGACTCGAACTAGGCCTGATATAATGAATGCTATTTTGTATTGCATCAAGATATCAAAGTGATCATAAAGAAAATCATGAGAGTGTGGTGAAAATAATTTTTAGATACTTGCAAGGTACATCTGAATATGGTTTGTGGTACCCTAAGGATGATGATTTTAATATGTGCATATACAGATGCAGATTTGGCAGGTGATTTTGATGATCGGAAAAGAATTTCCGATGGAGCTTTCTATCTTGGAAAGAAGTTGCTTTCATGGATCAACAAGAAACAATCATATACTTCTTTATCTACCATTGAAGATAAATATTTTATTGCTGCTACTAATTTACACAAGTTCTATGGATGAAGCAAATGTTGAAGGACATTAAAGTGCATTGCATTGGACCAGTAGTTATTCACTATGATAACTCTACTGCTATAAACACATTAAAGAATCTGGTATTTCACTCTAAGACAAAGCATGTATCTATAAAGTATAAGTTTTTGAAGGATAAGGTGAAATAAAATGAGCTTAGACTAGTTTATGTGAACACTAAAGAGAATATTGTAGATATTTTAACTAAACCTTTGCCTAAAGAATCATTTGAGTACCTGAGAGATAGATTAGGGGTTTCTACCCCTCTGATAGAGAACTAATTGATGTTATTTGGCATGAGTCTGGTATGCATTATCAAATATATCATTATTTCTAGATTGATGTGGGAATGCTACTGCTCAAGGGGAGTAGTTAGCCTTATGATTCAGTGGTTTTTGTTTTTTCTTTGATATTTTGGTCATATTTCTAGCGTTGATGTCAAAGAGGGAGAGATATATGTGACAAAGGGAGCTTCACAGAGATATCATTCATAGAGGGAGTTTAGTATTTATTTTAGAACTTCATTTATATATCTTTGTGTTAGAGATTTTTGGTTGTCTTCCATTGGGGGAGGCATATTTGCCATTTCTTGGCATTTGGCTATTTTTCACATCTAGTGTTGCCATCAATGCTAAAGGGGGAGATTGTTGTCCATTTGGAGGAATTCATTATGTGTTGCATTTATGTTTTATCATTGATGATAACACTCATTGTTTTGGCTATTTTACTGGTATCCTTCTGGTTGGATTAGATCATGATGATCCGGTATGCTTCGGCATGTTTGGGTTATAGAATTGGCTTATTCATGCTACTCAAGATTCATGTTCAGTCAGTTGGTTTTGATCTGGTGATTGGATGCCCTCATGTATGCTGGCAAGCTTAGTTTTTTGTTCTAGCAAGGGTTTCACCGATAAAGCTTTGTTGAAGATTTTTGATGATATGCATAAGTGGTGTCAGTGTAGCTTCTAGTTGAGATTCAGGATTCTGATGGTTATCATACTTGAGACTTGGTTGATTGGGATCATTGCTTTAGCATGTGTAGACCTAAATTGGGTCTTGGTATTGTCTAGGTTATGGACCATCTTAATGTAACGTGTGGATTGGACTTCTTGATGTGTTTTTCGGGATGTCCTATTTTTGGATATTTTTTGTTTGGTCTCAAGCTGACATGTCTTGTAATTATGTAATTGATTTATTGTTTGGTGGTTGACATTATTGTTTGTGGTCGATGGTTTGTATATGTATGATGTAAGATCTCATATTAGATCATCATGGAATAGAATATGGAATGCAATAGGAGCGAACAATGTAATAATCATTAAGGCAAAGGATTTGGTCAATCATTGGTGATCAAGTTGGGTTTATGTAAGAGGATTTGGTCCTATGGTATTGAGCCTAACTAAAAATGTATTCAGGTATAGGAGATTCTATCTTTGTAGTTCATTCTTTCCTCTGGATTGTAGTCTATATTTTTATGCAGTCAGTTAGACTCCTTTTGTGATGACCAATGTGCTCTAGGCTATTGGCCTTCCTGCAAGTGTAGGTCCCTCATTCGTAATCACATACTTACTACATAAGTATTATCTGACTGTAGGTAGGCTTCCCACCATGGTTTTTCCCTTCACTGGGTTTTTCACATACAAATCTTGGTGTCATGTGGATGGTATTTGTTCTTTGATTGTTGTTTATTCTTAATTAGTTTATATGTTATTTCAATATTTGTTTTATGCATTTCAGTATTGATCTTTTGGGTTCTAGTATTAAAGGTTTAATTTCTTAAGGTTCTAGTAATCTGGTGACAACTGATTCACACCCCCCCCCCCCTCCTAGTTGTCTATCAGTTATTTGAAGTATCTAACAATACAATGGGTCATTCTTAGATCGAGATGTCTCCACTTTTCTCTTATATAGTGGGATATTCTCGGAACCAAAGGGTAGCCTCTTAGAGTGAGATGTCACCACTTTTCTGGATATTTGTACTATACATCTTATATAAGTTGTAACATACTTGGGTATAGACTTCTACGAGGTGATTTGAACCTCACACACATGCGCACAAGGTTGAGTATAACTCACAATGTCCTCACTCTTCTCCCTTATATGGATCACCTAGACATAATCTAGGGGTTAGCTTTCCATGTTGTTTTCTATATTGATCACCTAATTCTAGGGGTGATATGTCCATGGTTCCTTTTGTTTGACTTTGTTCTCATGGATCACCAAATTGTGTATTCATGGTCTCTATCTTCTTCCTCTCATGAACTCATAGTTTTACTATTGATTGTTCATGGATGATGTCATCTTTTCTCTTTTATGTGATTATTGACCTATTTATGTGATGGCATTTGTCTTTTTGTTTCAATTAGTTGTTGAGAAATTTGATTATCGAGGTCTCTTCGGCTAGTTGATTTGTGGTCTCATGTTTTGTTTTGTTGTGTGTTGTTTTGTGCTTTGTCTTATTTTTTTTGTCTTATTCTTTTTTTCTGGTGTGCTCTTGCATATGTTTGAGTGAGTTAAGGTCCTAAGATTGGAGGCTTTGCTCCTTAAGATTAGTGATGTCTTATACTCCTTGTGGTATTGCTTTGCATCTCTCACCTTCATCTCTCTCTTTCTTCTACTTTATCGCCAATATTGGTGTAAGCCATACTACTATTAAAGTGGGGGCTAAATGTAGCATAATAAAATTGAAACCCTTAAAATTTTGACTGCATTCCCCTACTTAATTGGGACCCCTCTCTGCATCATCATTTAAAATTTCCTCATGTTTTACCCCTTGTATCACATCAAGACCCTATCCAGGCCCCAAAATAAGGTAGGATAGGGGAGTGGCACCCTTTTCCCCCTTGGATAGGGGCATTGTGCCCCTATCCTCCCTCTTAGGGTGGTCCTAAAATGGTTCCATTTGACCCTTGACCCTAATTTTCTCTTTGGGATTCAATCTCCCCTATGTTGGCCTTCGGTGAAATGAAAACTATCCTCCTAGACAATTATAAAAGGGGGATCTATTCCTCTCATTTGCATAAGTGTAGATAGGCAAAATTCAGGAGGAGGCCTTCATTATCATCATCAAGTGTTTAAGTGTTCAAGTCTTCAAACATATCCTTCTTCATGTGTCTTCTTCATTCATCCATTGTAACAACATTACAACCTTCATTTGCAAGCATGCATGTGTGTTAGGGTTTTGTCATTTTACATGCCATTTCATGCAACACTTTTGATAACACTCAAGAAGAAAAGAAACCATCATCAATAAATTACAAGATCTACAATGTATACATTTTCATTATTTACATTTAAGCATTTGTAATTACTTTCTTTCAAAGTTGATTGCTCATCTGGGGTTTGATTAGGGAAAACCTCTATCCACAACCCTTCTTCCCATCTTTTTTGTGTGTAGGTTGCAGGTGCACAACTATAATTGCATATTTAGGCTTCATTTGCAAAGATGAAAAACCCTTTTCGACTCGCAAATTTTTTGGAGGACCAGGTGCAACTTTAGCTTGGTTTGGACAAATTTTCTCCAAATTTGCAGGGCACATCTGCATTAGTCTAAATATCTCAAATCCAAAGTTACAACGCGATCCTGAATCAGTAGCTCCTTATTTCACCCATTTTGTCTTTATTTTGTGCATAGTCAACAAGTCAACTCTTCTACTTAAAACAAAGGGTAAATTGTATTGCACCATTGCAATTCACTTAGTATTCAAATCCTTATTCACTCTAGGGTTTGCATCTAGTGAATTCAACCCCTCTTTTGATTATAAAGTATCTCCCAAGTGAAAATCATCCTAGTGATTTCCTTTCTCTCATCTAGACGGGGAGTCACTAGGGTTCAATTTTCCACTTTACAAGTTTGTTTCACACCAAATGCAAATGTGAAAATAAGTGTTGTGATGTGATTATTGATAGTGGGAACACTAATAATCTGGTGTCTAAAGAAATGGTTATAAAGTTGAAGCTAAAGAGGGAAAGACATCCACAACCATATCGGATAGCATGGTTGCACAATGACCACAAGGATTTGGTCAATGAACAGTGTCTCATAAAATTCAAGATTGGAAGCTATAGTGATGAGGTACTCTATGACATCATACCTAGGGATGCATGTCACATGCTATTAGGAAAGCCATGGAAATTTGATAGGCATGTGGTACATGATGGTCATGCAAATATCTATACCCTAACAAAGGATGGAGGTCACCATAAGCTGAAGCCCCTAAAGGAGGTGGAAGAAAATGTATGTAGTTATTCCATGATATATTTTGTTGATGGAAGAATTTTTTTGGAAGGCATAAAACATGAACCTGTGTGTTTTTCTTTAATTCCTAGAGTAGATAAAGAAGATAATGAAGAGGTTCCTGTATAAGTTTATGATTTTTCAGATGAGTTTTAGGAAATCATGTCTGATAATGTGCCTGAGGGTTTTGCACCTGTGAGGAAGATCAACCATCAGATTCAATTGATCGTTGGAGCCAATTTGCCAAACAAGGCAACCCATAGGATGAACCCATCTGAAAATGAAGAGTTGCATTGACAAGTTCAAGAGTTGTTGAGAAAATGATTGATCGGAGAGAGCTTGAGTCCATGTGTGGCACCTACAGTACTAGCACCAAAGAAGAATGGAGAATGGAGGATGAATATGAACTCTAGAGCCATAAACAAGATAATATTCAAGTGCATATTTCCCCTACCAAGGATAGATGACCTTATGAACTTCTTGAGTGGAGTGAAGTACTTCAAAAAAATTATTTAAAGAGTGGATATCACTAGATCTAGATTAGAGAGTGGGAGGAGTGGAAGACCGCATTCAAAAATAATGAAGACTTGAATAAGTGGTCAACCATGCCTTTTGGGCTAACCAATGCACCAAGAACATTCATGTGGCTCATGAACCAAGTATTGAAAGAATTTGTTGATTTATAGCAAGACATTGGAGGAGAATTTAATGCATATTCATTGAGTTTTTGAGAAGCTAGGAGAGGAGAAAGTATTTATTAATTTGAAGAAGTGTATTTTTTTTAAGGATTTAGTGTACTTGGGGTTTGTTGTCTCAGTAGAAGGTCTTAAAATGGACCCACAGAAGGTGAAGACTATTTTGGAATGGCCTACGCGAAGGACTACTACTGAGGTGAGATCTTTCCATGGTTTGGCTTTTTTTTATAGGAAGTTCATTAGAAACTTTAGTAGCATTTGTGCACCCCTAACTGAAACAATGAGAGGGGATAGGAAAGAAGTCAGGTAGAGTATGGGGGTAGCAAAGAGTTTTGATTTTTTGAAGAAGAAGGCGATAGAGAAACTTTTTTTAGCCCTTCTAGATTTAAATAAGGTGTTTCAGGTGGATTGTCATGCTAGTGGCAATTCCATTGGAGCTATTTTTGAGCCAAGAAGGTAGGCCCATTACAGATTTGGTGCAAACATAATCCAGTGAGTCCTCAAAGATAATAGAATAGATCATGTGGCAAGAGTAACACAATGGAAGCAACAACAACACATTGAAAAATTATAAAATCAAATTTCTGTATGATCATATATTCATCATAGATCATCTGGTAATCAACCGGTTACATGCAAGCTAACAAGCCAGAATACAACTGGTAACCAACTAGTTACATGCCTAACCTCCTAACCTCTAAATGCCTCATAAATATATCATATAACAATATTTATACCCTCCGGAACATAGTTGGGTCAGCCACACAAGATTACATTTACCAAGACAGGAAAATGAAATGTGTAAATAGGTCGGCCCCAAAATGAAAATAAATTTCTTTGGAAAAGAACAACCAAGGAGCACGGATCAACAAGAAGGTCAGCCAAGGACTTAGGATAATCAAGCAATACCCCAAATATATGCACACGCCAAGAGATCGCTCTGCATGAGAAGAAATCAACAATTAGTTGTTAAGCTCAAAAACCATTGAATTAAAACAATCAAACTGGAAGTAACATCTCACTGATAAAGAACCCAAATGGATTGAGAATTTGAAATTAATCATAAGAACATGCTTGGAAACTGAAAATCTAATCTCCAATGAAAAGCAACTAGCTACCGGAAGAATATAGAAACTAAAACACTGAACTTGAACATAACAAAACTGAAAGGAAATATTTTTGGCTGGTGCAAGATTTCTTATTGACCGGGGATTCTCCTACATCAATATTCAGTGAAAAACTAAATGATACAAAGAAGAAATATTATGTTTATGATCAAGAAATTTATTCAATAGTTTAAGAATTAAAGAAATGGAGACACTATCTATTGTCAAAAGAATTTGTTTTATATACAAATCATCAAGCATTATGGTACTTGAATAGTTGGGGAAAATCGAATCAGAGACATTTGAAATGGGTGGAGTTTTTGCCTTTTGTTTTGAAGCACATAAGTGGGAGGTGTAACAGAGTTGCATATTCCTTGAGTAGGAGGTATGTTTCGCTAGTAGAGTTACAATTTGAGGTGGTTGGGTTCAATGAACTCAAGACATTATATCCTGATGATCAAGATTTTGTAGAGGGTTAGAAAGCTTGCAACGAGCTTGTTACTTTAGACAAGACAAGGTGGTTGAATTTCATAATCTGGGATGGTATGTTATTCAAGGGAAGCCAATTGTGCATTCCTAGGAGCTCCATGAGGGAGAATTTGATCAAAGAGAAGCACAATGGAGGAATGGTAGCACACTTTGGTCAGGATAAGACCATTGCCATCATTAGTGAGCATTATTTTTGGCCTCAAGCTATCACATGATGTGAATAAATTTGTGCAGAGTTGTAGAGTGTGTCAAAGGGCTAAAGGAGTGAGCCAGAATACAGGGTTGTATCAGTCATTACCTGTACCAAAGAGGCCATGGGAAGATATAAGTATGGATTTTTTTCTTGGTTTACCAAGGACACGGAGAGGGAATGATTCAATTTTTATGGTAGTTAAGAGGTTTTCAAAGATGGCACATTTCATCCCATGCCAAAAGACCCATGATTTTATCCACATTATGGATTTGTTCTTCAGGGAGGTGGTACGACTACATGGTTTTCTAAAAAGTATCGTTTCAGACCGTTTTACCAAATTTCTTGGATACTTTTGGAGGACATTATGGAAGAAGTTAAAGACTGAATTAAAGTTTAGTTCCACACACCATCCACAAATTGATGGGTAGATTGAAGTGGTGAGTAGGAGTCTGGGTAACCTACTGAGATGCTTTGTAGGAGACAAACTGATGCAGGAGCATCCCCGGTTCTAGGCAAACTTGCATCAACCAAAAATATTTCCTTTTCATTTTGGTTTTTGTTTTGCAGTTTCAACATTTCATTTTGTATTTTCTTGCATTGGCTCACCGGATCTTGAGGCATTGGATTTTTCTTGAGGACTTGATCATCTACCTTATTCCCAAACCGCAGAGCATTTGGATCATTTTTCGGCAAGTTATCGCTGCTAGTTTTTGAGAGTTTTCTGGCACCGGTTGCCTAGACCTATTTGCATTAGTGATCTACCAGATCCGTTCCAAAGCTTGCAGAGCTCACTAAGTGTTGATTCCGATGTTCCTTGGTATGTGGTTGACCTTCCCTTTTATCTATACTTCATCCTTTGGATTTTCCAAAGGAATTTTTTTTACGGAGACCGACCTTGTTGTTTTTACACATTAGGTCTTGTTCTTCGGTATTTGATCCCTTTTTGGGCTACTCGAATCCTTTGGATTGTTTAAATCATTGTAATTAAGCATTTTAATGTAGATCAAAGGTGGTAGACAAAACATAGATGCTAGATCTTAAGATTTGAGGTCCCAGTTGTGACATGTTCTATAATTGAGCATGTTTTAGTAGGCCAGTGAGCCAATTTTTGTATCTTGGATGTTACTGGTTGATTATAATCAGTTTTTATGATATAATTCATTCTCTTCTAGATTTCCTCCATCTTATCCTTATGTTTCCATTGTGTTTACTCTTGCTGACTGGTTGAGACTGATCTATTTGAAGTCCCTCCTAACCGGTGACTGCACCAAGTGGTATCAAAGAAAGCTTTCATTTTGGAGATTGTATTTTTTGAAGAAATTTTGTTGTAGTGTGGTGGATGGTGGATTTGAATTGTAACTGAAGAGGATTGGCATGAAGATGGCGTGAAGAGGAAATAGGAATGGTGGAGCACATGGGAATGTATACCCAGTTGTGATGGAAATGTTGTGAGGAATTGTAGCTTGGTTGGAAGTCGTACAGACTACATAGAGAAGAGGTTGACATATTGAATATGTGATTGAAGATGAAGGAGAAGAAGCCTCGATATAACAATTAAACCCACCGATGATTGATCCAGATGAAGAAAGGTTCCTAAGGGTTTTAAGTAGGGAGAATACTAAACCACATTTTACCTCACCGAAATATGAAGGAAAGTTGGCCTCTGATGAATTCATGGAGTGGATCGCAAAGATGGAGAAATATTTTCAGTTTGAGAGCACCAAAAAAGAAAGGAAGGTGAAATATGTGTGTACCTGGTTAAAAGGACATGTGTCTCTTTGGTGAGAGGATTTGTAGGTTGATAGATAGAGAAGAGGTAAAGAGATCAAAACATGGAATTGTATGGTTCGTAAGTTGAAATCAAAATTTATGTCAGCTGATTATCAAGTGAATCTGTTCCGAAAGTTGCAGAATATGAGGCAGAAGGAATCTAGTGTAAAGGAGTATACTGAAGCATGTTACAAGTTGAATATCAGATCCGGACATGTTGATGATGAAGTTGAACAAGTTGCAAGATATTTGAATAGATTGCAAATGTCTATAGAAGATGAGCTCAGTTTGATCAAGTTATAGAGTGTTGAAGAGGCTTATCAATATGCCCTAAAAGCATAAGAGAAGTTGAACAAAAGACATGAGCAGAGATAGAGAGGTAGAGGTGGAAGGTTTTTTGGAGGAAGATTTCAAGGAGGAATATTTCAAGGAGGAAGAAGATATACCAGATGTAAAGGAACCTATACAAATTAGAACAAGGACAAGGAAGTAAGAAAATATGGTGGTTCATACCAAAAGGAAGATAAAAATTTCTACCAGAGAATAGAATCTGATGGTTACTGGAATGAGAATTTTGTAAAAGATGATAGAAGATAAGAGAAGAGAGTATTCAGAGGAACTTTCTTTAAGTGTGGAGGAGAAGGACATCATGCTTTTGAGGGTAAGAAGGCATAGAATATTAGGAAAATAATAGTAGTGGAAGAAAGCCCCACCAGATCAGCTAATAAACTGGAAGATGGAGAACTGATGATGATGAGGAGAGCTTTGTGTCATACTAGAGGAGTTGAAGAGCCCTTGCAGAGGAGGAATTTGTTAAAGACTAGATGTAAGGTATCCAGTAAGTGATATAAAGTTGTTATTGATAGTGGTAGTTCAGATAACCTTGTTTCAGAAGAGATGGTGACTAAGTTGAATTTGGAAATATTGAAACACCCTAAGCCTTATCAGATAGCATGGATTCAGGATGAACATAAGTTGTTGGTAAGTGAGCAATGTTTGGTGACATTGAAAATTGGGAATTATCATGATGAATTATAGTGCGATATTATTCCTATGGATATTTGTCACCTTTTGTTGGGTAGACCTTGGCAGTTTGATAGACAAGCAATACATGAAGGGAGAAAGAATAGATACACTATTATGGCCAATGGGATGAAGAAAACCTTGTTACCCTTGGAGGAGCCTTTGAAGAGTGAAGTCTGTATGAATGCTAGAATCTATTTGGTGAATGGAATGAGAGATGAGAATGTGTATTTTTCCTTAGTTCCTAAGAAGACTGAGAATATAGAGCATGAAGAAGAACAACCGAAAGAGATAAATAAGTTATTGTCAGAGTATGAAGACACCATTTTAGATAATGTCCCTAATGAATTACCACCTGTGAGAAGTATCAGTCATTGCATGGACCTAGTTCCTAGAGCTATTTTGCATAACAAAGGTGCACACCGGATGACATCGATAGAGAATGAAGAGTTGAATAGACAAGTGCAGGAATTATAGAATAAAGGTTTGATTAGAGAAAGTATGAGTCCTTGTGTAATACCAACAATATTAGAAACTAAGAAGAATGGAGAATGGAAGATGTGTACCGATTCTAGAGCATTAAACAAGATCACAGTGAAACATCAGTTTCCTTTTCCTAGGATGGATGACATAATGGACTGTTTGAGTAGCACCTTGAAAAGTGGATATCATCAGATCATGATCAGAGGAGGAGATGAGTGGAAGACAACATTCAAGACAAATGAAGGACTATATAAATTGTTGGTGATTCCTTTTGGGTTAACTAATCCACCGAGTACTTTCATAAGGTTGATGAATGAGGCATTGAAGAAATTCTTGGGTAAGTTTGTTATTGTATATTTGGATGACATTCTGATTTTTAGTAAGAAAAAAGAGGAGCATTTGTTACATTTAAGACAAGTTTTGTAGAGGTTGAGAGAATAAAAGTTGTTGATAAACCTTAAAAAGTGCACTTTCATGAAGGAAGAGTTAGTCTATTTGGGATTTGTGATATCTGAGGATGGACCCTGAGAAAGTAAAAGAAATTCTTTAATGTCCTACACCAAAAAATATTGGAGGGGTCAGATTATTTCATAGATTGGATAGTTTTTGCTAGAAGTTTATCAGAAATTTCAACTCTATTTGTAGTCCTATGACTGAGATAATGAGGGGCGATAGGAAGGAGTTCAAGTTGACCACTAGAGAAAACAAAAGTTTTGAACTGTTGAAGCAGAAAGGGACTGAGGAGCATGTGTTAGCTTTACCAAATTTTTACAAAGTGTTTCAAGTGGATTATGATGCAAGTGGAACACCAATAGGAGCAATCTTGAGTCAAGAAGGGAGATAAGTATCTGATTTTAGTGAGAAATTGAATGATGCCCAGAAAAGATATTCGATGTATGATCAATAATTTTATGCCATAGTTCAAGCCTTAAAGAAGTGGATACATTACTTGTTTCCTAAGGAGTTTGTTTGGTATAGTGATTATCAAGCCTTGCAGTATTTGAATAGTCAAAGTAAGTTGAATCAGAGACATATGAGATGGGTAGAATTTTTGCAGAGTTACACCTTTGTGTTGAAGCATAAAAGTAGAAAATCCAACAAATTTGTTGATGCATTGAGTAGAAGGAGGAATTTGTTGACAAAGATGAGAGTGATAGTATTAGGATTTGAGGAGCTAAAGATCTTGTATGATGATGACCCAAATTTTGCAAAACCTTGGAGAAAATATAGAGAACCAGTTATAGTAGATAGAAGCAAGTGGTTAGATTGCTTCATTCAGGATGGGATGTTGTTCAGAGCAGTTTAGTTGTGGATACCTAAGAGTTCTATGAGGGAGAATCTGATAAAGGAGAAGCACAGTGGACAATTAGCTGGACACTTTGGTGTTGATAAAACAATAGTATTGGTGAGTGAGCATTACTTTTGGCCCCAGATTCATAAGGATATCAGGGAATTTGCACATAGTTGTAGAGTTTGTCAAGTTGCAAAAGGTAGTTGTCAGAATGTGGGGTTGTACAAGTGTTTAATAGTACCAGAGAGACCTTTGGAATATATCAACATAGATTTCATCATAGGATCATCTAAGATACAAAGAGGAAATGATTCTATATTTGTAGTGGTGGATAAATTCTCAAAGATCGATCATTTCATACCTTGTAAGAAGACATTAGATGCACTGCATATAGGTGACTTATTTTTCAAGGAAGTAGTGAGATTGCATGGATTACCTATGAGCATAGTTTCAAACATAGATGCCAAGTTTGTTGGTTATTTTTGGAGAACACTTTGGAAGAAGATGAAGACAGATTTGAAGTCCAGTTCTACTTTTCACCCATAGACTGATGGATAGACATAAGTAGTTAACTAGAGCTTGGGAAATTTGTTAAGATTATCAGTTGGAGAAAAAACAAAAAGTTGGGAATTGATTCTTGCACAAGAAGAGTTTGCCTACAATAATTCAGTAAACAAGTGTACCAAAAGGACACCTTTTGAGATTGTTACCAGAGAAAACCCTAGAGGTATATCAGAATTAAGAGATATCAATAGTGAAGTTCAGAGAAGTTTAGAAGTAGAAGAATTTGCAGATCACAAAAAGGACTTACATATTGAAGTTAAGAAACATTTGGAGAACATGAACAACAAATATAAGGAGAAAGAAAATGAGAAGAGAAGACATAAGGAATTTGAAGTTGGTAATGAAGTGATCATGTATCTGAGAAAAATGTTGGCAATCGACACTCATTGGATTCATTTTGTTGTCATCGATGGCAACAAGATCTGATGGAAGTCATAAATCGACACTAGGAGGCATATACCAACATGCACTAACATTGGAAGAATTCAAGGCTACACTGGCACCGACATCGACATCAATACTTCATTATAAGCTGACATCAATGAGGATTTACTTAATAAATCATTTTGTAAACATTGTCAAGGCCGAAATTGAATATCTTTTGCAAATGTATTGTAAGCCGACATAAGGCATATTATTTGTAATAGGTATATAGGTCAGTCTGCTAGGTCATTTTTGAGTGTGTGCAAGAAGAAAAACATGTTAGATGATGTGTGTGGATATAACAGAACTGTATGATGCAAAATATATGTATGGAGACCATTTTGTATGCAATTGTTAAATCATGCAATGATCTGTAGATAGCTTGGAAAGCATTCTTGGAGGAGAAGTGATATAGGTAGTAGTTTAGATTTTATGAGCCGGTACAAAGAAGAACCAAAACCAAAACTCTATCTGGCATAGCAGATGCATTCTTGAGTTCATTTTAAGTAATTTACTTTAGTAGAAAGCTTGTAGTCAGTGAGGCTCTTTAGTGATCAACGGTATTCTCTAGGTAGTGTGCCTTCCTGCAAGTGTAGGCCCCTATTATATATAATATATTTTCATAGGGATAGTGAACTAATATTGTGGGTAATGAATCCCACCGTGGTTTTTCCTCATTGAGGTTTTCCACATATAATTCTGTGTGTTATGGTGTTCATTTATGTGGATGGTTTATTTGCTTCTTGTTATATGTTTATATGTTTATTTGTTTACTAGTTTATATATCCATGGTTTAGAAAGATAAAAATTATTCATACTGGCACAACACTAATTCACCCTCCCCTCTTAGTGTTCTTGGATCCCAACAATTGGTATTAGATCCTGGTACCTCGGAAGAAGTTTAACAGCTTGAGTAAGATCCTGATACTGAAATCTTTGAACATGGTTATGGAGAAGAAACTTGAGATGGCTCTTAAGGATTATGATGTTGAAAAGATGAAGAACCTGGAATTGCAAGAAGAATTGAATTCTACAAATGAATTCATTTTTATCCTGCAAGAAAGGTTATCATCTGCTCAAGCCAAGAGAAAAGAACTTTTGCAACAACTGGATGATGAGGAGAAATATTCTCTTAAGGAACAATGTCAGAAAGTAAGTCAAGAAAACATGCTCATGAAGAATGAAATGTATGATCTAACTATGAGGTTATCAAAAGATATTGAGGATAGAAATAAGAAGGAAGATAATATTGTTATATCTCTAAAGAATGAATTTGATGAATGTGGCAGATTGACTCATGAGAATAATTTGTTGAGAACTGATTTGGCACACTCTTAGAACAATGAACAAGAACTTGAAAGACAAATAACTACTTTGAGAATTGATTTGACTACTACAAGTGAGTATAAAGAGAATTTTAGGATCAGTGCTGCATAGTTGGATGGCTTATTGAAAAGACAAAGACAAATTGATGACTCTAGAGGACTTGGATTTGTACAAGGTGAAAGCTTCGACACTGGAAATGAAGATCAGAAAACTGGTATGCAAAACTCATCAAAACAGAGGAAACCAGTAAGGCAATCTAATGCTTATAAATTCAATGGTAGATGTTTTGTTTGCAATAAATTTGTGCATATGGCTAAACAATGTAGAAATAAGACAAATCAAAACTACAATTTTGTTCTCGTTCAATGCACAAACTACAAGAAATATGGTCATAGATCAGAACATTGCAGAACGAATGTTAAATGTCATGCATGTGGAAAGTTTGGAAATTTTGCTAATCATTGTAGGTCAAGAAATGATACTTGATATGTCAAAGTAATTCAGAAGAACAATGTTACATGTTATGTATGCAACAAAATAGGTCATATTGCTAAGTATTGCAAAAGCAAGACTCAATAGATTAATAATGATAAAAATAATAAGAAAGGAAAGAAGGTAGATGAAATACAACAAGATCACACCAAGAGATGGGTTAGGAAATCTAAAGAACCACGTGGAGATGGATCTCTACTAGCAAATCCATCGGTAGAACAGGCTATTCCTCCACTGGCAAAAAATTTGACCGATAACTGAGGCATAAGCCTTAGGGTTTGGCAAAGTCACTACAAAATTTTGTATATTACCTCAGAAGAGATCTAAGGAGATCCAGAAAGAGATTTGGAGAATTGTGGTCATCATTGATGAAGGTTTACATGGCACATAACTGTGAAACCGACATCCGCAGGATTGTTGGTGAAGCATTTATTATAGAAATTTAGGGTTTTTATTTGCTAATTAAAGAGGATAAGTGAATTCATTTTCACTCATTGTGCATTCAAAGAAATCAGAGTGAATTAAAGGTGAGTTAAGAGCGAGTAAAGCATTGTGAAAGAATTTTGAGCAGTTATCTGAAGCACTCAATCTTCCACTGGCATCTATCTTCAAGTATTTTTTGAAATGGCATCTTGATCTTCAGCTTCTACTTTTATTGCAAATCCCAACATCATCGAAGTCAAGGATAGGTTAAGGTTAGTCTTTAAGGAGGTCCCTGAAATTGCTAAAAAGAAAGACTCTGTAGGAGCATTTTCTAGGGTTCCTGATGGCATAATGTATGTCGAAGATGTGAGGGCATACATTCATTGCACTCTTGAGGATTTGGGTACTAAAGACATCAAAAGCATGTATCAATTAGTGATACTGGGACACTCTAGAACTATCAAATCAGAATTCAAAGAAATTGCGGATCTAGGGTTAATCGGTATTCTGTACTTACCGAAATTTAAAGATGAAGTTATCAGATACATTCTAAGAAGGGTTCAAAACAGATTTATTTGGTTAAATAGACCTTACATGATCACGAAGGAGGCCATTCAAGCTATCACCGACTTACCTAGGGTTGGACAAGAACCTGGCAAGAAAATTTCCAACACAGAGGTCGAAAAAACTCACCGGTGCTACACCTAATAACAGCTCAATGAGGATAAGCACAATCACTGACACATATATAAATTTTGCAAGAATGATCATAGGCTACAAGGTAACTCAATCCAACCGATTGAATTTTGTTGCTAGTTCATGCATTCATGCTGCACATCAGATGCTAATGAATAATGTGAAGTATAATTTATGTGAATGGATGAGGAATGAGTTGATGCTAAACCTTGGAAAGATAAAAGGAACCAAGAAAGGCACCTTTAGATATGGAAACTTGATTGTTTGTTTAATACCTTACTTCCTGAATGAGCTACCCGATCTACGAAAGAAGCATTGGGCTCATGACATAGCTGTAGGTATGTAGATCAAGGAAGCTATCATCAGTCTTGGTACCGGTAGAGATGAGAAACTTTGGGGATAATTTAAGACATTTCAAGAAAACATGAGGCAAAGAGAGAGGATTTTAAAGAACACTGTGGAGAAGTATTCCACTAATATCTGTTTCATGGTGAAAACTGATAAAACTCTTATGGAAGCAGTTGAACCCCGACAAATCTAGATTACTGAACTTGGATATGATGTGGATGACAACATTTTTGAACTCTATGAAAAGACACTATTAGATGTCCCATTAGATGATAAGACAAAACATTTTTGTATAGCAGGAGAGAAGGCTCTTGAAGTAAAAGGTAGTTTTAATAGGAAAAGAAGAGAGAAGAAAATAGGAAAGATGTCTCCATATGTACAAGATGTGATCCATAAGATAGACACTCAACTAGGCTCTGAATCTAAATAGATAGCTAAATCGACATAGGTTGGTATTGCAAAAGTGAAGAAGCCACAAGTTCACATTTCTCCAATCACTTCTGACTCCAATTCTAGGATCATGAACCTCTGGCTTTCAGAAGGGTACAAAGGAAGAATGTGGTAAAACCACCAGTAGAGCAGAAGAAGGTAGAGCCTAGGAGGAGACTTGTTAGAAAGGCAACTCAGCCTAGTGCACCTCCACCACCCACAAGAAAGCCTATGCAAAAGAGGAAACTAGTCACACCGACAACCACAAGCAAAAAGCAGAAGGGTGATGATACTAGAATCGGTAAGACCACAATGAACTGTGTTGAGCTTATTGATGAAATTACAAAAGATGGAATATTGAAAAATATATCAAAGTATTATGAATATTTAGAAGAGAATGAGCAAAATGAATTAGAAGAGGCTATTTTGTTGTATATAGACATTTATAAGAAATCCTTGGTTAAAATTTTGAAAGAGATACCTTTATCCTTGTATAATAAACTTGAGGCTAGAAGGTTTAATGTTGTCAAGAGGGATAGGGAGATTAAGGAAGTTGTACTTTTGAAAATGTGTGGTATTGTAAATAATGAAGAAATGAAAAGATGTATAGACACTGCAAATAGGACAATTTTTAGTAGTAAAAACTGATGGATAAGCCTTATGATGGGGAGAGTAAATGAGGTGGTAAATGAGACAAGTAAGGGATGGACCAAATTATATCAGAAAAACCCAGACTTTCTCACATCTCAAGAAGAATTTGCAAGGGCAACAACTGCCACGATTCCTGACAAATCAAAAGGGAAAGGTATTTTGGGTAGCCAAACTCCAATTTTGACACAACTAGAAGCTAAGGAAAGCATACAGTATGTACCGACACATACCATTTTTGAGCAAGGCAATGTACAAGACACTAGAAATATTGTGGATGATACTCCACTAGCAGTAACCGACACTGCACCAAGTGGCGAAGCCATCAGTACAAAAGAGCTTGAGATGGATAAGGTAAAAGCAACTAAGTCCATACCAGTAGGTAAAACTGATTCCCAAGACAAAATTTTTGGCAATTGACACTTCTCAGGTTGAGAATAAATCAGTCTCTGAGTTGAGCCCAGCAAAATTAATGATGATGGATACTCAAAAATTAGTGAAGGAAGGTACTGTAGATAAAGGACTAGTTGATCAATCGGTCTCTGTATTGCATAGACTAATACCTGATTGTCAGATTGAAGATGGAGCAAGCCCTTCCTGTAATCTCAAGACTTTAATAGAACATATATCCAACAATTTTCAATCTCTGAGATAGATTGCAGACCAAGTGGCTTTGGACAATTTCTCAGCAGCAAAAAGAGCATCTTTTGATCAGCTTATATAAACATGGAAGAAAAAAATATAGGAAAAACTTATTCCCATTGAGGTTTGTTTGAAACAATGTACTAATATCTACAAAGTGTGTTGCAATATAGGAAGTCTTATAGCTAATCTAGATAGCGGATTGAAGGAGTTATATGATAAGATGACTAATATTGCTAACTCTATTGATGGATGATTGCACTAACCACATTCGTTGATGGACAAATTTTGTCCTTGGAGAACCAATTTTTTCTTTTGAGAAGGAGAAAGATAAAATCATAAGAAGAAAAAGAAATCTAAGAGGATTATTAAGTCCTAGACTTTATTCATTGGGTGTTCACAATAGAGATTGTATGGATATGTTAGCTAAACCCACACCAGAAGATATCTAAGAGAAGGAAACACTTGCCCACTTACTAAGAGGACTTGCATCTATTTTTGACACCTTCAAATACGGTTGGGATACATATCTTCAGTTGTTACAAAAGGCATACCTGGAAATCCTAAAGATGACTAAGCTCCAGTGAGACTAACAATATTCTTTTATTCTTTCAATTCTTTCACTAGTCTTTAGCATTAATGTCAAAGGGGGACTATGTGCATATGTGAAAAATATCAGGGAATATGTTATAAGATGAAGTATATGAAGTGTATTTCTCAGGGGGAGCATACTAGTAGGGAATCCATTTTTCACATGATTGTTGCCATCAATGCCAAAGGGGGAGATTGCTGGCAATTAACACTCATTGGATTCATTTTGTTGTCATTGATGGCAATAGGATCTTATGTAAGTCATAAACCGGTACTAGGAGGCATATATTAGCAGGTACCGACATTGGAAGCATTCAAGGCTACACCAATACTGACACTGACACCGACACCGACACCGGCACCGGCACCGGCACCGGCATCAATACTTCATTAGAATCAGACATCAAGGAGGATTTACTTAATAAATCATTTTTTAAACATTGTCAACACCGACATTGAATATCTTTTGTAAATGTATTGTAAGCTGACATAAGGAATATTATTTGTAATAGGTATATAGGTCAGTTTGCTAGGTCTTTTTTAAGTGTGTGCAAGAAGAAAACCATGTTAGATGATATGTGTGGACATAGCAAATCTGTATGATGTGAAATATATGTATGGAGATCATTTTGTATGTGCATGTTATATAATGCAATGATTTGTAGATGGCTTGGAAAGCATTCTTGGAGGAGAACTGATATCGGTAGTAGTTCAAAGTTTATGAACCGGTATAGAGCAGAACTAGAATCGGAACACTATCTAGCATAGCAAATGCATTCTTGAGTTCGTTTTAAGGAATTTACTTTAGCAGAAAGCTTGTAGTCAGTGAGGCTCTTTAGTGATGAGCAATATGCTCTAGGCAATGTGCCTTCCTACAAGTGCAGGCCCTTGTTATATGTAATATCTTTTCATATGGCCAGTGAACTAATATTGTGGGTCACAAATCCAACCGTGGTTTTTCCTCATTGAGGTTTTCCACGTATAATTTTTGTGTGTTATGGTGTTGATTTATGTGGATGGTTTATTTAGTTCTTGTTATATGTTTATTTGTTTACCGGTTTATATATGCATGGTCTAGAAAGCTAAAAAATGTTCATACTGATAGAACACTAATTCATTCCCCCTTCTCAGTGTTCTTGGATCCCAACAAAAACAAATATTTTTAGTTGGAACTTATAACAAGTTGCAGATGAGAAAGTTTTGACCTTGCAAGATTTTGAGAAAGTTCATTTCTGAAAATGCATATGAAGTGGAGTTACTAGACAGTCTCAGTATGTCACCTATATTAAACATTGCAGATCTACATCAGTATTGCAAACTTGTATAAATAGTTGCCCCAGAAGGAACTAGATCAGATTGAAGAAATTTTGGATAGTAGGATTGGGCGTAGTACCTAGAGTAGTTAGTATAAGGAGTATCTTATGAAGTGGAAAGGCAGGCCAATTGAAGATTCATCTTGGATTTCTGAAGAAGAGGTAGACCGCATTGGTTTTTCTCTAACCCCAATAGAGTGAGAGACTCACCTTTTTCAACAATCTCAGATGTCTTATGCATCAAATAAAATATTTCCTTTATGTTCTGCTTTATGTTTTGGAGTTTCAACATTTCATTTTGCTTTTTTTGGCATTGTCTCACAGGATCTAGCTAGGAGCTAGATTTTGCTTGAGGACTTGATCATCTACCTTATTCCCAAACTACGGAGCATATGGATCATTTTTCGGCAAGTTATCCCTATTAGGTTTTTAGATAGTTTTCTGGTACCAGTTGCCTAGAGCTATTTTCATTAGTGATCTATCAGATCCCTTCTATAGCTTGTGGAGCCCTGATCATTGATTTAGATGTTCCTTGGCATGTGGTCGAGCTTATCTTTGATCTAAACTTCATTATTTGGATTTTTCAGAGGAATTTGTTTGGCGGAGGCTGACCTTGTTGTTTTTACACGTTAGGTCTTGTTCTTCGACATTTGATCCCTTTTTGGGTCGATCGGATCCCTTGGATTGTATAAACCATTGTAATTATGTATTATAATGTAGATCAATGGTGGTAGATAGAACATAGAAGCTAGATCTTAAGATTTGAGGTCCCAGTTGTGACCTATTCGGTAATTGAGCATGTTTTAGTAGGCCAGTGAGCCGGTTTCTATAACCCATGTGTTACTCATTGATTGTAATCAATTTTCATGATATAATGCATTCTATTCTACATTGCCTCCATCATATCCCTATGTTTCCATTATGTTTAATCTTGTTGACTAGTCTAGATTGATTTCTTTGAGGTCCCTCCTAACTGGTGACTGCACCACAAACCTAAGTGATGGGATCTGATCTTACCACAGGCAAAATTTGCTTGCAACAGTTTGGTCAATAGGAGCACTGGTAGATCACCATTCCAATTTTTTTATGGAGGCAGTCCAAGGAATACTCCAAAATTAAGGAAGTTGGACCTAGGAATGCATACAAGTGCTGAAGATGAAGAATTAGCTGAACAAATAAAAAATATACATGAGGTGGTGAAGAAGCACATCAATGAGATGGATCTAAAGTATAAGGTGAAGGTAGATCAGAAAAGGAGGCATAAGGAGTTCCAAGTTGGTGATTAGGTGATGGTCCATTTGAGGAAGGAAAGGTTTCGAGTGGGGACATACAATAAGCTGAAAATGAAGAAGTTTGGTCCCTACCAAATTTTGAAGAAGCATTAATCTGGAAATGCATGTGAGGTAGAGTTTCTGGAAGGAATTAACATTTCTCCTACTTTCAATATTGCAGATTTAACAAAATATCATGAAGGTAGAATAGAGGAAGATCCAGCAATAGAACAATACAAAATTTCTTCACCTACTTCAAGGAAGGAGGAGATTGAAGAAATCCTGAATAGCCTTGTGGGGAGAAGTACTAGGAACATGTAGTATGAGAAGTATCTAGTGAAATGCAGGGGAAGACCTGTTGAATATTCTTCTATTGGCAAATGCACACTCCAATGAGATATTGTAGATGATTGAAGGTTTTGTCATTGATGGAAACCTTACAATCCTATGACACTGGCAAGACAATTTATGGGCACCATCATGGTCAGATTCTACACCGGCACACAGACCATCGGCAGTGAAAGGAAGTATATTGGCACAGAAGCCGACAGGAATTTTGTTTATAATATATTTTTTAAATCATTGTAAGATCATTGTAAGCCGACTTGGCAAGTTGTAAAATGACTGATATATATAAGAGATCATTGTAGAACATTTTAGAGATAGATAGAAGGAAGAAAATAGGCAAAATAAGGCAGACCTATTATGTAAATTATAGGTTAAGGGTTTATGTATAAAGAAGAGCTTAAACTGGTACTAGATCTGGCATAGTAGATGCTATTTTGAAGCAGTACAAGACATTGGATTTATATAATCCATTTTTGTAAGTCAGTGAGACTTTCCATTTTGTAATTGAGCAGTGAGCTCTAGGCACTTGGCCTTCCTCCATGTGCAGGCCCCTCTTGTAGCAGTAATATTCTCTTATTGGCCAGTAAGTGAATATTGTGGGTCACAAATCCCACCGAGGTTTTTCCCACACCGGGTTTCCTCGTTAAAATACTATGTTATGGTGTGTTTTTCATGTGGTTGTTGTTATCTTTGTTTATTGCATTATTTCTTGTTTATTGGTATATAGTATTGATATGCTTTACATGTTTTAAGTTAAGAAAATCTTATAACCGATTAGATACTGATTCACCCCCCCCCCCTCCTCTCAGTATCTGTGGGAATCCTAACAATTGGTATCAGAGCTTGGTCCTCTATTTTCAAAAGCTTAATAGCTTGAGGAAGATCTTGACATCGGTAGAGATGGAAAAATTGATGCAGCAATTAGAAGGAGCTCTCTCAGACTATGATGCAGAAAAGTTGAAAAATATCAAACTTGAAGATGATCTAAAAGCTGCATAGGATATTATTCAAGCACTTCAAGAAAATCTTACCATTGCAAGAAATAAGAGAAGAGAACTTTGTGAAAAGATGCAAAATGAGAATGATGAAAAGGAAACTCTTAGTGATCTGATGAATAAGCTAAAACAAGAAAACATGACAACAAAGAATGAGATGCAGGATATGACTATGAGATTTTGTAAGGAAATTGAAGATAGGAAAAAGAATGAAGAAGATCAAACTAGAAGACTAAGTGATGCTGCAAATGAGAACACAAGACTTAGCTATGAAAATGATATGTTGAAGACAGTTCTGATGCATGCACAAAATAACTCAAATGAACTCATGAGATAGAAAAGTATCTTGGAAAGAGAACTAGATACTGCAAAACGGCACAAAGAAAAATTCAAGAAAAGCTCAGAAGAACTTGGTGACTTGCTGAAGAATCAGAAACATAATGGTGACACTTGTGGCCTTGGCTTTGAAGCTATTGAAAGCTCCAGTATTGCAAACACACATGATCATAGAAAACCGGTAAGACAACCTACTGCTTATAAATTTAATGGAAAATGCTTTAACTGTAACAAGTATGGTCATAGAGCAAATCAATATAGTTCTAGAAATTATCAAAGCACTAATACACCCACCGGTCAATGTTCCAAATGCAACAAAATTGGTCATGATTCAGAGAATTGCAGAATGAATGTAAGATGTTATGTTTGTGGAAGATTTGGACACTTATCTAATCAATGCAGAACACAAATTGGCATAGGATATAGAAAATCTATTTGGAAAAATAATGTGACTTATTATGTCTGTAACAAGATTGGACATATTGCTAAATTTTGTAGAAGCAAGTCCTCACCGGTAAGTAACAAAGGTCCTAGTTTGAAAGGTAAAGAAAAAGTTGAAGAGGTAAAGTAGGAATTCTCAAAATAATGGATTAGGAAATTAGAACTAAATGGTGATAGGAATTCTCCTCCACTAGCAGAACAGAGTAACACTCCATCGGTAGGAGACTCTTCATCCAGCTGAATAAAATTCCTTTGAGGGTTTGGCAATCAAATGTTAAGTTGAAATTATTCCCTCGATTGATGGTGAGAAGTTGAAATTACTTCTATACTGGCAGATAAGTTAAGTCATTACCTAATCGGCAAGCATTAAATGTGGTGGTTGGAAAAATTAACATTATAAAATAGTGTTTTTGGCTCCATTTTTCATTTCACTAAGCATTCAAACCTTTGAGAGCACAAAAATTCCAAAGCAAAGGCATTCCAAGAAAAGAAGTGAAGCAACTCATCAAGCAATCATTCCTAAGGTAGATAAAGGTATTTATAATCATGGCTTCTTCATCTGTTTCTGAATTCATTGCAAATCCCATTGTTGTCGATGTAATCAAATGCCCTAGATCCGTATTCCAGTTAGTTTTTGAGATTGCCAAGAAAGATGATAATATTGGTGCATTTTATCAAATCCCCAAGGGAGTAGTTTTTGCTGAAGACCCTAGAATCTATATTCATTATCACATAGAAGAATTAGGTGATGAGGAAATCAAGAGTATGTATAAAACTAAAATTTGTGATGAAACCAGAAATATCAAACCTGAACACAAGATAGTGGAAACCCTAGGTTTCACTGAAATTCTCAGTATTCTGGATTTTCTTAAGGATGTTATAAGGATAGTACTAAGCAGGGTACATGGTGCATTCTTCTGGTTGGACTCAGTTGACAAAATCACTAAAGAAGTAGTAAAAGTTGTGGCAGGGTTACCCTCCACCGGTAACAGACCTGATAAAACAAAGAAAGTCTCAAATGACCTAGTGATCAACCTAACCAGTGCAAAATCTGGCAAGAGATCTTTAAGGGTAAATGATCTAACAGATATCAATGTCAGATTCATCAGTATGATCTTAGGTTACAAAACCACACATGAAAATAGGTTAAACTCAGTCTCTAGCCTATGCATAAAGAGTGCCTATGACATGGTTAATAATAATGCAAAACTAGATGTGTGTGAATGGCTTAAAGATGAACTAATTGACAATTTGGGAAAGATTAAGAAAGACAAAAAGGGGATATTCAGATTTGGAAACCTACTTGTTTGTCTAATGCTACACATAACCAAACAAGTACTCGGTATCGGTAACAAAAATCTTGGTTTTGATATACCGGTAGGCAAACAATTGTTAGATTTACTAAACAGCATGGGAGAGAATAGAGAAAAGAACATAGATGAGTATTTTTAGGCATTGAAGGCCCAGATGAAGACCAAAGTTAGATTGTCACAAGAAATTGTAAACAAGTATATGGATGAAATTTGTTTTGTTATAAAGAAGGATGAAATTTGGATGGAGGCAGTTATCCCAAGAACCATTCGGGTTACTGAAACGGGGTATGAAACAGATGACCACATAATAGAAACATATGCAAAAGCCCTCCTAGAAGCACCTAAGGAACCTAAACAAGAGGCATTTGGCAGTGTTGAGACTCTTGAAAACCAAATTCAATCAAAGAAAAGGGTTAAGAAGGTTGAAGCAATAGTTAGAAGAGGATCCAGGAAAGAAAAAGCTATTAAGGATGATGTACTCAAACAAATTGGTATTACTGAAGATGACTTAGAAGCACATCAACCAGAAACTCACCTTTCACCTATTGGAAATTCTTTAAAAAGTGATACACCAGCTGAATTCAAAAGAGTTGTGAGAAAAAGGAAACCTTCACCGGTATCTACACCTTCTCCTAGAAGAACCAGACAGAAACAACAAGTATTAAGGCCCACAGCTAGGAAATTAACTCCAAAGAAGAAGTTAACCCCCAAGAAGAAGACTCAACAAACCATTGCTCCAATTGACAAACTTCTAAATGAAATAACAGAGGATGGAAAGCTGAAAAACATCAACAAACTATATGACTCATTATCAACTGATGACAAGGAAAAAGTTGAAAACAGTGTAATCCTACACTTGGATATTCTCAAGAAATTTTGGATCCAAGTTGTGGATGAATTACTGGTAGAACTATTCAAAAGACTTGAAGCTAGAAGGCAAGCTGTTATAGAGCTTGATAAGAAAATAAAAATTGAAAAACTACTTGTTGTACATCCTGTCAACTCACCAAAAGAGATAGATGATCTGATGTTTGAGGCTAACTAGTCAGTATTTTCAACTGCACACCGACATGTAGTACCTATGGTTGGTAGAGTGAATGAGGTTGCAGAGGAAACAACTAATGCATGGGACATATTCCTTGTAAAGAAGGAAAAGCAGGAAGAATATCGAAATCCTAAACCCATCAAAGTATACCAAAAGGATAAGGATAAGGGAAAAGGTAAGGTTGGTGGTCCACCCAGCATAAAAATAACAGATAACTTATCCCCCATTGTCTCTAGATACTCCACTGGTAGTTACCACTAAAAATCAACCGGTTAGTGAGAGTATGGACACACCACATGAGGACACAAATCCATATTCTGAGGTATTATACACAATGAACATTGACACTCAGAAAGTTAATATTGTGGTAGACAAGGATTCAACAGGAAAAAAAAATGTGGCAAATAAACCACTGGCAACAGATAGCACATAAGGTAAACCGACAAGTGACAACACTGAGAAATAGGCAGAGCAATAGGCTCCCTCACAGCAACAGGTTCATGCAGAGACAGTGCCACCAGCAACAGTTGAGCAATCCAAACCTTTGTTTAAAGAAATGCAAACACAAACTGACCTACCAAAGGTCACCACAAGCAAATAAATTGCTCTCACCAGCGGAATACAGATTGTTGGTTCTTCCACTATAGATTTCAAATCAACAAATATGACAGAAGTTCTTTTGGATTCTATCAAGAAGATAACAGAGTGTAGTTCACAAGCATACAAAGCAATTGATGACACAATTCCAATTTTGAAAATGATAGCACCTAAGTGCAATGTAGATAATAAAAATTCTTTCAAACAACTTGACACATTGTCTAAGTATATTACTGACAACACTGTGATAGTTGAACAAATAAAAGAGGAAGCATTCAAGGAAAGACTAGAGAAGGAAAAACACAAATTCTTTGAAGAAGAAATAAAGAAGTGTACAAGACAATTTGACACTCTTTTATTGGAACTATGTAGTACATTGAAGGAATTTAAAACCTTGTACAGAGATACATGTAAAACTAACTTTTTGACAATAGATATAGATCAGAAAATCAGCAAGATACAACAAGAAATAAATCAAGTAGCTGATAATTTCATCAATTCATCTGAACCATTATCAGTTTTTGAGCAGAAAATAACAGGTTTCGAGGAGGAACTTCTAAAGTTGGAAAGAGAAAAGGAGAGAATAAAAGAAAAGGCTAAAGATCTAAAATGGAGACTAAATCCAAAATTGGACTACCTTGCCTCCTTAAGAAAAGAAATATCTGATGCTTTAATTCAAGGACAGAAAACACTGATAGAGAAAATGCAACACCTCACTGGTACAATTCAAAGGACAAAGGCCACATTAAAAGATAGCAAATGGTTCATTAAGAGCTTGAATCTAGTATTGGTATATCTTTTTCAGATTGTAACCAACCGGTTACAAGGATAAAGCTGGAAACCACACTCAATTGACACTTTGACAACCTTTGTCATTGATTCCAAAGGGGGAGTAGTGGTATGAGAAAAATAATCAGCAAATGGCTCATCAGCTCAGGGGGAGCACATATTATTTTGGTACACAATTTTTGGCAAGACAATTCTGGCAGATTTCTTTTTATGACACTTTTTGTATTTTTCTCAAGAGTGTTGCCATCAATGCCAAAGGGGGAGATTGTTGGCAAATGCACACTCCAATGAGATATTGTAGGTGATTGAAGGTTTTGTCATTGATGGAAAACTTACAATCCTATGACACCGGCAAGACAATTTACCGGCACCAACATGGTTAGACTCTACACCGGCACACAGACCACCAGTGGTGAAAGGAAGTATACTGGCATAGAAGACGACGGGAATTTTGTTTATAATATATTTTATAAATCATTGTAAAATCATTATAAGTCGACTTGGCAAGTTGTAAAATGACTCATATATATAAGAGATCATTGTAGAACATTTTAGAGATAGATAGAAGGAAGAAAATAGGCGAAATAAGGCAGACCTATTATGCGAATTATAGGTTAAGGGTTTATGTATAAAGCAGAGCTTAAACCGATACTAGATCTAGCATAGTAGATGCTATTTTGAAGCAGTACAAGACATTGGATTTATATAATCCATTTTTGTAAGTCAGTGAGACTTCCCATTTTGTAATTGAGCAGTGAGCTCTAGGCACTTGGCCTTCCTGGATGTGCAGGCCTCTCTTGTAGCAGTAACATTCTCTTATTGGCCAGTAAGTGAATATTGTGGGTCACAAATCCCACCGAGGTTTTCCCACACCGAGTTTCCTTGTTAAACTACTATGTTATGGTGTGTTTTTCATGTGGTTGCTATTATCTCTATTTATTGCATTATTTCTTATTTACCAGTATACAGTATTGATATGCTTTACATGTTTTAAGTTAAGAAAATCTTATAACCAGTTAGATACTGATTCACCCCCCCCTCTCACTATCTATGGGAATCCTAACATCTTCATGGCTATCCAAGGTAGAGGTTAATAGTTTGAATTTTCCTCAATTAGCTGAGACACGACGATGTCACTTCTCAAACTACCTCGGGTGTTTTATGCAAGAGAATCTAGTGGTGGAAGGGCAATCCTGCAGCACCCAAAAATAAATTCTTTTTGTTTTTATTTTATTTTAATATTTTTGCAGTTCTAGATACCCTTTTAGATGAATATGAGATTCCAACTCTAAGAATTGTCAAGATGCTTTTCTTCCTGACTGCCCAAAATAGTAGGTTTTTATTTGAAGGCAGATGGAGCCCAAAATTTGTAGGAATATTAAGGAAGGAAAAATAAGCACATTGGCAAAATAATTAGTTCAAAACCATTAACGGTTTGAAAGTTATTAAAGTTCCAGTTTCTCGAAAAAGTGAAAAAATTTCTTCCAAGTCATATTTAAGGCATTAAACAATTTTGAAAGGGCTAAAAAATATTGGGAATCATTGAAGTGGATTTTTAGCATTTTCTACACTCACAAAGATTTCTGACACTTCAAACGGTTCATAAATCTGATTTCGGGATCAAAAGTTATTGTTGTCAAAAGTTGGACAATTTTTTGAAAAGTTTCAATTTTCAAATCTGGCAGTATTTTGGCTCCAAGATGGAAAAGGACTATTTAGGACTCATTCGAGGAAATCTGTAAGGGTTTTTGGGATGTGAATTTTTGAGAGGGAGTTTTGGGAGTTGTGAATCCATATTGTAAGGGTTTTTCCAAAAAACTTTACAAGTTGTTGAGTTGCTGCTTGTGAGGATTATTTCCTCTTATTTGTAATTGCATGTATTGAAAATAATTTTTTAGATAATAACAATATATATTATGTATCTCTTTTGGTGTGATTTTTTATGTCTCCAATTGTGCCCTCATCATCAGTAAAGAGTTGGTGACAGATGTTAAAGCCATGAAGAAAAAATTATGAACCTGGAGGTGGCTTCAGATAAGGTCAATGAGAATATGAGAGCTATTATTCTAGTGAGTAGAACTACTATGGCTAATAGAAAAGAGGAACTTTATAGATTGAATGAAAAAACCCAATCTTTCAATGTCTCCATGTTGGTCTCTCATGCTTCTCCTTCCATATCGGTTTGTGACAAGGGAAAGGAGAAGGATGTTGGACATTGTTGCTACTAAGATATCTTATTGTCATTGATATCAACATATTCTTGCTCTAGTGATTACAGATTGGTTTATTGGATGAATGGTTTGGTGTATGGATTATTTCTAGTATCACTATATTATTTTGTATTGGTTTTGGTAATCCAGTAAGCTTAATTGATCATAGCATATGATCCAGTTTTCAACTTGTTTTTTTGATCAGTGCTTTACAAAGTTTAGTATTTCCTCTAGTATATTCAGATGTGATCAGATCTTGAGTTGTGTCTTTGGGTGACCGTTTGGGATGGTCTTTTGTATCTTTAGTTCAGATGTTTCATGATTTGGTGCTCCATGAGTTATCTTTTTGTCACGACAGTTGATGCTATTTGAGTGTTCTTGATGTTTAGATGTTGATCGATCAAGATTTGATAAGTGGTGTTGGTGAAACTATTCCTAATGATTCTAACATTCTTGTTGGTGTTTCCTAATTGTGTCCTATTTGTTTTGGTGATATGAACTGATCATTATTCGAGTTCTTGGTGATATTGTTGATCGGATGATGTTCTTCATTTTATGTGGTTTTCTTAGTGGTGTAGCGTGTTGCGGTTGATATTGGCATTATTTTTGGTGCTCTTGCATGATTAGAAATTTGATTTAGCTCCTTGTTATTTCATGTATATCATTATATTGGTCCAGTGGTTGATCTTTATATCATGTTATGTAATTTTGTAATTGTGAGTTCAGGGTTTAGTTGACCTTGTTACCAAGGTTGATGAATTGTATAAATAGGTGATGTTGTCATGTAAATTAGGTATTGAGGTTGTGTCTGCACTATCAAGAGAGTAGTGTATGTGCAAACTAGTGATTCATCTTTCAACATTGTGATTGAGTAAAGATTGGTGTTATAGAGAAGACAATTTTGTTTAACTAAAATTGTCATCAGGCATGTACAAATTCTATTATTACAGCTCATTCCTTTCAAATTGTAGTCCGAATCATTTTGTAAGTCAATGAGAACCCCTAAGGGTTGTAGCCTTCTAGGTCATTATTATTGCCTATCAAAGGAATCCATCATAAAAGGTAAAACCCAAACTAATCAGGGACCTTTCACTCATACTCACAATAAGGATAAAGGTAAGTAGGTCAAAGCCAGTGATATGGAGGAGCTTGGTAATATCAATAAGATTTTTATTGATAAAAATATTAAGACTGTTCAAATTTTGAATGAAATTGTATAAACTCTGGGTTGTTAGACTATATTTTTTGTTGTTTTTTCTGCTACTGGCCCGCTATGGCTTGGCATATGGATTGTCTTTAATGACTGTTTCTTTTTCTATGGGTTTTGGATCCTTGTAAAACTTGTTTTACACTAATTTTAAAAATAGACAACAAAACTAAAAAAATTCATCATAGATAGAATATTTTACACCCTTTATTGAAGCATAGGGATATGAGATATGTTTAGAAAGGCATTTGTTCTTATGTTAACCTTTAGTCAAAAATACTTGGGATCCTTGTCACTAGATAGGAGGATGAAAAACCATTTATTGCTCCCTTGTAGGAGTGAATCCATGAGGGGATAGATGCATTGTAGATGAGGGATACAAAGGATGAATCATATGTGCTACAAGGGGATCATGCACAATATCACCAATAATCAACTAGAGAATATAAGTAGCCAATCTTACATGTATATTAACAACCGATGCCTAATTAGCAATAGGAGAAATTGTGGCTTCTAAATTAGTGTCAATCCTAAAATCCTACACCATAAGGAGATCATGGAAAGAATTATTACAATGGAGGAATATGAAACCTTAAAATAAATAAATGATGAAGCCAAGTGACAATTAGCAAACCATCAAGTACACCAAAAGGGAATGCCTTCATAATCAAAATTTTGGATCCATGAGTAGACCCCAATGTATGAAGCCAGCTAAGTCAAGAGAGGTGAACACATGCATAGATTGAAAAGAATATAACTATAGATAGTATGAGAGAATGTGGTCATAGCAATATCTACCATAATGAAATAACCTAAGGAAATCCTACTTCTCATATAATAGGATTTGCAAGAATTAAGTGGATGATTCAAGAAAAAAAAAATGTACTCTAATAAAAGGATGGTGAGAATATTAAATGAGGCCATGCAAGGCTTGAAGAGAAGGATATACTATCCAAAAAAATAAGAGCAAGAATTTAGAACTGCATTATGATTAACAACTGTGGAAGAGCCCCTTATGCACTAGAACATTTCCATGTTGCCTTTCATAATGGGATGTGATTGTTCATAGAGATAGATGTTGAAATATTTGAGATGAAGGCAAATTATAAAAAACCTACAAGAAAGTCATTTCCATGAAAAAAACCCTCATTTCTGCGATCCTTTTCATTCAAAACTAAAATATGAGTTAAAGATGCAAGTATTAAAACTAAAATCCTATAATTGGGGATAACTAAATCACTAAAATACCTAACCCTATGCATAAGGGGGAATAACACCCATAAAGTATTTACTAGATTAAGCAAACCTAGAACACATTAATCTCCAACCATTTTAGGTGAGGGATGTAGGGAACATAGGGGACACAAAAGAAGAAAGAGACTTTGAAGTAACCAATACTAAACAAATCCAAGGGAACCCTGCACAACATCTTGCAATAGAAGGGCTCAAATGCAAAGACCATAAGAGGTGACATAACACCTAAAATAAATATGAAAACATCATCAACAACCTTAATGATAGGGTGAGGATCATGGGCTTGAGTCAATTTGATCACCAGCATAGCCATAGGAGAGTGAGGTATAGTAGAACCATTGTCAATAGGTATTGGACCAATGTTAATAGACAACAAATTTGAAAATTATCCAACATGGAAAGAAGAACAAAAGAAGTAAGAGAAATCCACATTAATTTTAAAATGAAACATTAAGACATGTAATTACTGTTGTTATTGCATGTTAATTAGTTATCTCTTCTAATCTCTTAACATTGATTAAATAGTTTTAGCTATTTAATTAACACATATAATTATTTTCCTAACAATAATACAAAATTCAAGATTTTATAATCAACTAATTAATCTTCCTTATAAATTCCAACCTTAAATAAAAAAATCATTTATTTAACCTCTTCACATAAATTCTGCACAAATCAAATAAATAAATATAATTATTAACTCTTACTTTTTCTCACATCACTAATTTCAATTATTCAATCTAATCAATCATTTGCACAAAATTAAGATATAACTAATTTAATTAATTGCTAATCATATTTAACGAATTTTTCTATATGGAAAAAAATTCAACCATCCATTTTATCATAGACCTCTCCCACATTCTGAGAGCCGTCCCTTGTTTTATCCCACATCTGCTCTACCTTTTGTCTTTAACAAAACTGATAAATTCAATAGTTTTAACGTATAATTAACATCGACTTAGGAAACAGAAAATAACGACGTACAACTGTCAATTGATATTTTTCATGGCTTCAAGGAAAAAGCTGTAATGATGAAATCTTGGTCTTATGGTTTCAATTAAGCAAACAAAGATATTTCTTGGCTTTATAAGAGGAAGAAAATCGTATGGCTTTAACAAGAGTATCTTTTAACAAGTAGTATGCATATAAACTAAAAAGGGAAAAGCAGAGCCGAATGATTCGCATTGCATGTATCGACAATGTTAGAAGAACCTTTTTTTAAAGATATTTGACGATCCCACTGTTTTGCTGGATTTGCATGCCTTAAGTTCTTCTTCACACCTCCTGTAAATGGCGGGGAATCCTAAAGCATGGACAAATTTGAGGATTTCACAAATCATTCAGAATACAATATTTGTAAATTTGATTCTAAATTAAAGATCAAATTAGGGTTCTGTATAGGAATTAATCTTTCTTTTTAACTAATTTTGTATGAATCAAGTAGAATAGAACATGTAAGGTGCCTATAAATACCGGGTTATCAAACTATAACTTAAAACTAGAAACTAAATGTAATGGTGGAGTTTTACGAGAGAAAAGATGACAACAGGAAAATCACCCAAATGGAGGGATAACAGCTCCGCTGGATGTCAGTGGTAAAGTAATTGACCCATTTACTTTTGCTCAGGATATTTCAATTCAAACCCTAATAAATTTTTCATGCTATGACATTTTAATTACATAATTGCAGGTTGGAAGGACCACACATTTTCTTATGCCACTCGGGAGCTCAAAAAGATTTTACCCACCAGCTCTGGGTAGACCTCGTAGGTCAACACAGACACACCTTTTTCGACATTGAGAGTCTTCCTCATGCTAGATATTTCCCTGGAGTTGTTTTCAATGCAGCCGCAAATTGCAAACTAGCAGTTTTTGTTTTGTCGGAGGAGTTTTTCACAGGTTCAATTTGGCCAATGCTTGAGCTCCAAATAATTTTGCATGCCATAAACTCTGGGAAAAATCCTCAACTCAAACTCTTTCCCTTATTCTACAGAATTTCTACCCAGTATATGAAAGATCCAACTAATGAACGGCGTTGGCTTCAAAAGTGGCAAGAATGGGTTACAACCGATAGCCGGTTAAACATTACTGCTTGTACAAAAGCTCTGTCCGTTTTGAAATCTTATAGTGGTCTGGTTTATCAGCCGGGAATTGGAGAAGTAAATTACAGGAGGATGGTTGTTGATGCGATCTGTGAAATTGTTCCTCCTTTCATCACTGCAGATCTTACTTATGTGCAAGGTGCCAACAGAATCTGTCAGGTACCTATTTCAATCATTGATTGAGACGTAATGCAAAAAATTTTAGGCCGTCTTAATAGAATTGGCTATTCATGTGCAGGAGATAATAAGCAAACTGAGTCAGTTGCGTTGTGAAGAATCAAATATAGCCCCAGATACAAACTTCTTGGCGGTGTATGGCAAACATGGAATTGGGAAGACTACTCTCTGCAAAATACTCTGCAACTATTTCCCCACACAGGCTGGTTGGAGAGTGTGCCACATACAAGTTGGAAATGGACAAGACCACCTTGCTCAGCAAAAACTTGCATTAAAACATCTGACGGGAGCCTCCCAAAGCTTATTGGAAGCTGTGACAAATAATGATGAGGTATGATATCTACTCAAATATTGTTGGGTTTTTATATGTACAACTGGAGTTGAATGGTCTTGATTGATTATTGATGAATAGGATCTTACCGGTATTGCAATCTTGCTTTTTTAGGGTTATAAATGTTTTTGGAATTTTTTTTTTTTCTTTGGAGTGTTGGGTAGATTTTTTATATGATCATCAGATAAGTCGGCAATCACAATTTCAGTAGAGATTTGAATTTTTCTGGCTACATCAGCAACACTGTCCTTTAACCAACATGCTATAAAAAGAACCCTAAAAATTGTTTTAAAATGTCTTTATTTTGAAGATTTTTTTTTTAGCATATATAGAAATTTCTAATACAATTCCAAAATACGTAAAAATATCTATAATCCATTATAAATGAATAGTTAAAAGTAAAACGCATCCTACACTATTCCAAATGAACCTGAAGAATTAAAAAGCTCCATTTCCATAGCGATTCATATTGGAGATGGCGTTACAATTCTTAATGGGAAGGGATACAATGATGATGAATTATTATTACTTTTGACTTGTCTTCACTCTTGAAAGGTGGTCTTTGAATTTGGAGGAGCTAACTGTTGATTTTTGGACTCACAATCAGAGTAGGATAAAATTTTGATTTTGGTCGCAAAACAATAGTAATTTTTTTGAAGGTAACGCTGTGTTGACCTATAATTTTGGGTTTTTCAAGCTGTTGTAAGATGTTTTACAAAAAGAAGTTCACTTTATGTATACATCGAATGTGATTCAGTCTCCTGAGAATTCGCGAATGACGTTACTCATTTCTTAACTTTCCCGGTACACAGGCATTTTTGTTATTTTCATTAATGTTTCGGTAAAACAGAAGCGTCAACTGGGAATGGCGGTTGCGAAGCGTCTCGCCGAATAGATTGTTTATATCGATGAGTATCGACCTCGAAGATGTCTCTGCCCTTGAAATCAACATTCGTTTTCGGCTTACGCTACGAGTTTTCATTGAGAAAGTTCCATTGATGAAATCACAATTTGGACAAGTTCAGAATCAAACCAAAACAAATTGTTTTTTAAATAATCATCCATCAAATTCGTTGAGTCCTTTGGCACTATTGACGAGCTAATGCGAAGATTCAAGAGGGAGAATAATATTAGCGAAATTCTCTGATTAATGATTTAACAAATATGCAGTTTAATCCACAACATACTAGGAGAAAGAATATAATATACGATGCAGCCTAGGCAATATGATCTAGCTAAACACTACCTGAACATTACAGCCTAAATTTATTCGGTAAACATACATATGGTCAGTGAAGCAAGATAGCAAGATGACATTGCAGCTTACATGTTTAGAGAACCTTCCGAAATATAGTTCTATCATGAATCAGAATTTTCCTCTTCCTTCCTTTTTTTCATGCCCATTGTCTCGTGAGCCAACATTCTTTCTCTATCTTCTATATTTACTTTCTTTCTCCTTGTAGAGGCAACTCATCCCCACTCTTTTCCGTCATGGCCTATCCTTTTTTCTATTACAATCATCTCTGCTAGAAATGGTTCATTACATCGAAAACAATTATTTATGTGTTTCAATGAATGGTGGTCGATTTTTATTTTTATTTTTAAAAATGCTTGCTCCAAAATGAGACCATCAAGAATTTAACCATCAAAACAAAAAATGCATGCATGCATATCTTACAAATCAAATGAATATGCCTAGAAGACTAAGATAATTACCATAAGGGAGAAATTAAGAAACAACAAACTCAAGCTATTAATAAAGTAGAACGATAAAGAGATTAAACCAGTTGTGTTAGAGAGGAAATGTATTGACAACGACAAATAAAAGAAGTCTAAATGTCACCATCTCAACGAAAGGTAAAACTTATCTAAGAGAAGAATATTCAGCAACCCATGAAAAGTTATTGTCTACCATTCAAACTTCAAGACCATGAAAACTTGAATTTTAATAAGTAAGACTAGTCATTTAAACACAATGGCTCTTACATTATACTTGGCACCAAAGGCTAATATAATATTACAACATCAATAATAGTAGTCCAAATATCACTTGGAGATGCAACAACATTCTAGCAACATCTAGATGAAAGAGTTATAAGAATTTTGTGACCATAGTGAATGTCTATAGGCAACTCCAAATTAACCTATAAAAGCCTTTTGAATAAGCATTTTTAGCAAAAAAATTGTAGTCAATAATAACTAACACAAAGAAAGCTAATAAATTATGTAAAATAAAATCCTACTACTATTTGGGAGACTTACTAATGAACCTAGATGCTTAAGCATCATTAACATTAAGTCAAATGTATCATGAACGTATACTCTTGAATCTTTTGTGAAATTTGGTAGTAAAATTCTATGTTCAATTCTTGTCAAGTTGGTTTTTTGTCTACTTTATTTATGAAGTTCACCAACCAATTACATTCTATATTACCTCTTTCTTAGATTTCTTGGGCAATTTGTGCATCCAATATTTTTATAGTAAGTCTAATTATACATTCAATTCTACACTTATTTGACCATCATAATAAGGATAAAAATATGTGAAATTCAACATATATGAAATACCTATCCTTATGAGAGATTTAATTCATAGAAATTTGTTCAAACCTCCCTAAAAACCTACAAGGATGAAACCTTTAATATTTTAATTTGTCATATGTTTCGTTTAGAAAATTCTGACTCCTTAAATGAGGAAACATCATCTCTATATCTTTGAATCTATGTTTTTTTCATTTTAAATCGTTGTGTTTCTTTTAGCTTATAATGTTTTCTAAATTATCTTTTAGTTATTTAGTTATTTGGGTAACTTTTGCATAGGCCTAGAACTTATTCTTTGCATGTTAAAGGTAATCCTAAGCTAATCACCTCATTGCATCTATACCCACCAAACAAACCCTTGAAAGGAATTTTAGAATGTTCCTCTATCAAGCTCTACAATTTTTATTCAACTTCACACACACTGAAAGAAAAATAATATATTTTTTTAATACTCTTAAATATTTTGTCATGTGTTCAAATAAACATATGACTACCAATAATATTCCTTCCTTTCTTTCAATAGTCACAATGTAAACTTCATCACATTTGTCACAAACAGATTAAATATTCAATATATCATCATAGTAACTATTATTTCTATTAAATTTTTAAGATCTTTATAACACTATGTAACAAGAGTCCATGTGCAAAATATTTCATCCTTATAAGAACCAATCTAAAAATCTAGTAGATACTACTTCATTCCCACAAATTGACATATAGTTTACAAACATGATACTTTCTATGGGTTTTGATGCACATTTTTATTAAAACCAAAATTCTCGCTCATTTTATTAAATACCGAATTATTGGTCCTACCATTATCAATAATATTCTTTATCTCTTACCAAAATATGTACTTATACTTCTAAAAAAACTCTTTATATTAATTTGCTAATAGTAATCCATTACCAGTTTCCAGAAATCTATTTTCATCATTAGACCTTCCCTACACTCAATTTATTGTAATTATCCATGTTAAATAACAATCACATGATCCATTTGATCAATATCATTTTTAATCCCAATTCTTTTATTACTGTTCAACTAAACTTATGAGGATTCAAATACCATATCGTCGATTTTGCATACATATAACATGTGACGATTAATAACATACATCTTTCCCTACCATTATATTAGACGCTTAGCATTGATGGATACCTTATTTCTCTTGCTTTTTTAATGACGAATCAACATTTTTTAAGGTGATTCCTTTTATTTCATGTACATTTTGTATCTTAGAACATATCTATTCTTCATCAAAAGGCACTATGTATGGCTAAACATTTATTCCACATTTATCTCTTGGCTTTCATTTTAATTATATAGTGATTCTAATTATCAGAAATTGAATATTTTTATGATTCTTTTGTAATCTAATTGTCATATGCGACCACTCCATATAACCTTATGTATAAGAATGGTTAATAATTCTATAATCTCTTCTAAAATTGATGCCTCTTTTGAAAATAATGTGAGAGAAAGATATACATTACCTATATTTTCTAGAGTTAAATGATATTAAGGAACCAATGTGCAACTCATGTTTATTTTTCTATCCATAAGATTGATATTTGATAGAACTGTCTCTAGATTATGAAATCCACATAACATTATGTGGGTATTAATGAGAAATTCTAATTAAACAAAAAATATTTTTTTTGTAAAAGGTTTGTGTATGCTTTACCTATGCTAGATTTATGATTTTTAATAACTATTTTGATCTCTTGAGAAATTTGATAACAATGCAACTACAAATAGGCTACTACAACACGAATTTATCATCATGGTCTAAATCAACCTCCCTAAGTCTTATGAATAAAACTATAAAGTTATTTTAATTGTTAGATACCTTAATAAATTAGGTTGGACACATGTCACACCATTAAAACACTATTATTAAAGTTTGGAACATATTGCACATGTTCAAATTATTGTTGTTTATGTTGATATAATTTTTCTATACTACTAAACCAATCCAAGCTACCATGCATTTATCTTATAATTACGATAACTATATATCATCTTTTTTAATTCCATAAGGTTATGCATGAAAATTATGAAATATATTCACCATGTCAATATTATTTTACGATATTATACTAAGAATATTTCATCTCTTATAATGATACCTTTATAGTCTAGTAAAGAGGAACCTTTCTAATTATTAGACTTACAAATAGAATAGTCTTAGGTTGTGTGTCTTTATTCCTTTTACTATGGTACAATGGGAGAACAAATACATTATTAGGTATTCTTTAGTTTCATAAAAAAGGATTGCATATCTTATTATGATTTTACCAAGGCATGGATCCACCTATGATTTTATAAAATCAAATAATCAACTTTGTTATTATCTCTAGTTGTACACAATAGTTATAATTTTAAACAACACTATTAAAATATTGTTTAGCACGATCATTAATATTAAAATAAAAATTTAGATCGTTTCCCTTCACCTAACTATGCATAATAAAACAAACTAAAATCTACATATCCAACATGGAAAATAAAATTTACAAAAGATACAATAAATCAATATACTAGGGGATTTTTTTATCTCTAAAAATTGTTCAAACTAATCTAAATATAGAAAAGAACTCATAAGTTTACCATAAATTAATAAACTAATTATAATTAATGCTTGATTACTAAGTGGATTACCTAATTACTCCAACAAATACAACTAAAGCCACATAAAAAAATGATTCAACTTTATTGGGCAACTATAATATCTAGAGTGTATCACATGGGATGTTGGTAATGATAAATTTGGTCATCGACCATCAAAAAGAATATAATACACAAATACACCCACCATGAATTTTGAAAGGCCTTGAAACATAAACATAAATACCATTAAATATCATGAACTTCAAAAAAATACCTATAATAGGGAAAAATAAGGAGACCCTTCTTGAATTATAAATGATTGACATGGTTACAAAATAATAATCACAAGATATATTTTCTTCAAATTACAATCTCAAGCAATAACAATAGAAATAAAACCAAATAATAATAGTTTTCATATGAAAAATGAACCATGATTCTATACGATATAGTGATTTTAATTAATTTTTATGATAATCAATAAATATTAAAACATGTATATATATGACAGAAGATAATAAATAATTAGAAATACCTATTCAAAAAAATATATAGAGCCATTGATTATATGACTAGCTTAAACCTAAGGATGTTTATTAATCAATAAATAAAAAATATCAAAATAATTTCTTACTATAAGATTGATCTAAATTTTTAAAATATTAATACCTAAACATTAACTTCAGGATAAGGTAGACCTTTATTTTGTGTCTTCTATGGGAGGTGCTATGCTTTTTTTCTATCATTCGGTTTCTTGTTTAGTTTAGTTTTCTTTTGTTAGTTGTTTCTAGTTATTGGCTAGTTCTACTCCCTTTTCATTAGTTGGTCTAGATGTTGGGTTCTCTCACTCCTCATGAGACCCTTGGTCTTAGCTTTATGTATATTATGTAAAGGTTCCCGTCCCTATCCTAATTTATGTAATCATAACTTTAGAATATAATTGAGGGGTAAATATGAAAAATAAGCTGAAAAAAACAAATTGTAGAAGCATTATTAAAGGAAATCTCAAAGTTTCTTTATATTATGAACTATATTTATGATCATGGTTGTGAAATCTATTAAAATTGTAGACTTATTTTTTGATCGTAAATACTAGATGACTAAATTGATTATTTAAGGTCTGAAATATGGTTATACGTGATTGAAAGAATGATTAAAGATCAAAATTGAAGCTTTATAGAAAATTAAACATCATTAAAAAATATAAATTATCATTGTAATAAATTAAAGTTCTGTTTTTTACAAGACTATAAATTTATATCTATAACTTGATTATTTTGAACATTGCCATACTCTAGGTTCATATTTTATGTTGTAGAATAAGCATAGCCATTTCAAGTATTGTTAATACTTAAAATTTAAGATCATGGTGTAGACACTTTTAAATGATAATATGACACCATTGATTTCATATGTTTATAATACTATATATAATAAGTCTTAAGAATATGATAGTGATTATAAGATAAACCATAATATTTCAAGAATACTCAATAGAGTTATAGTATAGAAAACTGCTCAAATATATCACATATTATTACTACAAATAAAAATATAAATAAACCACATTAGATAACATCATTTCTTTTCCTACTATAAAAACTCATCCTAAAGGCTCCCACATCTAGAACAATCTGCTTAAAACTAAGCCACTACTTCAAAAAGGTATTGTTTGGTAAGTTGGGAATGGTAGGAGGATTAGATTTTGGAAGGACTTGCTTAATAGATTAGGAATATTTATTGAATATTACTTGAATCCTTCTTATTCCCTACCTAAATGGAGATTTAATCCTATGGATTTTGATCCTCTACTACAGATCATGGCTGAGGATCTCCTAAGAATTCTTAATAAATTAAGGTTTTTCTTAAAAATAGACTCTAATAAAAAATATATGTGGCCTATTTCTATTGATGAGAGATACTCTGTTAAGACTAGGTATAACCTTCAAACTCCTTTGCAATATGTTTAGTTTAAATGGATGAGTATATATAGAACTAAAATGATATCAAAAAATTGCTTCTTCTAGTGGATGACTTTTCATAAAAATATTCTTACTAATGACAACCTCTAGAAATGGATAACATAGTTTGTGAATAGATTTGTCCTCTATGAAGAAGTAGGAGAAAATTTAAATCATTTATTGTTTCATCACCATTACTCATGGAATGTTAGACAAAATATTTCAAGAATACTCTTAATATCCAAGCTATGGCATATGGATCCTTTGCTAGTCTACATGGAAAGGACACTTTTATTGCACCATCCCTTCATTAGGTAACTTTGGTGGTTGGCCTTCCTCCATATTGGTTGGAGCTTATATAAATACTAGAAAAATAAAATATTCAAAGAATGGAAGATTCAATAGGAAGCATCAACTTACCATATTATTAACCATGACAAACAAAATATGAAATATTTTAAAAAGTTTAAGTATTCTCATTGTTCATTGACTTCGGACTAGCATATTGTTAAAGTATTCTCATCATTCATTGACTCTTGACTAGCATATTGCTAAAATCTAGGATTTGTCTAACTTGCTCTCTCTCTCTCTCTCTCTCTCTCTCTCTCTCTCTCTCTCTCTCTCTCTCTCTCTCTCTCTCTCTCTCTCTCTCTCTCTCTCTCTCTCTCTCTCTCTCTCTCTCTCTCTCTCTCTCTCTCTCTCTCTCTCTCTCTCTCTCTCTCTCTCTCTCTCTCTATTTCACCTTATATTGAGCATAGGAAAAGTATCAAATGGTTCCCCCAACACTAGTTGGTTAAAATTGAACTTTGATGGGTCATATAAAGGAAACACGGGTCGGCCAGGTGGAGGTGGGTTCATTAGAGATCCAACTGGCAACTCAATGGTGGATTATTTGGTTAACCTAAATATCTAAGTTTGTGGAGGTTGAGGTGACATTTTATGGGATTATTATTGCTAAGGATAGAGGTTTCCAATAAATAATTATCGAAGGTGACTCTAAAAATATTGTCATGATGCTTCAAGGGAACACCATACCAAGATGGATTACTAAGGACCTCATCACCAAATTTCCTAGTGTTATATCTAATTTGGACACATCAAGACCAAACACACCCATAGAAAAGGTAATAAGACTATGGACAGGCTAGCAAAACTTGGTCCCTTCTCCAACAAGCTAAACATTTGGATCACCCAACACGAGTTGCCAACTGATATCTATGCCACAACACAAGAAGATAATAATCCCAATGATGGATACAAATCTGAATATCATCTTTTATCTTATCATCTAGGCTATATTATTTTTCAATTATTTATTGATTTGGAGTTGGTTTCTTAAATTTGGTGAAAGAAACATTTCCCCAAAACACAACCTGTTGCCAACATTTCCCCAAAGATGGTATTCCAAGTACTCTACTGGTCATTGTTACTGGTCTCCCTACAAAACATCTAACCATGGTTGGTTTCTGCATCTAGACTAAACCAGGAAATTATGACAAATTTAAGCAAAATGAAGCTCACTCAAAGAAGGCTATGAGAGTTAATTTGGTATCTTACATTGATGGCATGAGGGTTTTAACCCCACCCCATCAAAATTGCCCAGTCCTCAAATAAGGTCAAATTCAATGTTGGTGGTGTGGTTTAAATTATAATTTATATGAAGTACATTGTTACTGTGACTGGTCTTATTGTGGAAGATGTGACTTTCCACAAGAAACCAAAGGGGAAATACAAAGCTAATATTGTAAGAAAATTGGGATGAGATAATGGCTCTTTATAAGGATATGGTAAAGAAGAATTCAGCCTCCCTTCAAGCTATTTATGAGGACCTTTTAGAAGGCATGAGAAGAAATGGCAACACATCAAATTATCTTTAGCATTTTTTATGGAACTGATTGATTCAAGAGTGAAGGCTACTCTAAGGTCCCCTATAGTATCCTCAAGAAAAGGTTCAAATAAAAGGTAATCATTCTTTAAGAAGGTGAATTTGTTGAACCAGGACTGGCAAAGAGAAAAAAAACCCCACTAGGTAGACCATTGGTTTGTATCTTCAATGGATGGTATGGTTTTTTTTTTTGTCTATATTTGTTAGTTCTTAGGCTAGTTTTTTGTTCTGGCTACTTTTTATGGATAGCTAGTTTCTTCTCCTTTTTGACACCTAGTTCTTTTCTTGGGTGCTCTCACTCCTCTTGAGACCCTTTGTTTCTTTCACCTTTTTAGTTATGTAATTGTTCAGGCCTCTCCCATATTTTATCTAATCAAAACATCATTTATTTTTTATTTCCTACTAACAATATTTTATTCAATCCTAATATGAGCTTTCAACTTTTTCATGTATTTAATCTTACATATTTATAGCATTTCTTACCACTATACCATAGTAGGAAATTAATCACTCGTTATTTATTTTTTTCTAATAAAAGGAGATATTATTCTACATAATATATAAGGAAAAAAATGTTATTTGAACCATGACATTTTATAATGGTGTAGTAGCACTATGACAAGAAGATGACATCCCCAAATGAGTAAAAAAAGACAATTAAATAAAATCAAGGTCTCCAAAATACCCATTTTAAATAAATAGTGAGCATATGATGCAATAGGAGAGTACTCATGAATAAAAAGTAAAGAAATTGAATTGAACACTTTCAAATTTGATTTAAAAATTGCTCACAATGACTAACTATAATATTTTATTTGAAGGAAATAATAATTTTTAAACAATTTTAATGTGACCAAATTTTGTCAATCCTTCAATAACACTTTTTATATGGGAAGAATGTCATTTTTATTAATAGTTGTGATGTAGAATTTTATATATTATCAATAAAACATAAAATATATCAATGAGACATACCACAATATTGATTTCTTGAGTGTGATTCTAAGTATCCATTTATAGAACCTATATAAAAGAAAGTTGAAGTGGGTACATCAATCATATATTACTATAAAAATTGTAGTTAGAGATATAAGAAATAAAAAAAATAAAAAATAATACTATTACTATAAAAATTGTACTTAGAGATATAAGAAATAAAAAAAATAAAAAATTATACTATATACCATTTTAAATCATGCCAGCAATGAACAGGTAAATGTAAATAGAGAGTTGAATTCAAGGTGTGTTGCAATATGAAAAATGAATGTACTCATTCTTCAAATATGGCTATCTTTAAGAATGCATCCACTCATAGGCATAGTTTATAACTATTAAATATTCCACATCTACTCTACATGCAATGATAATAGAAGAAAGTCAATTACCCAAAATTATATGGTAAAAAATATATTCAATATACTAAATAATAGTTTATAACTATTAAATATTCCATATCTACTCTACATGCAATGATAATAGAAGAAAGTCAATTACCCAAAATTATATGGTAAAAAATATATTCAATATACTAAATAATAGTTTATAACTATTAAATATTCCATATCTACTCTACATGCAATGATAATAGAAGAAAGTCAATTACCCAAAATTATATGGTAAAAAATATATTCAATATACTAAATAATTATTAGAGTGTCTAGTTTTAATATTTCTTGTTAGTTTGTATGTTATGTGTGGGAATAGATTTAGTGTTGGGGTATAATGAAAAGTAGGATTTACAACATAAATTCAATTAGCCAAATTTATTTTGCATGTCTCAATATATTTTGTGGCTATTAGTAATACTTGTTAGGTGTACACTAACAAATTTAAGGTAGATTCCATCTTTCACCATTGAGATGAAATAGATAAATATTTTAACGTGAAAATCATTGTAAATTTTCACAACTTCGTCATTGATCTCAATAAATTATTTTTTAATATTCATATTGAGCCATAGATAATTGAATATTGCATTATGAACTTTAATATTATCTTTTCATTTATTGGTGATCACAAGTTATTTTATTGTATTATTTTTTTATAGTAAAACTTTTCTAAAATCTCTCTAATGAGTTCTGAAGAACATTAATTTATTTATACATTATATTATTACATAGGTTATGTAAACCCATTTTTATGGATGATGTTTGACAACTTAGCATTCAAATAAAAGCCATACTAGAACTATTAGATATTAAACATATTTTGATCATACATCCATTTGTCCCTATTAAATGGTCGACAACTTGTGATGAGAATTTGAACCATATCCTTTAACGTTATTAATTTTCCCATCTCATCCATTTAATATAAAATTTGGTAGACAAAGAAAAAAATATTCATAAGCTATGATGATGTGTATCAACATTGTAACTTGGACCAATGACTAGACCAAATACCTTACACCTTACTTATTAGAGAATGACATAATAATATTTATTTAAAATGGAAAACCTTAATTGATGAATGTGGCCCATTATTAGTAAAGTTAAATGGTAAAGTTAACACCTAATATACTACACTTGTATTCCATTTACCGTCATAATAGACCATTTACATATATGCTATCGAATAATATTTTTTTTAGTTGGACCATTAAATCAAATGAACCATTCAATTACAAATTTTATTGTGAGCCTACTTTGAGATGTGTAATGATATCAAGACCTATAACCCATAAACTATCCAATTAGTGGTCACATTAGGATTATTTAGAAATTAATTTTACACCATAGGTAAAACATTCAATATTTTTTATAATAAAAAATTGCACTTTGGATTGGATATCATTCTCTTATAAATTAGTTGCATGTGATATATTGAAAAAAAAAATAGTGAACTTCAAGCTATTATATTGATAAATATCATATTGAGCACAAGAAATAAGTTAAAGGTCATATGAGTTTTTACCTTAGAAAAAATCAATAACTCTTAAAACTAGACTTGGACATGGGCACCAATAATTAAATGTAGTAATTTGACACTTGATTATAAATAGAGTGATTTAAATAGCATAAAAGAGGAATATAGGTGCATGGTATTGAAATAACTTTTATTTATGAGTCAAAGATCTCCTTAATTCTACAAGTAGCTTATTTCATTTTATTATGTTCCTATAGTTACTATAACTACACAAAGAATGGTGTTATTAGTTGTTGCATTTTTATAGAATGAGTCTCCTAGGGAAAATCTTGTGTTGTGTCTATTTTTCTTATTAAAATATTTTTTAATATATTTTATCTTGTAAGTATTCTTCTATTTTTATTAACTCGATTTATTTTCAATATTATTAATGTTACCCTATTAATGGTCTATATCTATGTTAATTTATGATGAAAAACTATAGATCTCAAAGAAATAAATAGCATCTCTTTAGTTTTCTATGTATCTCAACCAACATATGTATGATCCATGTGTTTAAAGTGTGATAAAATGATATCTAATAATAAATTTCAACATATTTAATTAGTCCATTCAAATCTTGGTTTTCAATCTCAATGATATTCCTTCAAACTATTGATTCTTCACAAGGTTTTAAAAAATTGAAGCTATTTATTTTTTTATAGTTTTTTTATAATAAAAAAAATACATGGTCTCAAATGTTTTTACACTATGAATTTAAATACCATTAAAAATATTCAGTTGTACAAACCCATATATCATTGAATGTGCTTGTATTATTATGTTTTCAATAGATTTAAAAAAAATTATGATTATGCGCAATAAGTGGATTATAAACTTAGCAATAATTTTGAAAAAATAAAATACTAGACCCTATATGTATGATTAATGATTTGTTTTATATCATTTAATCCTTACCACTCCTCACCTTCCCCTTCTTTGTTTTTTTTAATTCTTCTTGGCCTACCAAAAATCTATAATTTCTTTCACCTTGCTATCTACCCTAGTGATGGATAAAAGAGATTGACCCAAAATGTTGGCAACAAAAAAACATACATAGTCAAATCTAGAAGCAATATCTTGATAATATATGGTTACCCATATATGTTAGTGCATTTCATATATGAAGAGAACATAACAAATAGTTTACTTGATAAACATAAACTATCAATAAAATGAGAATGGTGAGCTCAAATTAAGTGTGAATTCAAATGATTGATGAATAGAAAGATGATGAGTAATTAAGGAGAAAATGATATTTTACAAAAAAAAATGGTAAATTCAAATAACTTTTACCACCTTAGTTATGCTTACTAGAAAATTTTGCCACTTATATACCTTATTAATTATGTCATAATAGAAAATTTAGGTTCTTATATACCACCCCAATTATAAATTTCTGAAAAATTTAAGTTGTATTTTACCACCTCAATTACAAATTGAATGGAAATTAGATTTTCTTTATTATATCATTTACAACTTCATTTTGGAGTTTATGTTCTATCTTTCCACACTATTTATATATTTATATTGATTTAGGTTTTTATATTCCACCTCAATTATAAATTTATAGTTAATTTGGGTTTTAATTGGCCACCCCATATACATGATTACATGAAATTTAGGTTTTTATTTGTCACCATATTGATAAATTTATTAAATAAATTAATTCTAATTTTACAAGTTTATTAATTAGTATGAAATTTAATTTAATTATTTCCCCAATCTTTAAATTTCATTATAATATAAAATATCCACACACTCTATCACTATAGATCAATTTCAAGAAATCTTTTCTAAGGGTTTACTCTAATAAGGAATTTATCAAGTTCTATATACATTTTTCTAAGGTAAAATAATTAATTTACACTACACTTCTAATAGATGTATCAAGTTATAACAATATTAGTTTTTCTATAGCTATGCATCATTATTAACTGGAATTGAAATATATTCAATTGTGTTTAATACCATTTACCTCTAATGACATTTAGATTGAATTGGAAAAATTTTGTTGATTGAGCTTACACCAAGAACCATATGAAGAGAAAATGTGGCTAACTCTAGCTAGTATAGTCTCTTTAGCTTTTTATTTTCTCAATTTTCATAGATTTTCTTACTTTCCTCTATGAACTATATTAAATCATAAATACATATGTTTTACATAAAACTAAATTTTTCATATTTTAGTATTAGAGTTTAGTGGTAAATTTCATGTGAGAACCGTAAAATATAGTATTAACTTGACATTATTTATATATATTTTATTTTGATGGGATTTTATTTGATGAATTTGATAGGACATGTGGAATGATCCTATTTATCTAACTCATTGAAGATTCTCAAGCTACATGGGAGAGTCTTTGACACCCATTATCTCTGACAAGAAAGATAAATGCATAGGATTTGTCTTAACTAAGTATCATTTCAAGGAATTATATGCCTTTTTATTATTGAATTATATCAACTAGAGAACAAATCATGTGGTTTAACAATCAATAATTACTTTGACACACCTATGATGTATTTTTTATTCGGGTACATCAATGGTCAAGGTGACATGAGAACGTGCAAGATTCATTGTGTTGGGAATGAAATTTGAACCCAATTCTACTAATTAAATTTCAGAAAAGACAAAGGCTTAAACAAACAAAAATAAGATGATCCTATAGTTTTCAATAAGGTAAAATAGGTTTTAAGGGAACCCAAAACCCCTTACAAAAGGATTTTATGGGGATCCAAAACCCACAAATAGAGAATTGTTGTGACAAGAAATGACATAGACCACTTGCAGACAACCAATGATCCAACACTAGAGAATTAACATCAAATAAATATGTTGAATCACCAAAGAAGTGAAATTCATCAAACAAGAGACCTCAGAGGTACATAGACAAAGGATTTTGCTAGGCACCCATACCCTGAACCAAGGATTTTACAAGGCTCCCATAACCTAAAATCATGGGTTTTGACAAGGGTCCCATAACCTAGATTTACATAGACAGGATTTTGAAAGGCTCCCACAACCTGAAAAATGGGTTTTGACAAGGCTCCCATAACCACAAGACCAAAATAAAAACTAGTAGTATTTACTGAACATTTGGGTGACTGGGTTTTGGAAAGGCTCCCATAACCTTTGAAGTAATGAAAACACCTTCTCCTCAAGAATAGCTATCAAAATATGAAAGAGAAACAAAATAGTGCTTTCATAGGTACCCCAAACCATCACAATGGATTTTAGAGTGGATCCCAAAACCAACACACAAATAGCCAAACCCTGCACAATCCGAGAGTTCCACCTCTATAGGAACAATGGAGAAATAACAAAGCGACCAACCTTAAAGTACATCACCAAGCACCATCTCCCAAAATCAACTACAAAACCTATCTCCACCTCAGTAGGAGATAGAATCACCTCAATAGACATTGTAGAAGAGCACCAAGGAGGCAAATAGAATTAAAAAACATAGTCCATCCAAAAGTTCTCCACCTCAATTGCTAGGAAAAAAGAGCTGAGAGATAGGAAACGACCAAAAAAAAACCATTAAGAAGTGCCAAAATGAAGGAGAGAGGGTAACCAAGGGAGCCCACAATAAGAATTTGAAAGAGGCCTTCAAAGGAGAAAAACCCACTGAGGAACAACCAACAAAGGAGACACACTAAGGAAAAATAGGGCCAGGGGGTATAGCGAAAGACACAATCTCCACAAAAATGGTGACTAGATCCAAGCTAAAGAGCCCAAGAAAAATTTCTCTAGACCACATTAATTGGCAATAGCATAGGGAGAAAAGGAGAGGGTCGGCAAGAAAACCAAGCCTCCACCAAGAAGGCCCAACACACAACACCATCGAACAAAAAAATCCACCTCGATACCAAAGAAAACCTTACACACCAAGGAGAAAGCATGATTAAGAACAAGGCCATAAGGGATAGACCACTCAAGAAAGGGCCAGATGAACCAATAGAGCCAAACCCCAGAGCACTTTCACAAGGGAAAGAAGCCACACAAACCCCAAGAGCAGAACAAAACAATGCTTGAACCACAAAGTCTCCATCATCATCTTCTAAGGCCCCATCATCTGAAGCCTTAGATCCAGTAGTGTTGTCATCAAAAACCCTCACATCACTCAGGCTCACACTCTCACCCATTCCTCTCAAAATCATGTAGCCCTTCTATATGTTATTGGAGTTCATTGTTGAGCTCCACAGTCACGTCTCATTATTGGTCCTAGTTACAAGATGATCCTATAGTTAAATTATAATAGTCAAATCATTTTTGAATAAGGATCTATGAACTTGAGTAGAGCATAAGATAAACATAATTCATGGTTCAATCCATGTTGGAACATATTTAATCATACAAGTAAAGCTATAAAACCTATGAATAATTTAATTTGAAATCCCTTCCTATACGAATCACTTGTAGTAGTTGATCTAGTCCTCCAAGAACATCCCAAAACTAAGCCTAGAACATCCATAAAATATCCAAGGATTTTTCATAATGTAAATTTTTCTTTTCAAAAATGAAATCAATTAAATCTATGTATTTACACTACCAGATTGAATAAATGAGATAGGTTATTCCTTCTATATTGATATTCTAAAATTCTAGTATTTTTAGAGGTTATCCTTATGAATTTGATTTACTAATATCATATAAAATCAAATTGTGTATATAGTTATTAGGGCATCAAAGATAATTATTTTAGAATTAAGACATTTATTCCATATACAATAAGTTTAAGGTACTTCCATAGCTAATTATATTTTTGAATAAATCAGAAAGTGACACAAGATTACTTGTATATTAGTATGATATAGGAACAATACTAGACTACAAACTTTATTAGTAACATTTCTCAAGTGATTCACTCAATTAAATATCTCAATTCTCTAAGGTGCCTTCTATGATCACTCCTAATCTTAGATAGCAATTTGAAGATCATCCATCATTAAATACTAGTCCTATTTTCTTTTATTAGGTCATCCTCATACACCTAATAGGGTCATTAATTCTAATTATGCTAAACTATTTTGTTATTTATATCCAAAACTAATTACAAATTAAAATGTAACCAATATATTACTTAGGTATAAAAGAATTTTCTTGTAGGTGAAAACCAAGTATCAAGCATTCCTTTCCATGTAACCACCCTAAATATAGGGTGTCCATCTTTAGAGTTCTTTAATAAAGTTCAAGGATATAGATATTCATCATACTCAACACTTGTTCAATTTAGATGGACATAGATATTCACATACAAATTAACATCTAAACCTAGAGAGAATTCTCATATACCAATTTGGGAGAACTAAAATAATGCCTTTAAGACAAAGCATAAGTGAACAAAGAAGTTTAGCCACAATTAACTCACCTTACTATGTTGAATTTTGCCATTATCAATCTATAATTAGGATTGTCATCATCTAACTACACTCAGAATGACTAACTAGGATACAACCCAACTTGGAGTGCCACTCTTTATTTTAGTGGTAACTACAATTCATTACACCTTGTGATGCATACGGGATATTGTCCCATAGCCTCAAAATTAATTCATATTCTTTTATTAATAATTCATTGAGAGACACTATCTACATCTCACATAAACACCAATTTTATAAACAAGGTAACACATATATAAGTTCTATTCTTAGAATCAACATTTTGAGAAAATATGAACCAGCTGGAGGTGGAGGTCCCTGAGTCTTTGAAGAATTTGGTTTAGATTTCTTTCCTTGATGTCTGTTTGATTTTTTGTTGGTTTTTTGCTGGTGCTAGGTTGTCGTTGTCTCTGTTTTTTCTTTAGGCAGTGTTTTGTTTAGTTGTTATGCTTTTCATGGCTTATTTTGGTTATGACCTCCTATAAAGGGTTCCGGGTCCCTTCAAAACTTGTTTTTTCCGTAATCAAAAATAATTTCCTCTTTGAAGATTAATAGAGATGGTCATTGGACACCTCCTCCTAATGATGTTTTTAAGATTAAAATTGATGGTTACTCTAGGGGTAACACTAAACCAATTAGGATTGTAAGTGTTGGCTGTGATAGTGCTAATTCTATATAATTCTTTTTTTCTATGGCTATTGGAGTTGGTACTAATAATAAAATGGAAACTCATTTCCTTCTTATTGCTTTTGTAGAAAACCTGTGAATTTGGTTGGAAGCGTGCTATTTACAAGATGGATTCTACAATTTTAACTTCCTTTTTGAATAATAAGAATTCGAAGAGTTCTTGACATTTAGCTCCTCTTGCTACACAAATTCATGATTTATGTCAGCACTCCATTTCTATTTCTTTGTTTATATATGTCAAGAATGGATACCAGTAGCTGACTTGTTAGCTAAATGGACTTCAGATCTTTCAAGAGGATGGAATGTTTGAGATTAAAATTCTCTTTCTCCTGATCAGGATACTCAGTTATTACATCTGATTTAGAATGATGTGAGCTGATCGTTATGCTTCTTTCTTAATTGTTGATAGGATAATGTGTTTTTAAGTTGGTAGATTTATGATAAAGCCTTTTGGCTCCTCCTTGTTTTACTTGCTAAACCGTGTTGTTGCTATTTGATTGTAAAACGTTAGTGATGCGAAAATTCAGCCACCCTCTTAAGTTTCAATCTAACCGCTAATCCCAGAATTCAGTGGATTCATAGTTGGTAAGATAGCCCTAATAAGGATTTTTCTATAACTATTATTGTAATCTGCTGGAGATTCCTCCTCTTAGCGGTTTTGTTAAAAAAGAAAACTTAAGAATGAAATGTTTTGGTAGTTTATTGTTACTATGAGAGTACTCACAGTTTCTATCTAAGCGAATATTATAGAACAATTTAATAGAAACTGATTAGTACAAAATGTTACAAATTTCATTGATGCAGGGACAGGATCTCCTAGGGAAGCGATTAAACAAACAAAAAGCTTTTCTGGCATTAGATGATGCCTGCACCAGTGAATCATCAGTTCATAGCACACGTATGTTTCTTCGTCTCGGATTTAGCAAGGAGAGTTTAGTTCTTGTTACGGCTTGCACTCGTGAAGACCTTTTAGAAGTAATTGGCTACGACATATCTGAGAAATGTTTTCATCTTCCAAATCTCACCGAAGAGGAGGCCGTTCAAATATTACTTAATAGAGCCATATCTAATTGCAACTTTACATCTTTACCAAAATTCCACCAACAGATTATCAGATGTTGCGCCTCTCTTTGTAAGATAAAACATACAGTACCGAGCAATTCAACTATGAATACAGGTGAAATAGAGAGGTACCATTACCATCCTTCCTCTTTGCTTGAAATGGGAGCAGAATTGGGTGGCAATTCAAACACCTGGTTCAACAAACTTGAACAGATGGAGAAAATACCAGAACAGAATGGCGTAACTGTAAGTTTATATCATTTCATATACTTAAAATTATAACATAACTATTTGAAACTCCATTTTTTATTGTTGTATACGCTAATCAACCGAACTGATAGCAACTCGTACATGAATCAAGATGGATAGAACCAAAAGCTCGGAACTAGAAATTTAGATAACATCGAATAGCTCAACCTCACTGATCTTGTATATTATTATGGTTCTCTTTTTTTTTCAATAGATTTTATGTTTCTACGATTTTAAACATTATGATATGCTCCTAAAATCTATCATTTTGTTTGAATATGTGTCCACTATGCAGATTCGAAAGATCTTTGCAACCATATATCGCGCATTGGGAAAAATGTAAAGTTGAGTTCATTTTATCAATAACAATTTGATAAAAAATGTAAAGGATTCTTTAGAAAATTAACTGTTCGTGACAGCATTAGCAATTACCAGAATGCAGTTAATTTCTAAACATATCTGACAGTATAAATAATAGGTTTAAGAATAGATCTACCAGGAATGAAGCTCGCGTAAATGGGTTGTGAATGAATAATTCATTGATTTGATCCGCTATTTGGCGTTGCAGTTAAACAAGTTGATCTACTATCCATATGAATGCTCTTATATATTGTCCTCTTGACTGTGATCTTGTAAAGTTATTTGTTATAAGCATGTAGGAAATCAATATAAATACTCGTAGGAGTTGTACAAACAACAATATTCTTTTATATCAAATACCAAGGTTTGGAGTTAGGATGTCATCTTGTTATATCAAGATTATACGAGTCCACAATTATTAAATTATATCTATGTTGCAGAAGATTTATGATATGTACAATCTTTTATAATATTATTAAAAATATTGAAATAATATTTATAAAGACTTTGTGTTTATATTAGTTATAACATTTTTAAAGATGTATTATATTAAAAAAAGATAGAGATAATCACATTCCTCAAATTTTATAATAAAATCTGAAATAATAAAAATTAGTTTAAGAAAAGAATCAAAACTATCTCATTTTAAATATTTAATTATTCTAAAAATAATATAATATAACAAAAATTATAACATTTTTAAAGATGTATTATATTAAAAAAAGATAGAGATAATCAAATTCCTCAAATTTTACAATAAAATCTGAAATAATAAAAATTAGTTTAAAAAAAGAATCAAAATTATCTCATTTTAAATATTTAATTATTCTAAAAATAATATAATATAACAAAAATTATTTTTTAAATATACTTAAAAAAATAAAATTTTAATAAATTAATAAATAAATAAAAATAGATCAGTCTAAGAATATTTGAAATCGTTATATATACAATAAAACAAATTTTTATATGTCCAATGTTTTCTCCATTTTACAATAGTATTTGTTTCCTTATAATTTTATTCTATATAATTGAAATTAACGTCGTTACTATGAAACAACATATAACTTTTTTATTTTAAAAAACAAGTTTATAGTATAATAATTGGTATATCCTACGCATAATCGCTCAATTGTAGACGCGTGCACCGACCTCGAAAGTGTATTTGACCTCGGAATAATTGACAGATTTTGGCTTTTCCTCACGTCAAATCGCAAATAAGACAAATTGTATTATACGCCTTTTTATTATTGAATTATATCAACTAGAGAACAAATCATGTGGTTTAACAATCAATAATTACTTTGACACACATATGATATATTTTTTATTCGGGTACATCAATGGTCAAGGTGACATGAGAATGTGCAAGATTCATTATGTTGGGAATGAAATTTGAACTCAATTCCACTAATTAAATTTGGGAAAAAACAAAGGCTTAAACAAACAAAAATAAGATGATCCTATAGTTTTCAATAAGGTAAAATAGGTTTTAAGGGAACCCAAAACCCCTTACAGAAGGATTTTATGGGGATCCAAAACCCACAAATAGAGAATTGTTGTGACAAGAAATGACATAGACCACTTGCAGACAACCAATGACCCAACACTAGAGAATGAACATCAAATAAATCTGTTGAATCACCAAAGAAGTGAAATTCATCAAACAAGAGACCTCAAAGGTAAATAGACAAAGGATTTTGCTAGGCACCCATAACCTGAACCAAGGGTTTTACAAGGCTCCCATAACCTAAAATCATGGGTTTTGACAAGGGTCCCATAACCTAGATTTACATAGACAGGATTTTGAAAGGCTCCCACAACCTGAAAAATGGGTTTTGACAAGGCTCCCATAACCACAAGACCAAAATAAAAACTAGTAGCATTTACTGAACATTTGTGTGACTGGGTTTTGGAAAGGCTCCCATAACCTTTGAAGTAATGAAAACACCTTCTCCTCAAGAATAGCTATAAAAATATGAAAGAGAAAAAAAATAGTGCTTTCATAGGTACCCCCACACCATCATAAGGGATTTTAGAGTGGATCCCAAAACCAACACACAAATAGCCAAACCTTGCATAATCCAAGAGTTCCACCTCCATAGGAACAATGGAGAAATAACAAAGCAACTAACCTTAAAGTACATCACCAAGCACCATCTCCCAAAATCAACTACAAAACCTATCTCCACCTCAGTAGGAGATAGAATCACCTCAATAGACATTGTAGAAGAGCACCAAGGAGGCAAATAGAATAAAAAAATGTAGTCCATCCAAAAGTTCTCCACCTCAATTGCTAGGAAAAAAAAGCTGAGAGATAGGAAATGATCGAAAAAAAAAACCCATGAAGGAGAGAGGGTAACCAAGGGAGCCCACAATAAGAATCTGAAAGAGGCCTTCAAAGGAGAAAAACCCACTGAGGAACAACCAACAAAGGAGCCACACTAAGCAAAAATAGGGCCAGGGGGTATAGCAAAAGACACAATCTCCACAAAAATGGCGACTAGATCCAAGCTAAAGAGCCCAAGAAAAAATTTCTCCACACCACATTAATTGGCAATAGCATAGGGAGAAAAGGAGAGGGTCGGCAAGAAAACTAAGCCTCCACCAAGAAGGCCCAACACATGACACCATCGAACAAAAAAATCCACTTTGATACCAAAGAAAACCTTACACACTAAGGAGAAAGCATGATTAAGAACAAGGCCATAAGGCATAGACCACCCAAGAAAGGGCCAGATGAACCAATAGAGCCAAACCCCAGAGCACTTCTGCAAGGGAAAGAAGCCACACAAACCCCAAGAGCAGAACAAAACAATGCTTGAACCACAAAGTCTCCATCATCATCTTCTAAGGCCCCATCATCTGAAGCCTTAGATCCAGTAGTGTTGTCATCAAAAACCCTCACATCACTCACGCTCACACTCTCACCCATTCCTCCCAAAATCATGTAGCCCTTCTATATGTTATTGGAGTTCATTGTTGAGCTCCACAGTCACCTCTAATTATTGGTCCTAGTTACAAGATGATCCTATAGTTAAATTATAATAGTCAAATCATTTTAGAATAAGGATCTATGAACTTGAGTAGAGCATAAGATAAACATAATTCATGGTTCAATCCATGTTGGAACATATTTAATCATACAAGTAAAGCTATAAAACCTATGAATAATTTAATTTGAAATCCCTTCCTATACGAATCACTTATAGTAGTTGATCTAGTCCTCCAAGAACATCCCAAAACTAAGCCTAGAACATCCATAAAATATCCAAGGATTTTCATAATGTAAATTTTTCTTTTCAAATAGGAAATCAATTAAATCTATGTATTTACACTACCAGATTGAATAAATGAGATAGGTTATTCCTTCTATATTGATATTCTAAAATTCTAGCCTTTTTAGAGGTTATCCTTATGAATTTCATTTACTAATATCATATAAAATCAAATTGTGTATATAATTATTAGGGCTTCAAAGATAATTATTTTAGAATTAAGACATTTATTCCATATACAATAAGTTTAAGGTACTTCCATAGCTAATTATATTTTTGAATAAATCACAAAGTGACACAAGATTACTTGTATATTAGTATGATATAGGAACAATACTAGACTACAAACTCTATTAGTAACATTTCTCGAGTGATTCACTGAATTAAATATCTCAATTCTCTAAGGTGCCTTCTATGATCACTCCTAATCTTAGATAGCAATTTGAAGATCATCCTTCATTAAATATTAGTCCTATTTTCTTTTATTAGGTCATCCTCATACACCTAATGGGGTCATTGATTCTAATTATGCTAAACTATTTTGTTATTTATATCCAAAACTAATTACAAATTAAAATGTAACCAATATATTACTTAGGTATAAAAGAATTTTCTTGTAGGTGAAAACCAAATATCAAGCATTCCTTTCCATGTAACCACCCTAAATATAGGGTGTCCATCTTTAGAGTTATTTAATAAAGTTCAAGGATATAGATATTCATCATGCTCAACACTTGTTCAATTTAGATGGACATAGATATTCACATACAAATTAACATCTAAACCTAGAGAGAATTCTCATATACCAATTTGGGAGAACTAAAATAACTCCTTTAAGACAAAGCATAAGTGAACAAAGAAGTTTAGACACAATTAACTCACCTTACTATGTTGAATTTTGCCATTATCAATCTATAATTAGGATTGTCATCATCTAACTACACTCAGAATGACTAACTAGGATACAACCCAACTTGGAGTGCCACTCTTTATTTTAGTGGTAACTACAATTCATTACACCTTGTGATGCATACGGGATATCGTCCCATAGCCTCAAAATTAATTCATACTATTTTATTAATAATTCATTGAGAGACACTATCTACATTTACATAAACACCAATTTTATAAACAAGGTAACACATATATAAGTTCTATTCTTAGAATCAACATTTTGAGAAAATATGAACCAGCTGGAGGCGGAGGTCCCTGAGTCTTTGAAGAATTTGGTTTAGATTTCTTTCCTTGATGTCTGTTTGATTTTTTGTTGGTTTTTTGCTGGTGCTAGGTTGTCGTTGTCTCTGTTTTTTCTTTAGGCAGCGTTTTGTTTAGTTGTTATGCTTTTCATGGCTTATTTTGGTTATGACCTCCTATAAAAGGTTCCAGGTCCCTTCAAAACTTTTTTTTTCCGTAATCAAAAATAATTTTCTTTTTGAAAGATTAATAGAGATGGTCATTGGACACCTCCTCCTAATGATGTTTTTAAGATTAAAATTGATGGTTACTCTGGGGGTAACACTAAACTAATTAGGATTGTAGGTGTTGGCTGTGATAGTGCTAATTCTATATAATTCTTTTTTTCTATGGCTATTGGAGTTGGTACTAATAATAAAATGGAAACTCATTTCCTTCTTATTGCTTTTGTAGAAAACGTGTGAATTTGGTTGGAAGCGTGCTATTTACAAGATGGATTCTACAATTTTAACTTCCTTTTTGAATAATAAGAATTCGAAGAGTTCTTGACATTTAGCTCCTCTTGCTACACAAATTCATGATTTATGTCAGCATTCCATTTCTATTTCTTTGTTTATATATGTCAAGAATGGATACCAGTAGCTGACTTGTTAGCTAAATGGACTTCAGATCTTTCAAGAGGATGGAATGTTTGAGATTGAAATTCTCTTTCTCCTGATCAGGATACTCAGTTATTACATCTGATTTAGAATGATGTGAGCTGATCGTTATGCTTCTTTCTTAATTGTTGATAGGATAATGTGTTTTTAAGTTGGTAGATTTATGATAAAGCCTTTTGGCTCCTCCTTGTTTTACTTGCTAAACCGTGTTGTTGCTATTTGATTGTAAAACGTTAGTGATGCGAAAATTCAGCCACCCTCTTAAGTTTCAATCTAACCGCTAATTCCAGAATTCAGTGGATTCATAGTTGGTAAGATAGCCCTAATAAGGATTTCTCTATAACTATTATTGTAATCTGCTGGAGATTCCTCCTCTTAGCGGTTTTGTTAAAAAAGAAAACTTAAGAATGAAATGTTTTGGTAGTTTATTGTTACTATGAGAGTACTCACAGTTTCTATCTAAGCGAATATTATAGAACAATTTAATAGAAACTGATTAGTACAAAATGTTACAAATTTCATTGATGCAGGGACAGGATCTCCTAGGGAAGCGATTAAACAAACAGAAAGCTTTTCTGGCATTAGATGATGCCTGCACCAGTGAATCATCAGTTCCTAGCACACGTATGTTTCTTCGTCTCGGATTTAGCAAAGAGAGTTTAGTTCTTGTTACGGCTTGCACTCGTGAAGACCTTTTAGAAGTAATTGGCTACGACATATCTGAAAAATGTTTTCATCTTCCAAATCTCACCGAACAGGAGGCCGTTCAAATATTACTTAATAGAGCCATGCCTAATTGCAACTTTACATCTTTACCAAAATTCCACCAACAGATTATCAGATGTTGCGCCTCTCTTTGTAAGATAAAACATACAGTACCGAGCAATTCAACTATGAATACAGGTGAAATAGAGAGGTACCATTACCATCCTTCCTCTTTGCTTGAAATGGGAGCAGAATTGGGTGGCAATTCAAACACCTGGTTCAACAAACTTGAACAGATGGAGAAAATACCAGAACAGAATGGCGTAACTGTAAGTTTATATCATTTCATATACTTAAAATTATAACTTAACTATTTGAAACTGCATTTTTTATTGTTGTATACGCTAATCAACCGAACTGATAGCAACTCGTACATGAATCAAGATGGATAGAACCAAAAGCTCGGAACTAGAAATTTAGATAACATCGAATAGCTCAACCTCACTGATCTTGAATATTATTATGGTTCTCTTTTTTTTTCAATAGATTTTATGTTTCTACGATTTTAAACATTATGATATGCTCCTAAAATCTATCATTTTGTTTGAATATGTGTCCACTATGCAGATTCGAAAGATCTTTGCAACCATATATCGCGCATTGGGAAAAATGTAAAGTTGAGTTCATTTTATCAATAACAATTTGATAAAAAATGTGAAGGATTCTTTAGAAAATTAACTGTTCGTGACAGCATTAGCAATTACCAGAATGCAGTTAATTTCTAAACATATCTGACAGTATAAATAATAGGTTTAAGAATAGATCTACCAGGAATGAAGCTCGCGTAAATGGGTTGTGAATGAATAATTCATTGATTTGATCCGCTATTTGGCGTTGCAGTTACACAAGTTGATTTACTATCCATATGAATGCTCTTATATATTGTCCTCTTGACTGTGATCTTGTAAAGTTATTTGTTATAAGCATGTAGGAAATCAATATAAATACTCCTAGGAGTTGTACAAACAACAATATTCTTTTATATCAAATACCAAGGTTTGGAGTTAGGATGTCATCTTGTTATATCAAGATTATACGAGTCCACAATTATTAAATTATATCTATGTTGCAGAAGATTTATGATATGTACAATCTTTTATAATATTATTAAAAATATTGAAATAATATTTATAAAGAATTTGTGTTTATATTAGTTATAACATTTTTAAAGATGTATTATATTAAAAAAGATAGAGATAATCACATTCCTCAAATTTTACAATAAAATCTGAAATAATAAAAATTAGTTTAAGAAAAGAATCAAAACTATCTCATTTTAAATATTTAATTATTCTAAAAATAATATAATATAACAAGTTTATAGTATAATAATTGGTATATCCTACGCATAATCGCTCAATTGTATACTAAAAAACAAGTTTATAGTATAATAATTGGTATATCCTACGCATAATCGCTCAATTGTAGACGCGTGTACCGACCTCGAAAGTGTATTTGACCTCGGAATAATTGACAGATTTTGGCTTTTCCTCACGTCAAATCGCAAATAAGACAAATTGTATGGAATTCCTCGAATTGTTTGGCATCATTCACCATCTAAAGGTCGAGATAGGAGTGCATTATATATATAATAATAACGACCTAGCGGTGCACGACGACGTTATAAAGTTAACATGTTTTGAAGTTTATATATTTATTTAACTAACGTATTTATATATCAAAAAATATGTTAAAATATATATGAATTTACAAAATATTTGTTGGTTCAATTTTATTGTAATTAATATATTGATTTTTATTACTAACTTATTTTGTATGTACTTGTTTCTCATCTTTGAGAGTCTTATATTACATTATATCATTATTTTGTTTACGACATACTTTCTTTCTTTTCTAAATGGGCTTTCCTTATGTATATGTTATGTAATTTGTATATCTCATATTCTCATTTTATTTATTTCATAATTGTTTGCTTCATCCTTTTCTCCGATCTTGCCTTCCCACAAGAAACCCTAACACCACCTCCTCTTCAGACTCCACTACGTGCTATCTTCCATACCTATTATGAAAGTAATAAGTGTTTCCACATGTTAAATCTATATTTTAATATACCATGTTATAAGTATTTTATAATAGAATATTATTTTTATTGAGTTTTTAAAAAAAAAAAGGCTTTCCCTATGTATATATTATGTAACGTGTTTAATTTGTATAGCTTATAATTCCAATTTTATTTATTTCATACTTCTTTGCAATGATTAGTATCCAAAAATCCTTATTTATAAAAGCATGTGTAAGAATAATATCTAGAAAATACCCCTTAGTTATGATTTGATGAATTGATGTTGATACTCTAAGGTCTAAGGGTGTATCCCTTTAAAGAGAGTATATATATATATATATATATATATATAGAGAGAGAGAGAGAGAGAGAGAGAGAGAGAGAGAGAGAGAGAGAGAGAGAGAGAGAGAGAGAGAGAGAGAGAGAGAGAGAGAGAGAGAGAGAGAGAGAGAGAGAGAGTAAATAATTTTTGATGGTTCTTTTGATTGTAATATGGGACATTGAGGAGGGGGTGTTGTTGTGAGGGATCGTAACTTGGTAGACTCCTTTCTACCTTTTTTATCAATACTGGGGTGTGATCATAAAAAATTGTTGAGGCAATATGGCTTATCATTGGATCCTTGCTGCTAATAATGAAGGGTTGAATAAAATGATTTTTGTAGTAGATTCTCTTAATGTGACTAATATATTATTGGACAACACCAAGCCTATCTTTCAGAGCTCATATATGATTTCTACTATGCAAAATAATATCAACTGCATGTAAAATCACATGGCCGTTCATGTGTTCGATATTTATGTATACCTTAAGGATCAATGAGGTAATATTCATAAGAGAAAAATATTATGGTGGCTTAGCTACACATTTTGCAGTTGATAAGACTATGACACAACTTAGTGAAAGATATTATTGGTTATGAATAAGAGAAAAATGAAAATATTTATGCAAAGATGGTAGTTTTGTCAATATGCCAAATTAGGGAGTCAAATAGAGGATTATATAAACCGTTACCCATACTATATAGAGCATGATATGATATAGCTTATGATTGGATTTATAAGAACTCAAAGACGTCAAGATTCTATTTTTATGGTTGTTGATAGCTTATAATAAATGGCTCATTTTATAGCTTGCAACAAGACCAATAATGCCACACATGTTGCGAACTAGTACTTAAGAGAGGTTATCAGATTGCATGGTTTACCAAAATTTATAGTTTTAGATCATGACACTAAGTTTATTAGACATTTAAGAGGACATTTTTGTAAGAAATTAGGTACTCATTGAAAATTTATCACTACATATCATCCTCAAATGGATGGATCAACTAAAGTTGTTAGTCAAAGCGTCATATATTTATTAATATTTTTTAGTTGGTGACAATTCTAAGCAATGGGACTTGATATTTCTTCAAGCTAAGTCTATACATCCAATAAATTAGTCAACAAAAGTATAGGTAAGAGTCCGCTTAAACTTAATTATGGATATTGTCTAAGGCGTATTTTATATCTAAGGGACCTTAAAAATAATAAGATACATAAGAAAAGTGTTCAAGAGGAGAAATTTTCCAAACATATACAAAACTTGGACCAAAAGGTGACAAAAAAACTCAACTATGGTAGCCAATAGTGTATAGACAAATAAATCTCAAAAAGGAGAGAAAATAATTTTCAAGTTTGAGATATGTTGTTTGCACAACTCTAGAAAGAAATATGTGCAATCCATACCCATAACCAACTCAACTAAAAGAATATTGGGACATGTAAAAATATCAAGAAACTTTCACGAAGTTCTTATTAGTTGAAGATACCTACAAGTTTGGATATTTATCTAATTTTAAAATGAGACGCCACTATAAAAATGGATGGAATAGACACCCAAGAGAGAATGAGAAGAATTGAATAAAATTTGCACTCTATAATGGTTAAAAAGACATAGGAAAAGAATGTAGTGAATATTTGGTAAATGAAAGAGTAGACAAGTAGATAATTCTACTTTTGTTAATCCCAATAGAGCTTAAGTATTTCTAGTTATCCCATAGCAACAAAGTTACTAGCCTATAACAATAAGGTCATAACCTATAGAAAAAATACTATTCCTATAACAACCAAAATTTTCAATTGTAACAACACACAATTTTACTTAGTGAGAGAGTGCTCGCAAATTTGTGTACCCTAAAAGTTTTATGGAGAGGCATTGCATATTTTTAGTTGTTCTTATTTATTATCTATTTTAACAACCAATTACGTATTTCTTGTATTTTTTAATTTAACTTCTAGCTGTTTGGGAGTAGTAAGTACCTTCTATCAAGTTCATTTATGAACCCCAAAAAGAGGAAAAATGAAGTAGAACATGTTTGAGAAAAATATTTACTCAAAAATTGGTTGTTGAAAACTTATGATGGATTTTTTAGCCTTGGATCTTGTTTAGCAAATATTTTTGGAGAAGTTTTCATATTTTGGAGAATTTTTTATTATGAAAAGGAAAACAAGAAAAAGAAAAAAAAATAGAGAGAAAAGAAGAGGCTAGGTGTTATAAATGGGAATGAAGAGACCCAAAATGTAGATAGAGGGAAGAGAAAGAGGAAGAGATGTGAACAAGGGAGCCTCATATTATGGCCTGATCCTTGGAAGGAATGTAAATGGTGAGTAAATGACTATATTTATAAGTTAAATATAATTAAGTATTACTCTTTTAAAAATATTTTCTTTCTTAGACTATGTGTATTATTGTGGCTGACAACGTTTTTGAGTTTTCTTCTCTAAAGAGAGGATTATTTTATATTAATGAATGTCTAGGTATTTGTGAGTTGTTAATGGGTTGTCAAACCCCTAAAAATATAGGTTTCTATTCCTCCCGCATGGATTGTTATTCTTCATGTGCATTTTATTGTGCTTCTCAAACCTTACTTTTTCTTATTTGCAACATAATTCTGGTTACTTTTAGCTTAGTTATCTGTCTCTAAAGGTAAGATTTGATGCACATTTCAAGAGTTTTAGACCTGTTTAGAAGTTGTGTGGATTATTTATAGTAACATAATCTCTCTTCTCTTATTTTTTATCTTTATTTGATTAGGTTGTGGCAATATGTAATGGGCTGGGTGCCACTAAAATTCTAGAAGCACAAGAACTTTTAGACAAAGCATTCATAGCTAGATTTTTTATGATAAAGATCTTTACTTAGGTCACATTATGAATTTTTAGGGAGTTTAAGTGAACCATGAAAATGTATGAGGTATCCAAAATTTGCTTATCCTAGAAACTTTAACTAAAATAAGAGAGTTTATGTGACTTTGTAGCTATTCTAAAAGATTCATTATGAAGTTTTCATAATTTTAAGAATTATTAGCTAATCTTACTAAAAGAGGATATTTCACACAATTAAATGTTGTACAAAAAACTATTGATAGATTAAATGAGGTGATGAGCTTCTACCCTACACTAGTGCTTCCTAATTGATCTCTATTCATTGTTGGAATGTGAGGTTTCTAGAGATGATATTGTTATAGTATTTAATTTAAGAAATGCAATATCAGAGAACAAAAAAAAAAATGTTGTCCAAATTCTCTCACCTTACTTATATCAACATCTTAGTGATCAAATGGTACAAGGATTTGTATGTTATTTTGACATTTACAATTTAAAAAAATATTATTTGTAAACATTACATAATATACCTAGACAGTTGGTATTATACTGAAAAATAGAAGAAATACCATGTTGCAATTTTCTTGTCTTTTTGTTGTTTTAAAAGATACTATTGGCTCAAATTATTTCGAACTTTTCTTAAAAGATTAAGGCAACATCGTACTTATCTATTTTGCTCAATGGTTCCACCAGAAACAAACATCCTTTTCTAAAACAATAATCAATTATTCTAGATGAGTATTACTACTAATATGTATGAAATACTTGTCCATTCCAATAGGACATGTCTCTACAATAGAAACATTCTAACCTTTTGATAAACAAGAAACATATTGCTAAGAAATGGTTATCAACCATTAAAGTTCACCAACAATAGAAGTTCATACATGTACACTACAATTTTCTAGTGGATCAAGGTCTCCTAAATTTTGAATGAAATTTTTGATACCAATGTAATACATCCAAGAAAATACAACTATATATGACATCTCTCACAAAGTAGAACGGGATGTTATGGAAAAAACCAGGAATGTACGCGGATTGAACACAGTATGTATCTCATTAAATATGTCCCAGAGACCAAAACAATGTAGCCAACAATCAAGTACAACCTTTAATATCAGTTTGGACACCATTTGTTAGGGTTATAGCTTGCAAGATATTAGGAAAACATATCAGCACATTCATCTATAAGTTAGAGAACACTAAATTCAAAATAAAAGGATCAATACTAGGGCTTTGACATGTTAAAGTAATGTTCAAAGCGTTCCTTCTACGTTATGCTATCACCTTCCACCAAACAAGAAAGTACAGAACAATGGAAGAAAACCTTACAGATTGACAGGGTAACATAAACATTCCAAAATCTTTAATATTATATTTGCAGATGAACAAAGATATCAACATTATAAAATGTTCAGCAAGAAGTGAGATATATTTCTCTTAAGCCGATAGGTCCAAAACGATTACATCACCTATTAGAAACCTCTATAAAAGCAAGAGAAGAATTTAGCTACAACTGCTGGTACATTAATGACATCAACCTTCAAATTGAACACCTCGCTTGCTGGGCCTTTCTATTGGTCCAAAAGGAGATGGCCCTCTAAAACCCATAGTAACCTTATCTTCAACACAACAGTGAAAAGGAATGGGCTGAATGTTCCTTCTTCTGAAATGAGAACAAACTCGGCACACGCTTTGCACATTCAAGTTTCTTGAATGAGATTGAACTGCCGCACCATCTATCTTGCTTTCAGCAACACCTGAACTGTTTTCCACCTTTCGCTCTACAACTGTATTATCAAAATCTGATTTTACTCCAGCATATCTAGATTGGAGCGTACCTTGACGTCCCTGCAGTGCCAACTTTATCTTTCCATGAGATACTGTTCGATTGGCTGGTGAACCATTTCTGGATCCTTCATAGCTGCCTCTTTCAGGAAACCAATCCATTAGGGAAATGGCAGATAAGAAAGCATTATTTTCAACATCATTATAATCTGTGTTGTTTTTAACACCAGCAGTGTACTTACTTACATAAGCTTTCTTCTCTTTCGTGGACATTTTCATATAGACAAAACATTGGGGGATCCTTTTTCTTGCTTGGATTATTCTGCTTGAGAATTGTTCGGATATGGAGGTTCTCCCTCTTTTTGATGTCCTCAAATGTGTTTATACAGAAACCGATAAATGGTTGTCAGGAATCTCTGTCTTTTGACTTGTCTGAGTCAGAAAGCAGCTTTTTGGCTTATCTGGTAAATAGACACCGACAGGAGCTTTTTTAAGATAATGGTTTCCATCAAGGAACGGGTAGGGTCTTGCAAAGTTCTCCATTATCTATATACAGTAGGGGTCCAGAATCCAGATGATGCATGTGTATGTTTTCAGAAAACTATGCACTGTTAGTAAAAGTCACCTGATTTTAGTAAGGCTAACCTGACAGTAATAAATGAAAAATCTCCACTGACTTGGAAGGAATCTCTGTGCCTGAGATGGTGACCAGTAGACAGATCATTGCGCAAACCATGGTAATGAGGTCCCCCAAATATAGTCACTCCAGTGAATTCGCACCTGAGAGAAATTGCAGAGCCGTTAGATCTCTTCCCGAATGCAACGTCAATTAAAAAGTTGTCAGAACTATTGTTATGAAATGCAATGCCATCTGTCAAGGAATGCATAATGAAGTTTATACTTCAAACATCTACAAGAATAGAAAGTGAACTTTACAACAGAATGTGTTTTTGAGAAAAGTATGTATAGAACTTTTATAAAGAAATAATCTAACGAGTCACATGGTAAAACATATTACCTCGGTAGATCTACATTATCCATAGGCAAAGGCTTGTTCATACTTAATTGTCCTTGATCCATTTTGTCATAAAGGGAATTAACCCTATCCATGAGCAAATTGATTTGTGACACCATCCTTTTAAATAGAAAAACCTGTCCTTCCACCACATCCTTGACCACGATCAACATATCTCCTAACCCCATGGTAGAGGAACCCTTATTCATTCGTATAGGGGTACCTTTCTTAAGTTCAATAAGGATCTTAATATGGAAATCCTCCCCCTACGGGTCCCCCTAGACTCAGGAGTGTCGACCTTGTTCCCTGACATCTCAAAATTTTTCTTTGTGACATTTAAATTTTCTCAGGGCATCTTAGCATTGACAACACTCGATACTTTTTTATCCCCAATGGCTGGCCCTAAATTGGGGCCTCATAATGATCATCACAAATGAGCAAGAATTTGGATCCAATGTCGGCCTATTCAAAAAAAAAAAAAAAAATTGCGAAAACAAGTATAAAAGGAGGTCCACCCTCTGATTTGAAACCTAACAACTTCTATGATCTTAGTTACACTTTGACAAAATCAATGCAAGTGAGCAAGAAATCAGTCATTCATCAAGATTTGGAGTAGAAGTGAAGTTAAGTTCAGGTATTGAGGATGACATCCATGATCAATATTTTATGAAGACACTCTACATGAAACCCTAAAAGCCTTGTGGGAAGGTTAGACAAAACTTCATCAAGGTATACATTATTGTTCAAGTATTTTTCAGCCTTTCCCTCGAAAGGAAATTATTTCATTATAGCCTTTCATTAAATTTATCAATTCAATTTCATGGTTAATTCCAAAACTGGGGTTTGACATAAGGCAAACCCCTATCCCCAAAATCTTTCCCTCTCCTTTTGTGTGCAGGAAATAGGTGTAGGAGTTGTACTTGAGAAATTTAACAGTATCAACAATGATGAACATGTTTGGTTTTTGATGATAGAAAATTCAAAGGACCTGGACAGATCTTTGCTACCTAGTCTCAAAAAATCAAATTGAACTTACAAGAATAGGTTCTAAACATATTCTTGTACCTAGTTCTGAGTTGGTGCCTCTATGGGACATCTGGAGCTTACTATTTTTGTTAGTCTACTTCAATTATTCATGAATTTTCCCTTATTTCATTATTATATTACAATTTCAACAAAGAAAGAGGATAGTTAATCCTAACCAATTGAATCTAATCAAAATCTCAGACCTTTCCCCATTGGGATTGAGCCTAGATCTATTTGGTTCAACCCTATTTCAATGTAGTGGTATTAATCAAGTTATTTAGTGAAACCATAATTCCCAATTTTCCATCCTTTATAGGGGTCATTTAGCCCCTGATGTTCCATGAGATAATTTTCATTGAGATTTGAAAGGGGCACCAAAAAGGCCCATCTTAGGGAGAGCCCGTTGTGTCCCTTCAACAATATTAAACCTAGTTTTTTTTAATCTCAACTCCGAATCACTAAGCGTCTGCCTGAGCGCTTACACTTAGAGCCACAGTCTACTTTCTGGTGGTTCTTAGTTTTAACTCGAATAGACATGGACTGAGGAGAAGGCCTACATCAAATTTTGGACTTGGCCACTATAAATGGCTCTTCATCCACAATCTCAGAGGGATTACCTTAAATCGAAGGTGAAAAAATAACCTCATTTGAAACTATATGATTCTAAGAGAAAGGAAGGGAAACATTTCCCTTGACAACACAATTATCCATTGAAATAACATCAAAAGAGATGGAAGGGGGCCCATCCCACAACACTTTAATAATATACACCACTAAGTCAATAGCTTCAAAAGTGCCACTATATTCTAAGAAAGAAGAAGAGGGAACCAACTGAACCAAAGCCACACCCAATCTAGGAAAGATAGGGGTAACCACCTAATGATCAACATCCATAGAATTAGAGACCTAAAAATATTTCTTCATCCAAACCTTCTTAGGAACCTTCAAATCTCTGGCCCAATGGCCCACTTTCTTGTAGTGGAAGCAAGAAAAGGGGATAAATTCAAAGTCAACTACTTGATCCCAAGCACTAGATTTGGAGTTAATATAGATTTTCATAATCAACTCAATTGAATGTTTAATATTGACATAAATACGCACATACACCAACTTTCTCATTGACGCTATCATAGGATTCAAGGAAATAAGCTCCCCCAAAAAACAAGCAAATCCATGAAATATTTCTTTATCTTAAAATTCAAGGGTGGGAGCTAGAAATATAAGCCAAATAGGGGCCACACCCCACTACCAATTCTTAGGGTTGAAATATGGTTCCCATCTCTTAATGACCAGAAAAGAACAACGCAACATCCAAAGGCCACCAAAAAGAAAAACAAAAAGATCTTTTCCATAGGTAAAGGAAAAAGAAAATAAACCGTTTACTATAGCTAACATGTCAACCTATCTTTTCTTCTTCCACTTTTTTGGCCACCCATGTGCGAACTGATTCAATCTTTTGACAAGGCCCAACAAAATTTCTCACAAGAAAGTGCTTCATGTAAGCAATCCCCTTATCCACAATGTAATCTAGAATGGAAATATAAATGGACTTGGAAGCAAGATTTGTAGAGTGCAAAATGGTGGAAGAACTTTTACCTTTAAGGCAAAAATAAAAGGCTCTGACCATTTTTGGTTGTGGATGATCTTTTCAAGACCCACTGGTGGGAGAATCAAGTTGCTAGGACCCCCTTGCAAAATATCTAAACACACACTAGAAGAACAAATGTCCTTAGTGGCAACATGAAGAGACTTCAAAGAATCAAATCTTCCCCATCTCCATCACTGCAAAAAACCTAGTTTCTCCCTTTGGAGAATTTAAATTTTGAATACCATATGACGAATCCTCCATCACTCTTTGAAAATAATCACTATCTTTTTTATAAAGATAAATAGGTTTTACAGGGACCTAGAACCCAAAGTTTTACAGACCAAGGCCAGTAGCCAAACAAACATTAAATAGAAGTGAAACAAGGGACAAACCCCACACAGACCTAAAGCCAAAAGAAAAATGAAAAGCCCCCCCAGAAAGAAAGAGAACTCAATTGAGAGAGTGCACCAGTTCAAAATTCTTCTGAATAATCTTCTTGTTCATTTTCTCTAGATCCTCCATGGTGAATCTGGAGATACACTAGTCCTGGCTCTAGCTCCTGGTCCTAGTATAGGGACCCAAGATAGTCTTCCCTCCAGCAACACTGTCACCACCCTTCGAAGTATTCTTTTTACGTTTTTCCCCAAATGGAGGATCATTGGCTATGGGTCTGGTTCTATAGTCTGCAATCATGGCATTGATTTTTTTAAAACCCTCAACACTGTTACTCATTGCCTCCCTGCTAATTTCCACTAGATTATCCAGGCCGTCTTTGATGTCAACCACATACTCTTCAAGCTTATCAATTTTGTGCTTGTGGTTAATCTTCATAGATTCAACATTATGAGACAATTTCTGATTCAAGCTCATGAGATTCTCAGTTTTACTAGGCCTAGGGGAATCCGTGAAAGTATCAATACAATCCTTAATCCCATCTTTTAAAGTTCCAATTTCCTTACCAACCCACCTCCAGCATCTCTCCTGGCCCCTAGTGACCTCCACAATCAGGGCTTCCAGCACCTTCTCCCCCTTTTGACGACCTTCATTTTATTTATTTATGGTCCCTTGTTCCTAGTTATCCACATTGATGGGGATGTCTAACATAATCTCGTGTTCCTTGTCTTTGGACCCACTCGACTTGGTCAGTTTTTTTTTCTTCCTGATGGGTGGCTCCAGGTCTTGCATTTTCCTGCTACTAGACTTAAACTTGCTTGTTGCCCACCTTGGAGGATTGTTTTTCCTACTGCTATTAGTTCCAGGGGTCACCATAGGCTCCCCTTATTTCTTTGGTCTATACTCAGGGTCCTCTGAATCTTTAATATCATGCCAATCAAGGGAATTGCCACTATCCTCCTCATCCATCTTTGTATCAGAAACAAATTGCACCTCAGGGTTAGAGGAAGAAATGTGGGTTTTATCCATGGGGGAAGTTTTCACTTCATGAGCTTTGGCATACTCTATGATTAACATGATAAGTTCCTCATGAAGCACCAAATTATCCTTGTTCTCATCATGTTTGGCTAAACTATTTTTGAAGGATAAACCAAGTATAATGGGATGGAGATATTTTTACCATGCCTAAAATGGTTTAAAATTATAAAATGATACAAGAAAATACTAGCAAATCCACCATCAAGAAGGATATACCTCATGATGATTTCTTCCATGTCATCCTAGAGAGAATTCAAGTCTTTCCTGTTGTAGCCACCGTCAACCATTTTAGTCACCCTCCGTCGTTCCTTTTCCTTATCAAAAAAAGAAGCGATGGCCTCCTCACTAGACTTCCTCTCTCTATAAAATTTCTTGCCCTCAGTAGCCAGTCCAATAACAGTGGCAACCAGGGTTTCATAAACACAAAATTCTGCCCCATAGACAACCAACACACCCTTTTTCCACCCTTTGACAAAGCTTTTAGTAACCAGGGGAGAGTTACCATGTAATCTCTCCAGATAGGGAACCATCCCACCATTAGAGATTTCCTCCTAGACCTCCCTATTCTTCCACCACTTATCATAGGTCGTGGGTTCATGCCTTTTCTTGTCACCACCTATTCTATTATGCAGGCAATCTAGACAATTGCAAACTGGGTGCAAAACTAGAAAAAAACTAAACTAGAAACAAGACGAGCTGAAGTTTCTAGAGCTTCTCAAAGTGGTAATAATTTGAAATGCCTTCCCAATGATGCCCATCCCATCATAATATCTCATTAATAAATTCATTTGTAAGGCGGAAGATATCGACATCATTTCTTGCCAGGTCGCATAGAGTTTTAGGGAAGGTTTCCCTTCATCTCCACCATCTAATCACCACATTTTCAATAACCAGGTTGGCAACATGATCCACCAGTTTATTTCCTTCTCAGAGAACGTACAAAATCTTGAACTCCTCCAAACTGGCAACCATTTCAAGAAATCCTTAATCAGGTTCAAAATAGCCCAACTTGGCTCCATACTACCTCTGATGCACTTCACAATGTTGAGTGAGACACTTTCCAACCAGACCCATCTAAAGCCTTCCTTTCTCACCAAGTGTATCCCTATGTACGCAACACTGGAAAATAATCACTAGTTATTATTAGGTCCATGTTGAATATTTATTTCTAAAGATATAAAAACAAGTGTCATTCTCATAATTGGATAAAGGTGTCATTAATTAAATGAAGTTAACATAGCAAAAAAAATTCCTACACTAATATTTAGAGGAGAGCAATGCAAAAAAATTAGATCTTTACAATAGTTATAAAAATTAAACAAAAATATCACAAAAAGTATCTATACCATAATATAGTGATTTACATGGGGAAAACCTTTTTGGAAAAAAATTGATACTTTAAAAGTCATCTAATATACTATACAAAAATAATTAATGAGATATAATTTACTTGTCGAGAAAGCTTCTTGAAGGAGTATCACAAACCAAAGATCTAGAGGTAACTCAATCACTATAAGACTTTTACACACAATCTTCATCATACATACCTAATGTTAAAACCATAGAGGGAATGAGAGGGAAGGGGGGTGAATTAGTAAAAATCCTCAAATCTTCTTAATTATAAACAACATTTAACCATTCTAGAACAATACTGAAAACACATCAACCATCAACCCATGAACAGTTGAATTACGTTGAAAACCCAAACAAGGAAAAACCATGTTGAGAATCAAACTCATAACATGAATGAAATGATTATAGTGGTTTAGTTTTACTTCCAAACTTGCAAGACTAAGGAAAAATACCTTAGGGAAAGATACATGGACTTGCAAAACTAAGGCACACTACTTCAAGGCAAGATACAAAGAGCTGCCAAAGGACCCATTGTCAATTAGCAATAGAGAAAATAGAAAAAATAATATGAGAAGGACCTCATAATAATGAAATTATCCTTGAACAACTATATCAAGTGACCAACATCATGAAAAATATCCATGACAACTATCATTGCCTTAGCACACTGTCTCACAGAATGTATCACCTTCAGAGGTCTTCAGAAACTGATTTTTGTACATATGTAGTTTAAAATCTTCTTTCATATCATTTAAATTTTATTCTCATTAATTCACATACAATTCCATATACAAATCATACATCCACATACCTTAAATATAAGATAGATCATCAAAACCCTAACTAAGGGTCGACCACAACCATAATAAACATTATTGTACAAAATAAGATACTTGGACCAAAAATAATCAAGGTGATCCAATCCAAAAGAAAGAGGGGACCCAAATACATCATAACACATCTTCCCAATATGAAACCAATGATCCGTACATGCTAACACATCCTCCAAATTCACCACCAAATGTAAAGTGTAGATAGGCAATAGAGCTCATCAACTAGATGGCCTAATGACATCTTCCAATGCAAATTAATGCAAAGTTTGCACCTTGCCTCATTTTCCTAGCACTTCGAAGAACCTAATAACAAATACTAAAACATTCTTTAAAAATTCACGATATTTCTTGCATGAATTCCCTACCAATTTAAAGATGTTGACATCTCGGTTAGTAGTAAAGTGGTCTAATTAGAATCATTACTTGAGTTGTTTATAATTTATTGAGGTAGTTGATTGTTTACCATTATCTAGAAGAAAAATATAATTGAAAAACCAACAATACAATGGTTTTATGAATATGGATGCGATAGAAAATCTTTCATAGTTTAATAAGTTTTGTGAGATCCATATAGTTATGAAAACTTAAAAATAAAATAATGATTAAGCACCCACATCGAAGGACGCAAAGTACATGGGGAGATGACGATTTTCCATATCCTCTTATGGATAGCACAAAGATAGAGAGAGTTTATATACACGGTAAGTATCAATAAAAGGTTTATCAATTATGAACGGAATCGTGGCTATCCAACAAAACAAAAACAACATTTACGTTGGATAGGTTTTTATATACAAAATTTAACTTATCAAAAAAACATTCAACTATCAACTACAACTAAATTAGGGAGGGAATTCTTATTTTTTTCGAATTATAAGAAAACTTATAATTGTTTTGTTCACTTATTTCCACTTTGTCTTACCCAAAATTATACGACATTGACACTGAATAGGTTTAAATATACAAAATTCAAGCATTAATCAATTATATATAACCAATTTTTTAAAACATATAAAATTGATCTATTTTTCAATATCCCGAAAGGAGTGTTACATGCAAGAAAAGTAAAAATGGTATGTCAAGGTTAAAATAACTCAAGGAGGAAACTAAAACCATTAAGAACCAATGGTGATAAAGAAACATAATGAAACGGATCTAGTGACTCATTTTCTAAATTGTGGAAACTTCTAAGAAAGTAAATAGACATATTTGTAAGTATATTATAAATCTCTTTATCAAAGAGGCATATCGATTTTACTAGTTAATGGATGATATTAATAAAAAACAATAAACATCAAAATCAAAATCTTATATAGTTTCAAAAATGACACACAAATAAGTCATCAATGGACTAAGAACTATAGTCATAGCAAGGAATAAAGAAGTATTAAACCATATTTTGAATGTAGAATGTAACAAAAACTATTGGAAGGTAGAGAATTAGATGATCAGAATGAAGTTTGATTGATATTTTTTATTTTAAAAATGTTTAAAAGGACTATGTGAGAAGAAAACCAAACAAAAAATGAGGAAAACATTAGGAATTTGGTGTTTGAAATGTCATATAGGACATTGAAAAGATAAATGTATAGCTTGGTTTGATTTGTAATGCAAAGAAAATGGCATTGAATTCTCTTACAAGTAATGATGGTACAAGAACTCCTGTAGTACAGAACTAGAAAGCTCAATCCATTATTCAATGTATAAAATTTGGCAAATGGAGCAATTTTACAGGAGAATGTTTCAATAGTACAAGCCATGCAAAAATGTTTTTCGAGAAGTTTCTTTTAAATGAGTATGATGTCATATTAATGCATTAATGTTTTGGATAACTATAGATCTTACATGATTGGCATTAAAGACAAATTTGATATAGGCTAGTGCTAAGAAATTCAAGATGAGTACTAGTATTATTGACTTGATTGAAGAAAGGCATCAAACACTAGTTATGATTTTGACTATGGAGACCATTTGTACCCAATCAAGAGGTATTTATTCATTTAGAAAAATTCTCAAGAGATGGTACTCAAATAAAGGATTATTATATTGGCAAGTGAGTTGTTATGTACTCTTCCAATCAAGCCATATTATTGAAATTGAAGAATTGTCAAACCAAAAATCAATGCATGGCATCAAGAGATTGATGGCTAACACCAAAGAAAAAGAATCAAATGCTAGGTAAAGTGAATTTTAACAACCACCATTTCTTATATTGAATTCATAGATATAGGGGATTCAAATCTTTAGTGAAGTAGTAATGAAGACTTTATGTTAAAAAGGAGTTAAAGGATCACTTAAGGTAGTACAAGTTAGACTTTTATTCTTAGTTTTTGATTTAGAATTTTAATTTACCACCCATAAATATCATCTAGATTACTGTGATTATGGTTTCATACCTCTCAAACTATTTAATTTGATGGGTTGAGTTAGCATTTCCACTGATTGGCCCATAAAGGATCTAGTTTATGTACTTCATGGAGCCCTTTTGGGATAGGGACAATTTCTTAAATGCTGGAAAATTTATTAGATGGTATGGCACATGAGAATGCAAATTTTGGTAAGAGAGAGAAGATAGAAAACTATGCTTTTTTGCTCACTATGACAAAATTGCTAGTGGAAGAAATGAAATGGCCATGATCAAAATAAAATTTTCAGCCCATACAACATGGCAAATTAATCACAAAAATTCATGACATCCAATGATGTTTCAGTTCTTGTTTTTTCCTCTTCTTGGCACAATTTCTTAATCTTTGCAATGACCTGAAGCATTCTAATGCTATTTATACAATGCGTAGATGTTGAATAATCATTTGAGATACTTTTATAGAATGACAAAGGGTGGTAGATGGAGAATCCTTGTGTCATTTCTCTGAGTTAGATGATTGTCCTAAAACGGAGACAGAAAGTGATGTGAGAGTATTTAATGTTATTTTGAGCTATGTCCAAAGGTGTTGTAAATTAGATTGTAAGCCTATAAGGTTAAGACCTCTTGTAAAAGCCACTTATAGTATGTAGCTTTGAGTATTTTCTCACCTTTCACCTATATCTTTAACCCAAAGTAGATTTTTCCATGGTAAAATTGTATCTTAACTACTATTTGTGTTATTTCTCATTTGTGTTCTTTCTCATACATAAAGGGAAGTTTAAAATAAAAGCTTATTATGTTAAAGATGATGCTGGTATTTTAGATAATGAATCAGACTATGAAGATGGTGACTGTATGTTTTTAGTAAAAAAGGATGTACCTAAGATTGATGTTTCTAAGACTATCACTACTGCTTTATATGTTAGAAGAGATTGAAATGAACGGGTGATTGATAGTGGATGCTCAAATCATATGACTAGTGATAAGAGTAAGTTTATAAAAAGTGAAAAGTATAATGGAGGTTATGTTAGGTTCAAAGATGATCAGACAACACAAATTGTAGGAATTGGCTCTATTAATTTTGATGAAAAACATAATACTGACAATGTTTTTCATGTGAAGGGTTTACATCATAATATTTTGAGTGTTGGGAAAATGTGCAAAAATGGTTATAATGTTGTTTTTCAGGATGATGGTTGTCAGATCCAGAAAGGATCCAAAATTGTTATTGCAGCAAGGAAAAATACTGGTGGAAATATGTATCATCTAGAAGAAGATAAAAGACCTTGTTTATTTTCTTTGATCAATGATAGATGGCTCTAGCATTGGAGGATGTGTCCTATAAAATTTGATAATCTGATAAAGATCAACTCTTCAAGTGCAGTGAGAGATTTGCCAAGGCTGACAAAATCAAATAACAAAATTTACAAAGAATGTCAAGAAGGAAAGCAAACAAGAGGAACATTCAAAAGAATGAAACAATCATCAATCAAATTATTGGACTTGGTGCACATAGAATTATGCAATCGTACCAGAATAATGAGTATATAAGGTGAGAGGTAAATATTCATGTTTCTAATTGATGATTATTCTAGAATGTCATGGGTTGCATTTTTTAGAGAGAAGTCAAATTTATTAGAAAAATTCAGGATATTCTAAGCTAGAGTTGAGAATGAAGTTGATAGAAAGATTAAGTGTTTAAGGTCTGATAGTGGAGGAGAATTTATCTATGATGAGTTTAACAATTTCTATGAGAAACATGACATTATAAGAAAGTTATCTACCCCAAGGACACCACAAAAAATGGTGTACTAGAAAGGATGAATAGAACAATACAGGAGGTAGCCAGAACAATTATCAAATAAGAAGAACTACTAGAAGTTTACTAGGGAGAAGGAATTCAGGCAACAATTTATAATCTTAATATAGTTCTATACCGGAAGAGATATGGAAAGTCATCATATGAACTATGGTATGGTAGAAATCTAACTATAAAGTATCTCAAGGTATTTGGAAGAAAGTTCTATATCAGGAGAGATGAAGATAATCTTGGAAAATTTGATAGTAGAGCGGATGAAGGTATATTCCTAGGATATTCTACAAAGAGCAAGGCATACCATTGTTACAACAAAAGACTGAACAAGATTGTTAAAAGTAGAAATTTGAAGGTTGATGAAGAAATTTCTAAAGATTCAAACAAACTGACAAGATATGAATTTAATGAGCCCATTGATATAGAAAGGGAAGCAGAAACTAGAAAAGAAGAGAAAGAAAATGAAACTTAGGATGCTCTGGCATCTTCATATAAAACTCCAAGGTATATACAAAAGAATCATTTAATAGATTTGATTATTAGAAATAAGAATAGAGGAATTATCACAAGAAGCAAAATAATTCAAGAGAAAGTTCTATTATGTTAATTGTTTGGGACTGAACCAAAAATAGTAGAAGAAGCATGCAATGATCAAAATTGGATTAAGGCAATGAGGGAAGAAATGGATCAAATTGAGAAGAATAAGACATGGGAATTAGTTCATAGACTGGCAAACAAGAATGTAATTGGAACAAAATGGGTGTTTTAGAACAAGTTGGATGATGATGGAAAAGTTGTGAGAAATAAAGAAATATTAGTTTGCAAAGATTATACAAAGGTTGAAGGCATTAAATTTGAGGAGACATACACATTTTTTTCCTGGATGGAAACCATTAGGATGCTTTTTGGCTTTTGCATCATTTAAGGATTTGAAGGTTTATCAGATGGATGTAAAGTCAACATTTTTGAATGGAAAGATGAAAGAAGTGTTGGATATTGTTGGTGATTTTTTCTGCTAAGATATGTTGTTGTCATTGATGTCAACATATTCCTATGATTTTCTCTGGTGATTGCAAATTGAAAAGATTTTTTGATCCAGTTTGTAGTGTTGGTTTGTTGATCACTGTTTTGCAGAGTCTGGTATATCCTCCGGTATATTTCGGTGTGATCAGATCTAGTGCTGATATTTTGGGATATTCCTTGGGATGGTATTGTGTATCTTTATTTTATTTCAATCATGATTTGGTGTTCCAGAATTTATCTTTCTTCGTGATAGTTGCTGATTGGTTGTGTTCTTGAGCTTTTAGATGTTGACCGATGAAGATTTGAAAAGTGGTGTTGGTGTAGTTGTTCTGGATGATTCTAACATGCTTGATGGTGTTTCTTAGTCATTTCCTATTTTTTTTGGCAATCCGCATTGATCATTGTGCGATTTTTTGGTGGTTTCTACCAACTGATGATGATTTGCATTTTATGCGATATTTCTAGTGGTGCAGTGTGTTGTGGTTGATCTTGGTGTGATTTATGGCGGAGTTGTGCATTTGGGAATTTAATTTAGGACCATATTATTCTATGTAAACTATTATATTGGTTCAGTGGTCCATCTTTTTATCGTGTGATGTAATTTTTTAACTAAGGGTTGAGCGTTTAGTCGACCTTGTTATCAAGGTTGATGAATTGTATATATAGGTGATATAGTCATGTGCTTTGGGTGTCGATGTTGTGTTTGCATTATCAATGAGATTTTTGTGTGAGATCAAGTGATTTATCCTTCGGTGTTGAGTTTGTGGTGAGATTGGTGTTGCAGGGAAGATATATGTGCTTAACCAGAACTCTAATCATGCATTTGGAGATGCTATTCTTTTAGTTCATTTCTTCTAGATCGTACTTTGAATCTTATTGTAAGTTAGTGAGACTTCCCTAAGGGTTGTAGCCTTCTAGGCCATTATATTTTAGCAGTGAGCTCTAGGCAGTGTGCCTAAATGCATGTGCATTCCCCATTGTAACGTTTTCACATACTCCTGCATAGTATTATCTTACTGTGGGTAGGTTTCCACCGTGGTTTTTACCTTAACTAGGTTTTCCACGTCAAAATATCGGTGTTTTGTGTTGTGATATTAATTTTCTTATTTGTCTTATTGCTGCAGTTTTTTAGATCTCTGTTTTGTGGTTAATTTTGTTATTTCACTGAAGATTGATTCACCCCCCCTCCCAGTCTTCCCTCTTGGCTGCTACTAATAATTGATATCAGAGCTAGATCCTCTAGTAGAAGCTTAACTGCTTGAGGAGATCTGAGATGGCATCTCAAGATGTAATCTTTAAGAAGGACAGACTAAGATTTTATGGAAGTAATTATGCTATATGGAAGGATCGGATGGAAGTGCTCTTGAAATATCTTGGTGAAGATTATTGAAAGATTACAAAGAATGTTTATGGTGTTCCTCAAAATGGACCACGTAATCCTAATGAGGTTAAGAAAGAAGAACATATTATTAGAGCGAAGGAAGCATTGCTTAGTGCCCTAACTGATTCTGAGATGATAAATGTAATGGGACTTCAGACTACACATGAGATCTGGGTGAAGCTTGAGGTGTTGTATGAAGGTGATAAATAGGTGAAGGTTTCTAAGTTGTAGAGTTTAAAAGGAAAGTATGAGACATTGATGATGGAAGATGATGAGAACATACACTCCTTTATGGCTAAGGTGAATGACCTTTTCCTAGGTATCAGATGTGCAGAACCATAGAGGAAGATGAAAATATTGCTAAGGTGTTGAAATATTTGCCTCCTGCCTATAAACATAAGGCTTCTGCTATTGATGATATCCATAGTGTGACTACTGTGACAAGAGATATGTTGGTTGGAAATCTTGCTACATTTCAGGTGAGTGAATTTGGAGAATCACATGGAAAGTTTGAGACAAAATTTAGAGCATATGTATCTGTATCCGGTAAGCAGAAATATGATCTTCATGAGTTCAGAATATCTACATATGAAACAGAGAGAGAAGAGAGATGGAAGAGAAAGAGAGGGAGCTGGATGAACTTGAAGCATTGATTGCTCAAAGATTGCCTAAGGGTGCTGGTAAGTATGATGGAAAGTTGCCTTTGAAATGTTTCTCTTGTAACAAGATAGGACATTTTTCTTCTAGATGCCTAGAGAGAATGGCTAAGTATGACAAACATGATAAGTTTGATAAGCATGATAGGAATGATAGATATGACAAGCATGAGAAGTATGACAAGCCTTACAAGCCTAACTGGAAGTATACTTATCAGAAGAACTGTTATTATGCTATTAATGAAGGTATTACAGATGAAGAATCTCAAGGAGATGAAGTTGTATTCCTTGCCATTAAGGAAGATGGACCTGTACCTATTGATTCCACTAGTTGTACTATTGACGAGAAAGCTTTAGCAACTAAAGTTGAAGAGAAAGATGAATGGGTGATTGACAGTGGTTGTTCACATCATATGACTGGTGATAAAAGCAAATTTGTAAGCATGGAAAGATATGATGGTGGAATAGTCAGACTTGGAGATGACAAAGCTTGTGTGATCCATGGGAGAGGTTCTATTTCATTTGATGGTAAGCATAACATTGATGATGTCTTGTATGTTGAAGGTTTGAAGCATAATCTTTTGAGTGTTGGAAAGATGACTGATAAGGGTTATGATCTAAAATCCAAGGATGGTAAATGAAAGATCTTAAATGCCTCTGGTATAGAGATTGCATCTGGAACTAAGATCGAAAATAACATTTTTCATTTGAATGCTAGTGAGAATAGCTATTTGATTTCTTAGATTGATGAGAGTTGGTTATGGTATAGGAGAATATGTCATGTAAATTTTGATTCAATGATTAAGATACGTTCTACACATGTTGTTAGAGATCTATCAAAGATTGTTAAGCTTGCTAATCCTGTATGTAAGGAATTTCAGTTGGGTAAGAAAATAAGAATTTCTTTCAAAAGAAAACAATATACATCTGATGGATTGCTAGATATTTTGGATACTAACCTATGTGGACCTACAAATGTTAGAAGTGTGCAGGGCGATAGATATTTTATGCTGCTAATTGATGATTATTCAAGGATGATGTGGGTTGTCTTTTTGAAGGAGAAATCATAAGCATTTGATAAATTCAAGATATTTAAAACTAAGCTTGAGACTACGTCTGGATTGAAGGTGAAGTGTTTGAGATCTGATAGAGATGGAGAATTCTGTTTTGGTGAGATCAATTCATTATGTGAGAAGCATGGGATTAGAAGACAATTATCTGCTCCTAGAGCCTGGTATGCTAGACTAGATAAATACTTGTTGAAATTGAGATTTAGTAAAGGTGCTACTAACAACAATCTATACTTTAAGATAGAAAATGATAACATCCTAATTGTTGAATTCTTTGTTGATGATATAATCTTTGGTGGTGATGATAACTTGAGCATGAAGTTTGTTAGTGATATGTAGAAGGAATTTGAGATGTCTATGGTTGGTGAAATGAAATTTTTCTTAGGTTTACATATTGCACAAACTGGAAAAGGTATATTCATATCTCAAACTAAGTATGTGAAGGAATTGCTAAAGAAGTTTTGATTAGATGACTCGAAACCGGTTGGAACTCCTATGGTGACTGGTTGTAAATTGTCTAAGAATGATGAATCTCCTAAATCTAATCAGAGTTTGTACAAATCTATGGTTGGTGGACTGTTGTATCTTACTCAAACTAGGCTAGACGTTATGCATGTTGTGTGCATGGCTGCTAGATATCAAGCTGATCCAAAAGAGAGTCATGTCACTGTTGTGAAGAGGATATTCAGATACCTAAAGGGAACTGTGGACTATGGATTATGGTATCCTATGAATGATGGTTTCATTCTATGTGCGTATACTAATGTTGACTTGGTTGGTGATGTTGATGACTAGAAGAGCACTACCGGTGGAGCATTCTTTTTGGGTAAGAAGTTGGTTTCATGGGCTAACAATAAATAGGATTCATTGTCCTTATCTATTGTTGAAGCCAAGTACATTGTTGCTGCTAGTAATTGCAATCAGGTGGTTTGGATGAAGCAAATGTTGAAGGATATCATGGTTGTTTATAATGAGCCTACTGTTATATACTATGATAATTCCAGTGCTATCAACATGTCAAAGAGTCTGGTGCAACATTCAAAGACTAAACATGTGTCAATCAAATATCATTACTTGAGAGAGAACGTTGGTGAAAAGTAGGTGAAGCTAGAGTATGTATCTACAAAGGAATAAATATCTGACATTTTCACTAAATCTTTGCGTGTAGATAAATTTGCCTACTTGAGAGACAAGTTAGGGGTATCCACTCCTCCTCATGAGAACTAGATGCATTAATTTGCATCAATCCGGTGGATTTTAGAGCCTTATTTTCTTATCTGGATTGGTGAGTTGGTGCTACTCCTCTAGTGGAGTAGTTTGTTGATTTGGTTATATAGTTTTGGGGGAGAGAGATTCATGATTCTATTTTTGGGGAGAGAGTTTGGTTTTCTATTTTGTGAGCTTTGGCATTGTTGTCAAAGGGGGAGAGAGATCATGTGAAAAAATTCTTTCTAAGTATTGATCTTAGGGGGAGTTTGCTGGAGATATCTTCTTTTCTTTGCATTGATTGTTTTTCACATTCATATGTTGCCATCAATGCCAAAGGGGGATATTATTGGATATTATTGTTCATTGCTACTGCTAGGATATGTTATTTTCATTGATGTCAACATATTCCTGTGATTTTCTCTAGTGATTACAAACTAGGAAGATTTTCTAATCCGATTTATGGTGTTGGTTTGCTGATCACTATTTTGCAAAGTCCGATATATCCTCTATTATATTTTGGTGTGATCAAATTTGGTGTTGATCTTTTGGGATATTTCTTGGCATGGTCCTGTGTATCTTTATTTCAGTTGGATTGTGATTTAGTGCTCTGCAAGTTATCTTTCTTCGTGACAGTTGGTGAATGGTTGTGTTCATGAGATTTCAGATGTTGACCGATGAAGATTTGAAAAGTGGTTTCGGTTCTTTCTGGTGTTTCTTATTCATGTCCTATTTGTTTTGGTGATCTGCATTGATCATTGTGCAATTTTATGGTTGTTTCTATCAACCGGTGATGATTTGCATGTTATATTATATTTCTGGTGGTGTAGCGTGTTGCGGTTGATCTTGGCGTGATTTCTGGTGGAGTTGTGCATTTGGGAATTTGATTTAGGAACTTGTTAAGCTATGTAAACCATTATGTTGGTCCGGTGGCCGATCTTTGTATCGTGTGATGTAATTTTGTAATTGAGGGTTGAGGGTTTAGCTGACCTTGTTATCAAGGTTGATGAATTATATATATAGGTGATATAGTCATGTAGTTTGGGTGTCGATGTTGTGTCCACATTATCAAAGAGAGGTTTTTGTGTGATCAAGTGATGTATCCTTCAGTGTTGAGTTTTTGGTGACATTGGTGTTGCAGGGAAAACATCTATACTTAACTAGAACTTTAATCATGCATTTGCAGATGCTATTCTTTCAATTCATTTCTTCCAGATTGTTCTCCAAATCGTATTGTAAGTCAGTGAGACTTCCCTAAGGGTTGTAGCCTTTCAGGCCATTATATTTGAGTAGTGAGCTCTAGGCAGTATGCCTGAATGGATGTGCATTCCCCATTGTAACATTTCCACATGCTACTGCAGAGTATCATCTTACTGTGGGTGGGTTCCCACCATGGTTTTTCCCTTAACCAAGTTTTCTATGTCAAAATCTTGGTGTTGTGTGTTGTGCTATTAATTTTCTTATTTGTCTTATTGTTGTAGTTTATTAGATCTATGTTTTGTGGTTATATTTGTTATTCCAATGAAGACTGATTCATCCCCACTCTGAATCTTACCTCCTGGCTATTGCTAACAAGAAGAAGTTTACATTCAGAAACCAGAAGGATTTAAGTTGAGAGATGATGCAAAAATTGTTTCTAGATTGAAGAAGGCTCTGTACGGATTGAAACAAGCTTCTACATCTTGATATGGAAGGATAGATAAGTATTTGATTGATCAAGGCTTTCAGATGGTATTTGCTGATAGTAATATTTACTTCAAAATTGACTCAAGTAAAATCTTGATTGTTGTAGTATATGTTGATGACATAATATCTGGAGGAAATGAAGGCATGCACATAAAATTTGCTAAGGAGATGCAAAAGGAATTTGAAATATCCATGATCGATGAGTTAAATTTACTTCTTAGTTTGCAAGTAAATTTGAATAGAAAAGGAATTTTCATTTCATAGTCTAAATACATTAAGGAATTATTGAGGAAGTTTGAGTTGGAGAATTCCAAACTGGCATGTACACCTATGACCATCAGATGGAAGTTAACCAAAGAGAATAAATCTCTTAAAGTTGATGTGTCACTATAGATCAATGATTGGAGGACTGTTATATTTGATTGCTACAAGACTAGATATCATGTATGCAGTTTGATTGGTGGCTAGATTTCAGTAAGAACTAAAAGAATCACATGTTGTGGTGGTAAAAATAATCTTTAGATGTTTAAAAGGAAGATAAGAGCTTGGTTTATGGTATCCCAAAAATTCAGATTTTACTTTGACAACTTATATAGATGCAGATCGGGCCACATGTGTTGATGATAGGAAAAGTACAAGTGGTGGAGCATTCTTCCTTGACTCCTAATTTATTGTTTCATCAAGTAAGAAGAAGGATTATGACTCTTTATCTATAGGTGAAGCAGAATATATTGCATCATCTTCATGTTGCACTCAAATATTATGGATGAAGTAGACTTTGAAGGATATCGGTGTAATGTTTAATGAACCCATCTCAATGCTGTGTGATAACACTAGTGTAATAAACATTTCTAAGAACCCAATACAATATTATAGAATAAAGCATATATCTATTTGGTCTCACTTCTTGAGGGAAAAGGTGTTGGAGAATGAATTAAAGCTTGAGCATGTACCTACAAAAGAGTAGATTGTAGATATCTTCACTAAAGAATTATGTAAGGATACCTTTGAGTATCTTCGACAAAGGTTATAGGTATTAATCCCTCCTAATTTGAACTGATATACATTTGGATGTGCATTGGTCCAGTGAACTAATTGTGTATTCTTACCTAGACTAATGCTTGGGAGCTTCCTCTTAGGAAGAGCTGAGTAAGTCTCATAGAGGGAGTTATGCCACATTTTTCCTTGATGTCAAAGGGGGAGATATGTAATGAGATGCACAGATACTAAGTAAGTTTGTAGAGTTATGTGTTTGTTGTTGATGGATGTTGTCATTAATGACAAAGGCAGAGATTTTTTAAAATGTGATATTGAGGTTTGTCATTATTTGTTGTCATTGATGTCAACATATTGTTTTGAAAATTGGTGACTCAAAAGAACTGTTCTTAGAATGTTTGGTGCTCTAGAAGATGTGTTATAGCTTGTATTCAATATTGATTGTTTGTGCTATTAGTGATCCTGATATGGTATTGATTGATTGTATTCATGAGTATCTTGATTTCATTCTTATTTGCTAGGTTGGGTAGTGCTATTTTGGGTTTGGTTCGATCTAGAATTTAAGTTTGTCTAATGGCATTTGTGTAGCGTATGAGTCATGATTTGGGTCTGCTATTTGTGATGGATGTAACATGTTGATTTGATCAATGAAGTACATTGTGGTATTGTCTACTTCTCATTCCTTCCCACCGCCGAAATGTTTAGTGGTGACCTATTTTTCAATCTCTTTTTGGTCAACTTAGAAGATTATGTTTATTAGAGATAGTATATATAAGAAGATGATCTGATTGTGTTATGAAATGGAAGATGTGCGAGACTGTAAAGGAAAATCCAAATGATGTTGCTATGTGAAGTGTGTTGATGAGAGGCATTTATATCTTAGTGGTGGATTCTCTTTTTATTCTTATTCAATTAATAGTGAGCCATCTGATAGTGAGCCACCTTTTGTAAAAATCACCTTTACCAGTGTCACCTTAACTAGTGTTATATATTGAGAACTAACATTATTCGTGGCTTTTCACTTCTTGGGTTTTCCATGTCATATTCAATGTTCATTGTGTGATTTGTTGTGTGTATGTGCTTTCATGTTATATATACTTTAATTAATTTTATTGGTTATTCTGGATATATGTGTATTGAAGAAAGATTTAAGTTGTCAACTAATTCCTCCCCTCTTAGTTGATCAAATATTTAACATTTGCAACATGGTTTGAGAGTGATTTTTTACTTATTGTTCGTCTCTCAAGTTCAATTACCAACAATGTATGGTATATTGACAATGGGGTTCTTGCCACATGATGGCTTGACCAGAGAATGTTTCACCAAATTGAAGGAGATCAAGTTGGATTTTTATATTGAGCTTGGAGATAATGCTAAGTGCCACGAAACTAGTGTTTGCAAGGCAAAATTTCAAAGGGAGTCTGGCAAACCTCTATTGGTGGAGGAAACTTTGTATATCCTTGGTATGACAAAGACTTTAATTTATGTTTCTACTTTAGAGGGAAAGGGTTTCATCATGAACTTTGAAAGGGGAAAAGTCTATATTTATCCAAATAATTCCAAGATAGAAAAAGTGATTAGAGTTAGGCATGGTATCTTGTTTTGGTTACCTTTGAGCCAACACATGCATTGGTGAGTAGTTGTAGAGGGCTTGGAGAATTTTGGTATAGCAGGATGGCTCATCTTCACCATAGAGCACTTAATATGTTATAGGAAGTAGTGATGAGGCTGCCTATGATGAGGATAAAAAAGAATGAGGTGTGCAAGGGTTGGACCTGGGAAATGTGCCAAGGCTAGTTTTTCAAGTAACAACACTAGATCCAAAGGGATTTTGGATCTCGTACACTAAGATGTGTATGAGCCCATTCCAATAGGATCCTTGAATGGCTACGAGTATTATTTTATCTTCATTGATGAGTTATCCACAAAGACATGGATATATTTTTTGAAGAATAAAGATGAGGTCCTTAGTAGGTTCAAAGAGTTTAAGGCTCTCGTTAAAAACCAATAGGGAGGAAGTTCAAGATCCTAAGATCTGATAATGGAGGTGAACATACCTCAAATTCCTTTAAATATATATGTTCTTGGGAAGGTATTAAGAAAGAGTTGATACTTCTATGCAACCCTTAGCAAAATGGGGTTGCTGAAAGGAAAACCAAGGCTATAGTTGGAGTAGCCAAGGCCATGCTTCATGATCAAGATCTACCTTATTTTTTATGGGAAGAAGATTGCAATATAGTTGAGTATTTATAGAATAGAAGCCCACACAAAGTGTTGGGCAAATTGACTCTAGAAGAGCCATTCACTAGGAATAAACTAGATTCAGAGCACATTCACATTTTTGGATGCCTTGTGTATTGTCATATTCTCAGGGAGATGAGAACCAAGTTGGAACCAACTACAGAGAAGGGTATCCTTGCTAGGTATAGTGAAACTTAAGAGGCCTATTGGGTTTACATTCCCGCCCTTAGGAAAACAGTTGCTCACAATGATGTAAAATGCATGGAGGGATTGGCTATTTAGAATTCAGGCAATTTGATTAAGGTTCGAAAAGAGGAACAAGCACCCAAGGATGAAGCAACATAGATTCCTCAGAGCTCAGTCATGCAAGATGGAGAATAGAGTAGGTAGGAAAAGCAAGTTGATCAATTTAGGAGGAAAAAAGGATTCCTTGGTCTTAGACTCCTATCACAAGGATGAGGAATATGGCAGTTGAGTAGACATTGAGAGAGGCCCAAGAGTAGGTTGTTGATCCTCAAGATTCACACAAACAAAGAAAAGTTCTCAAATTTTATTCTAACTATATGGCACTTATAAGTGAATTGATTAAAGTAGAGCCTTCCATCTTTCAAGAAGCATCCAATCACCAAGTATGAAGGGATTCCATGGGGGAAGAGTATTCTTCCATCATGAAGAATAGCATGTCGGGGGTAGTCCTGCAACCAAAAGGTAAGTTTGTTGTGGGTCCAAGATGGTTGTATAAGATCAAGCATGCTATAGATGGTAGTGTGGAAAAGTTCAAAGTCTAGTTTGTAGCTAAGTGGTTTTCTCAAATGGAAGGGATTGACTATGTCTATTGTAATTGTGTTGTCATTGATGTCAACCAGTATGGGATGACCACCGGTAGATGAGATGCATGTGAAATACTGCTATGAAGGAGTACAGGATGTGATATCTTGGATATCACCTTGTGTTGAAGAACACTGGTAAGGTAAGGAAGATGACCTCAGGAGTCACTTGAACACAAGTTAATGCCCAACTTGTGTGATGAGATAGAGAGGTGTTTGAGTAGTTGTTTATGATGAAGGGGCAAAATGTTATCTGAATCACATCCACACTGGAAGAGAAGATTGGACAGGTCACTGGTATGTTGTGAGGTTGTAGAACAACAGGACTCCCATTGGATGAATATGCAATCATCATGAGAAGCAATGACTGACAATGTATGTGCTTACACCGGTTCACATATGCCCGTTTGAAGATATGTTGCACAAACAGGGAGCTCACATGAACATATGACAAGGTGTTCCTCCACTAAGTAAGTGGAGCTTATCCCCTATATGGATTAGATGAATTATAGTTTGGTAGGATAAGAGTAAATAGGTAAAGGCAAGAACTTGAAGGATCACTCTAGATCCACTAGTAAATTGAGGGAATGCCTTAAGTGCATGAGATGAAGGTTATGCACTGGACCGACAGAGAAGGCATGCTGAGATGCTGATACAATAGAAGAGTGATGTGTTTGTCATTTAGACAAACCGACAGAGCAAATATAGTCATAGGAGAATGGTCTGACTGATGAAGGAGTCTAGTGAAGGATGATGATTGGTATCATCAAGAGTGATAACCAGTATGTAAATCTCACTGGTAATATGAGCAAGGTGCAGAATGCAGATATGATAAAGTTACCGGTATAATTTGTGGTACCGGTGAGGTTAATGAATTGGTAGGAAAGAGGAACCGGTTGAGTGACTGGTTAGTGATCATATTTGGACCAACATGAAGTGCCAAGCTGGCAATTAGTCGATATGGATGCCACATGGAGTCAACATAGCGAACATGCATGTGGATAAAGATGGAATGTACATCGACATGATTGTTGCAGGGTTAGTCGACTTTAATGAGAAGTCACTCAAGTCATGGGACATGTTACAGAGCTATTGCAAAGGTTTGAGGCTCGAGGTCTGGAAGACAACTATGAGTCAGCTAAGAGCGATTGAGATGATAGAGGCATTGGAGGAAACAACATGACAATTCTTTCATGATTGACCAAGGGATTAACTATTAGGGTAAAAAGCAAGTCGCCAGAGATGAAAGGTGTGATCTAGGAGATGCAAAAATGGTGGAGTTGTGCAATTGGATGTTAGAAAGATTAGATCGTGCAAGATCTAATTGGATTTAGTTTGCCTCAAGGATGGTGAGGAAACCCTAACCGCCTTGATTTTGAATTCATTTTTGGAGGGAAAACCTGGCTATAAGTGTGGGGGCCGAAAAGAATGTTTGTTGCTGCTAAATAGAAGAATATTGTGTGATTACAAAGTTGAAGACTTCTGCAAGTAAGAGAAAATCAGCCAAGTGCTCAATGAGCATCTATGAAGAGATCGAGAGTGGGAGATAACCTAGTTGAAGCATTCAACTAGTTGGAGAGAAGAATCAGTAGTATTCATACTGGTAGAACAGAGGTGAAGGAGACTGCAGAGAAGACAGACAGAGAATCGACAGAGAGTTGAATCGATGAAGAGAAGAGAAGTGAAGAGGAGATATAGTGAGAGAAATTTAGAAGAGAGATAAACTAGTAGGGCTTACCAGTAGAGAAGCAGTAGGTGAAGAGTAGCAAAGAAGTGAGTTGGTCAAGAAGAGAAGGTATCTCACCGACAAAGTAAGATATGTATAATGGTTGCAAGATTCACTTGTAACAAGATAACTACTTATGTATTTGATGTTTACATTGTGAACACTGAGTTGTAGCTCGGTGCAGGGGTTGTAGCTCCTTGGGTTGGTGCCCTAAAGTCAGAGGTTGGTGCTCCTTTGGGTTGTAGCCCATAAATGAAGTAGGGGTTGGTACTCCTTGGGTTGGTGCCCTAAACTTTGTAATTGTGTTTATTGTGAGGTTGGATTGGAGCAGTAGACTCCAGCAACATTGCTCACCAAGGTTTTTCCCATCTTGGTTTTTCCTCATATATGCTCGTGTTATGTGATGTCCCCTTGTGAGTGTGTTTGCACTTATGTTAGTCTCCTCCATAACCGGTAAGCCTGCATTGAGTTAAATCTATCAACTAGTATGCTCACATAGGTTTGCAAAAGAGAAAGAGATTTGAGAACCATTGATTCATGCCCTCCCCCTCTCAGTGGTGCAGTGTGTCCAACAATGACAAGAAATTTTCTCTGGTGATTTGGTACTCATTGATAAGGGCTATCATTTATGTAGCAACACAGATGGGTTGGAGGAATCACCAGATGGATGTGAAGATATCCTTCCTCAATGGAGTAATTGAGGAAGAGATTTAAATACAAAATATAGAGGGTTTTGAGGTGCATGAGAGGGATTCCCATGTATACAGGTTGAAGAGAGCAATGTATGGGCTCAAGATGGCTCTTAGGATGTGGTGTTCACATATTGACAGTTACTTGCAAAGCGTGAGCTTCACCAAGAGTGAGGTAGATCCAAACTTGTACTATGTTTAGGTGAAGGGTGAACTTCACATATTGGTGTTATATGTTAATGACTTGTTTCTTAGAGGGTTATAAAACCTAATAGCACAATGCAAGAAGGATCTTGCAGGATATTTTGAGATGAAGGACTTGGGATCGATGCACTAATTTCTAGGATTGGAGTTGTTGTAGAAAGAGGGAGAAATATTCCTTAGACAAGGGAAGTACATAATTGATATCCTGAAGCAATTTAGGATGGAGGACTGTAAGCCCATGTCCACACTACTTGTTACCATCTAGAAGAAGATTGGTGCATCCGAATCAAAGGCAGTAGACCCAACTTTATATAGACAATTGATAGGCTCTCTTATGTATAGGGTCAACACTAGGCCAAACATTTTTTTTGTAGTGTGATCACTCAATCAATTTATGGTGGAAATTAAACGTGTGCACTAGCTAGTTGCAAAACATATTTTGAGGTATTTTTGAGGCATAGTTCATTATGGGCTGAAGTATATTCAGGAAGATGGAGTGAATCTCGAGGGGTTCACCGATGTAGATTGCGTAGATAGTACAACTTATAGGAAGAGCACTTCAGGGTGCAATTTTAGTTTGTGATCAGGATTAGTCTCTTCGTACAACAGGAAATAGAAGTTAGTTGCACTAAGTTCTATGGAGACCGAGTATATCGTAGCCAGTATGGTTACATGTGAGGCTATCAGGCTTCAAAAAATTCTAGTTGGGCTCTTTGATCAGGAGCTAGATCCTATAGTTATTTATAGTGAAAGTTAGAGTTGTATTAAACTTTCTATGAATCTAGTGTTTCATGACAAGTCAAAGTACATTGAGATCAAGTACCACTTCATTAGAGATCGTGTGGAGAAGGGGACAGTGAAGTTATAGTACATTCCTATGGATGAATAGATAGTAGACATCATAACCAAGGCCTTGATGAAGAGTAAGTTTGTATTCTTTAGGGCTAAGATGGGTGTTTTGCAAAACACCTTCCTCACTAAGAGGGTGTTGAATTTTTATGTAGCTTGAAAGGTGCAGAGTGTTGAAGTTGCTTAAGTGTAGCTCGAGCTAGATGTTCAGCATTAGCATGTTTCCTATTCTATAAATAGAATGTTTCCTAAAGTTGTGATGTTAACACCAAGAACAACTTTATGTGTGACTTAGTCTAAGTTGTGCAACATTAGCTTCTTTTCTCTTGCATCACATAATGTTTAAGTTTCTCTTAGGTCATGTTATGTAAGGAAAGTTTATGTTCCATTGCATGTTGATGTTTATTCAAGAGGGTTATATGTATAAGATCACTATAGCAACTAGGATGGTACTTGGAAAAGTAAGTTTTCTCTTGAGGCCGAATAGAAGATCCACCATTTGCAAGTTTTTTCCCACATTGAGGTTTCTTGGGTAAATTTGTGTTATTCTATTATTTTGTTTATGTGTTTGGTTTCATGTGAATTTTGTTCCGCTATACATTACTATTAATTAACCCAGTGAATTAATTGTTATAAATCAGATAGACAAGAATTGTTTTGGTTCTATTGTAAAATATATTGAGCAATTAATCTATGATCAGGTTATAGAAATTAAGAGTGAGTGTCATCAAGATGTTTCATTTTAATTTTCCACTGATTTAAAAAAGTAAAAAAAATATTTCATAATTTTTAGACTAACAAAATCCATTTATAAAACCTATCAACTAAATATAAGAACTAGGCCGGAAATGCCTCCTAAGTCCATGAGCCAATACTTGATTTGTGCCAGGGAAATAAACTTAAACTCCATCAAATATTCACATATTGGTCTTTCAACATGTTATAATCGAACAATAATTCCATGGCATTCTTTTTCATTTATTTCTCTATGCAAAACTTTTCTCCGTTTACTTTTTACTGGACTACCTTCAATATCACGTCTATTTGCTTTTCTTTCAAGTAATTAGACTCGTTAGATCATAGCGTAATCAACGGCTCATGTTAATTGATTAATAATCAACAGTTTGGAGTAAAAATCATCGAGAGAAAATGTGAGGCTAATATTGTGATCCCATCCAAATTATTCCCCATATTCAACTCCATTAGTATCATGGCCCATCATATTACAATTCAGCACACAAAAAGATGAAGCAGAGATCATATATCGTAGCTCAATATAAAGACTAAACAAAACCATATAAAACTAACTCAGAGAGCATAGCTCAATCTGAGGAACTATTAACAGACCCAGACTATTCTGATTAAAGACCATGTACAAGCTCCACATTATTTCTACTCAGTAATATAAATTCTACGTTCACGCTTTACCTTAAAAAAAAAAAATCATTGGACTACCTAATAAGATCCTAACGACCTTTTTAAAAAGTGAGCTCCACATTGGCACCACATGTTCCATTAGGGGCTGCATAATTTTCATTTAGCTCCACTTGGTACTCAAACCATAGCTAAATCCAATGGAGTGCAAGTACCAAGGGAAAAATAGTAGAACTTGAAGTTATACAAAAGACTACCTTTATGGGTGAATCCAGCAAGGTTTAATGGTTAAAAAGATCAATATTATGGTACCTTATTACCTCTAAGCTCAGAAAGAAAGGCCTGGACTGTAAAGGCATTATGGTCGATGAATTTGTTTAATGTTATAACAGACAACCTCTAATAATTACACCCACACTCCAAATTGAATTCAGATAAAGCTGATTTTTTTTAATGTGTCAACTGATAATAATTGCACCCATATTGAACATCGGATTCAGATAAGTGGAAAAGTTTTGCATTAGTCAAATGAAATAACAAGCGTGATTCTTTCTGTGATAAAATTATTCCCATGGCATTATGCTATTGAAAAAGGCGTCCATAAAATCATAAACAACATAAAATATCATTACATTCATCTTATGCTAGTATTGACAGATGTTAATGAAAATCATTAAAAACTAGCATATCATTACATTTACCACTGTTGAAAGCTTGTCAAGTTGTCACGATGAGTACATGCAGAGAGATATAATCATGCCACTTCCACATTCCCCCATAAAGCTGCCTTGGGAAATAAAGGCAAAAGTACATTTGAATTGGACACGAGTGTCAAAAAAAAGTGGAAGATTAAGAAATCAGATCTACAACTGTTAAAAAGAATACAATGCAACTATGTTCTCACTACTATTAATTTGATATGTAAAAGCATTGTGGTCTACAATATTGAATTCTATATTATGACTGTTGTTTCTTGATTAGATGGTGTGAGTTTTTTTAATTGAGATTTTCGTTCACATTCTCACACAATCTAATTCGGAAACAACAGCGAAAATCTCTTGTACAAAAAAATCATCCTGTTCATGGAAGGCCCACCACTTCTACCCAGTCTGAACAGCCACCGTGTTGTGCATAATGTGCTGGTTGTTTTGGCTGTTGAGCCAGCCCCCACTAAAACAATTGGAGCACTGCAATCTACAATATAAAATGTGTTTAGTATGTAAATTCTTCTGGAGAAGCTTGACTGAATAGACTTTGCATCCCATCTGAATCAATCAGGTAAAGAAATAGTGTCACCCAGAAATGAAAAGATTCAAAACAATATGAACATTTTGAAAACAAATCTCAGGAAAAACATCAATATAGAGTATCCATTCATTCCTGTCTGCAAACACGTGCATTCTTCCAAAGTCTTCCACTCCTGCAAAAATATCCAAGTTGGGGAGAGCAGTGGCGATCTACTCTGCACACACACAATCCATCATGAGCACATCTGTCCCGCCATCTCAAAACATTTCCCCACCCCAAAACTGCATCAGACCACTCGCTTGAGAAGAAGCCAAATGGATCGAGCCTCAGCTTGGCCTCTATAAACTTTTCCACGTTTACTGCCCTCTGAGCAGCGCCCTGGAAGGTGAAAACCCTATTCTTAGCCCAGTGTGGCCTCCCATCATATTTCTGCAGAAGAAGCTGTTCAATCTCTTCCATTACGTCCTCGTTCCAGCGAGGTGCATTAGGCTGGCGAGACCTGTAGTAAAAGAATTCGATGTCCACTGTATCTTCCTTAAACCCTAAGTAGGCATCTGATTTCGCAACGTATCTCATAAGAATGCCCCCATAGAAGTCAAGGCCGCAGAAGGCTTTGAGATTTAGGTCACGAAGGTGTTTTATGTCTGTAATGGCGGATGGCAGGGCGGACAGAGGAATGGCAACGGAGGTGTGAAAGATAAAACTGCCGTTTATTCTTGAATCCCAACCGCAGATAACGTCGTTGCTCTTCAGATCTTTTGAGGTGAGAGAACAGGTGTTTGTGTTGTTATTGGCTTTTGGGTCGGTTTGGCATCCGGAAGACGACTGCATGTTGTTGTTGTAGCCTATTACTGGGAATCCTTTGAAGTTTACGCCGTCGTTCAGGAATCCGCCTCCTGTCTGGATTGTTTGCTTCAGTTGCTGCTCTGATATTTGGCAAAGTTTGTCTGCATCTTTGGTTGCTTGAATCTCTTCCTCTGCGAAGACAAATATTGAGACAAAATAGATTGGATTAAGTTTGTGAAATTTCAAGTAGAAAATCAGAAACATAGATTGTCCATTTTCCTGAGAAGGGACTTGGAATTCTTCAAGATTCTAACAGATTAAAATTTATTTTTCTGAACAAAAGAAAGGTCTTTCTGCAGCAGGAAAAAATTAAGTGCCAGAATAGGAATTGCTAAGATGAAAGATTTATTATACAAATTTGCTCCTAAACTCTCAAGAAAGGTAAGGGAAGATGAACTTAGATTTAATTAAGGTTAAAGATATTTTTTATTAATTTGGTACAAGTTTATCATAATTTATTAAGTGGAATAGAAGATTTTTTATTAAATTGGTTAAATTGTATATTTTTAAATGCACATTTAAAATCATATTGTTCATAATGGATCAGAAAGTTTGATTTGAAATGTTAACTGAAAAGCATAATTTACATTCCACTCTAATAATATGGTGTTTTTTTTTGTCATAGTTAACTGAAAAATATTATTAATTTATTCTCCTTACCAATGTGATAAAAAAAGTCAATTGAAAAACATGCACAAGATAAAGAAAAAAAGACAACATATTTTTTAAATCTTTTTTTTCCTAAACCAAAAGAAATCTGTTTACAATAGAACAGTCAAGTGCAGAATAAATATTGCTAAGATAATGAAAGATTTATAATACAAGAAAGCTAAAACAAGACCAACTGAAACTTAACCAAGGTTAAGATAATTCTTATTATTGTGCAAAGCTTCTGGTGTCAACTTATAATGCATAGCATGAGAAAAAAATTTTATGCAGTTGATACAAGAAGCCATACACAATATAGAAATCATGTCTACATTTTGTATCAGTTTATATGAATTCCCCACAATTCATGAAATAGAATGCAAGCTTCTCGGTGAAACTATTTGAACTGTATGTTTTTCAGTCAATATTTCAGATCACACTCTTCCTAATTAATCATTGAATATGATCCAAAATGTTAACCAAAAAACATCTACAGTTTATTTTCTAATAGACATTTCAGATCACACTCTTGATAATAGATAAATAAATTAATCTAAAACTTCTATTAAAAAACATACACATAAACCCCCCCAAAAAAAACTTACACAACATACTCTTTAATCTTTTTAATCTTTTCTTTAATCTTTTTAATCTTTTCCAGTTCAACCTTAATCTAAAAGTCACTTTAGAGATGTCAACTTTATAGACATCAACTTTCAAGAAAGTGCTTATACAGCTGGTACGTTGACAATAATGAACTCACCTTCACATAAACAGTGAAATCATTGACCACAACACACAAAGACCATCATATCCAAGAAAAAGAAAACGCGTGAAAGACATTCTTACCTGTCGCTCTACTCTGAACAATGGTCTTCACCGTCTGCGGCCGGAAAAGAATCTGCAAGTTACTTCCATCTCCGGGTACGCTGACCGACACCCGGTCATCAAGCCTGTAAATCACTCTTCCTAGCGAAGGATACCACGTAACATCTGCAAACTCATGCTGTCTCGCAACCGCTACAGCAAAATACTCAAGACCGTAGTCACTCTTTAGCTGCAAAGCAACCGACCTCTTGAACATATTCTCCACCCGAAACGTGATCTGAGAAATGGCCCCAAGAACTCCCAGAGAAATCCTTGCAGCTTTTAAGTCCTCATCCTTCTGACCCAATCTGATAAGCTTGGCATACCCTGCATAAGAAGGCGCAGGAACCACAATGCTCATACCCACAACATATTCTTGAACTCCGCCGCCTTTTCCCCACAAACCGCTTCCGTGTACCGCCATACTGATAATCCCCGCCATTGTAACCGCATCCCAGTAGGGACTCTGCGCTATGGTTAAACCTTCCCTAGCAAGATTTTCCACCATGTCTTTTAACAGAACCCCTGCATCTACAGTAACAGTTTTCCACTTCTTGTTCACTATAATCCGGGAGTTGTAGTCCCGGGTGCTTATCAAAACACCCACATTCCCACCCGGGCAGGCAAACCGATTAAATGTGTGTGACCCAGCGCTCATAACTTTTATCTTTCGCCCTTCTTTCACTGCATCTGCAACTGCCCTGATGAGCTCATTTTCGTTTCCTGGGTAAACGACTCTTGTTGCTCTACAACTCTTTCTGTCCTGCCACCATCCTCTGAAGTTTGTAATGTCACAGCCCCACCTGGAAGCGCATGTGACCGTGGACGCTGGACAGGCGGCCCAGCAAACTTGGGCTGTAATCAGAAGCAGTAGTAGTACACTCAGAGCTGCCATTAGTGAGATTTGAAGTTGTATGCAATTCTGTGCTTGGATGAGTGAGGCTCCCAAGGTAGTCGTTATATTGTTCGAGGTATAGACTGTTTGAAGACCACTCCGTACTTGTCGTTGTGGTGTGTTATGATTTCGTTTGGTGGAAAACAGTGAAGCTCTGCCTTTACGAAAAGGCATTGTCTGCAACAGGGGACCGTGGTGGATAAGATGGTGAGCCAAACTAGCCCTTTTTTTCTGGGCCGTTTCATTAGTTTGCAGAACTATTATTCTCATCATTGCACCATGTGATTTCAACAAATTGACGACGACTTTTAAGTAGAAACAAAGATTTTTATAACGTTGGCGAGAATTGGGTCACGTATTTGACTGGCGGTTTTCCGCCATTGACGTTCTAGAACGTATGTTGCAGATACTATTTTATACTTTGCTGTATATTTCTTACTTTTAGGCTTTTTCAAGTCATTGATATAACGGTTGAATTCTTCAATGGTTTTGTTGGCTACGTCGTTGGAGTGAGCAGTTTGTATCTGATTCGACAATTTTTTTTAAAATACATTAAAAACCAGAATTTAACTTTACACTGATTTTCAGGTACGTTATTATGGCTGCATAGACAATTTGTTTTGTTTATAAATCTATTTTATTAATATTCAGATTTATTTCTATTTTAATATATTATTTATGATTAGAAATATTATAAAAAAATTAAAATAATTGTAAATTATTATTATTGTCATAAAATGATTAGATGCAACTTTTAAACTTAATAATAATTAAAATTATGTCTATTTAAAATTTATCAATGATATTACATTCTTGTTTTATTTAATTGTTATAAACAAATATTTCAATGATTTACATTGAATTTTAGTTATTGCAAATAATTTTTAAGAAGATAAAATAATTAAATATAATTGACATAACTTTTCTATTAATATAGAGGAGGTTTTATAGGGAATTTGAAATGAGAAAAAATAAGTATAAATAAAGAACAAACCTTAATTATTGGAAAACAATGGTTGACTAACAACAATTTAAGGACAAATGCAAATTTTTCTAAGAAAACACTAGACAGGCCATGCATTAAAAAAATAAAAATAAAAGACAAGATAGACCACTCATAACTAACATATATGAGAGAGACTACCCAATCATTGTTGTTGCTCACTAATCCACCAACCTTAGCTACCTATAGGACAACATGTCCATTTTTAGGCTATGTTTACAACGAAATTTGGCCCAAATTTTTCATACGTGTAATTTTCTAGGCTATTGCATTTAATGACATGGATGACCCAAGAGCATTGATTAATCTCAATTAAGATATTATGAACAAGGGTAGGGAGTGGGAAGGGACTCATCATCTCTAATGTGTCTCAATTAAGAGAAACTAGCAAATGTTGACCACCTTACACAAATCAAAAGATAAAGTTCAAAGATTAACCACAACTTTATTAGCTACGAACAACACCTTATTTAGAATTCCAAGGTCACAAACAATTGTAGGAAACTCTCAAAGCATGAAGTTATCATCATTTTTTATGCAACCCTTGTAAATGCATTGCCATACACATAAAAAGCTAGATGCGAACAAGTCGAGAAGAGAAACACCCACTAACACTCTATTGTAGATGAGATAAAAAATTCCATCTTTGGAATAAAATATAAAAGAATGCACTATCCTTAATAAGATTCTATCTTAATAAATAAAGGGGTCTAATGTACTCTTGACCAAGTTTAAATATGCTTAATTAAGACAGTGAAAACTTATGTGTAAATGATTTTAAATTGTGTATCAATGGAGAGGATATTGTGACTAAACAAAAAAGAGCAATATATCCATGAGTGGCCACTATAGAAATAAGAAGTTACAAATGAGAACCAAAAGGCCAACTAGGAAAAGATAAAGATATAAATAAGGAAAATCAAAAACTTTATGGATGATAGGAATAATAATTTCATCGTACCTTTTCATATGAGTGTTTGAAATAAGTAAGAGGAAATATAAAAAGAGGGCATAAACATTAACATATTATTAGGAAAAAATAGTAATGGAATTAGTCGAATGGGTAAGAAACTACTAATAATAATCACTAATATTAGAAATAGTTTCAAGACTAGAAACTAAATAGGGCCTAGATACTTATGGAGGTCAATAGTAAAACTAATCTTTTCCTAGGCTATTAAAGAAAATAAAGTGATCATCAGCTTACGTTGAGAAGGATATTTGGATAATATGAACACTAACTAAGAAATCAACCACCCCACTACTTTTCCAAAAGTAAAGAATATGAAAGATATTATTAGACTTGTCACAATTGATGTGTTCTTATTCCAAAAGATTATGAAGTTTCTAACTCAAAAAAGACATTCTACTTATGCCTTGAATCACAATGCTTGAAATACCTTCCACAATTAGCTTTTTTCTAAACTAGGAAAAAACAAAAACACAAAAAGTCCCGACACCATCATTTTCAACTCAAACTCATTATTAGACATAATACCCACAAAAAATAAAACAATGATCATCAAAATACCTACATAATCATCCAAACTAACCTCTCCAACCTGAAAAATTATAAATTATGTTTAAAATCTCATTCAAATTTCAACATCAAGATTCGACATAATCATAACATTTTCTTATAAATATGCCAATAAGATTGTAGTGTAGTTCTCAAGTAATAATATTACCATGACGACTAGCTAGGTTGAATTACTCAATAGGTTGTTGAGCTCATAAGCAACATGACACTATTGGGCTAATATACTTGCAATATGTGTTCCTTTATTGGGTTGTTATGCTCATAAAATGTAGGCCTTTTCTAGGTCTTCTATCTCACATATTTGAATATAAGAGATAGTAACTTGGAAAATGATCCCTAATCGTTGTCTCACTAATAGAGCCATTAGGAAGAAATATTCCCATAAGTGGCCTCTCTAGGCTTAAAATGAGCTATAAACTAAATTTACTCTAAAAAAACTTAAGAATATTAGGATTTAGATGCTACATACCTTGTAATCATATAAATGCACCCAACACTCTTCAATGGGGTACATGGATGTCTAGGTGTAAGCAAATAAATAATTGGTGTTCCCAAGGATCTTGGTATTACTATCATATGCATTCAACAAGGAGGTGCAACATTATAATGGTCGTTATAAATGCATTGAATTTATGTAAGTAACTTTCTCCTTTCAAGATGTTGGGTGTGAAAGTTGACAATCTTGTTATGATGGATGAGGCTTGCATAAGTTAGCTTTGCACTTGAGAATGTTATTTGTTGAGAAATTGATTGTTAAAATTACCTTTGTAATTATATCTTCTATTGTAAGCCCATTTAACACCCATGTCAAGTTGTTGAATTATTTACTATTGTTTAAATATTCTCTCAAACGCGTATGTAGATTTTTTGTATGGTACCATGACTTTGGCATCAATTATTTTGGTAAAGTTATTTGTAATTTTTTTTCTCTTTATATATAAGAAGTATTGGATATTGGCTATATATTATTATTCATATATATGTAGGTGTTTATTATATTTAAATTAAACTTTATAGTGGTTGTCTATTAATATCATGTTATGTGCATTGTAGAGTCATGCATGTTTGTCCTCTTTCTTCTCTAGAGTTATCTCTATAATGGTTTCTCCACACAAATTAGGTGTATATATGGTTTTCTAAATTCAATTTTATTATTAATTATGCATTACTTGTTTGTCTTTAATGGTAATATGATAATATGATGATATGAAATGTATTCTAGATTAGATAGAGTTCATAAAAGATTTTATTATAGTAGTTTCACTTTAATTCTTAATTTTTGGTATCAGATTTAATAGTTCTAAATAAAGGCAAACACCTTTATTTTAATTACTCATAGAATTTTTTAATAGTGGAAGCTTTTAAATTTTTTTATTTAATAGATTCATGTTTGGATTAATAACTATTATATATACATCTTATCTAGATATGAAAAAAATTAATAAACATGTATCTCAGATGTAGAAGATTAAGATGGAATATGTTATTAAAGGAAAAGACCATAAGGTTCTTGTAGCGTCCTAAAATTGCGACACTTGCAATTTCGACTGCATTTCGGTCTTCACAATGGCGACGCAACACGCAACCTGAATGGAGACCCTGAAACTTGCTCACGACACCGAAAACTACATTTTTCAAGCACCCTAGCCTGAACCTCCTTGCACCCTGCTGTCCCGGGAGGTGGGACCAGAGCGCCCAGTGCCCTGGTCCCTGGGTCCTATTTTGGGCCCGGTCTCCTAAGGGGCTCGGGTCTTTTTGTTTGCAATTTGGAAATTACATTTCCTGGTCGGCCTAAGGTCGGGAAAATCAGTCTATTAGCCCTAAATGACAAGTATATAAACTACATTTTCCTCTTTCATTCGATATGAGGAAAAAAAGCGTGGAAACTATACTCAAGCATTCAAGCATTCAAGCAATTGATCATTTCAAGTCTCCATTCAAGGCTAAGTGTTGCATTCAAGACAAGGATTCAACCATTGAAGAGGAGATCACATACAACATATTACTACAACATACAACATACAACATCTAAACCTTCGCACATAAGGATACCAACATCCTTAGAACAAGGTATTAGTACTTGTTTTACATACATTTACATTTACAGCTCTTGCTCATTTCTTGGTTAATTCCAAAACCGGGGTTTGACCTAAAGGCAAACCCCTAATCCCTAACCCCCCAATCATCTTCGCTTTTCTGTGTGTAGGTTGCAGGTACGCGGCTGAAATTGAAGATCTGGAATCCTTGCGCAGAGACGAACAGATCCCCCTTTGTTTCGCGGATTTTTCGGAGGATCGTGGCACCGGGCGCCATCGTCCTGACAAATTTTGCTCAAATTTGCAGGACAGCGACGTATCGACATTTTACTGCTAATTCCAGGTCTGTAGCTTCATCCTATAACCCGAACTCAGTTTATAAGCGAATCTTTATGACTTTCTATGCATGCTTAGCTTAATTTCCTTAACAACATTCTTTACAAAAGAGGGTAGCTTTGCTTTCCTAACCCTTGAAATTCATTTAGCATCCAACCTTACATTGTGTGGGATTGGATCTTATGAGTTTCAACCCCTCTTTTGAATGTAAAGTCTCTCCCCTAAGTGAAAAACCATCGAATCCTAGCAAACCTCCCTTCTCTCTCCTCGGAGTCGGAAGAGGGGAGAGCATCTAGGGTTTGATCGCGATTTTTCTGCTTTACAGTTCTAAATATAAAATAAATAAATCCATCTAGGATATTCAATGAAAATTGGTGAAATTTGAAGAAGGCATGGGGAACAATTCAGTTTTGGCTTCTAAATTCAAATTTCCTTAATGTCTCTAAGGATACCATTGCATATAAGCTACGGAGGATATAATGTCTACCAAATAAAAAGTATGTGAAAAAAACTATATCATAAAGGATATTTGTATTCATTAAAAATATATGACCATGTTTTAATTACAAACCACTTGAATGACTTTAATTTTTTTTTTCATTAGCTTATTTTAGTAGACAATATGTTCATAGAAGAAGATAAATTCATATTGGTATTTTTCCCTTTACATAAATTAATGGATCATTTAATTTTTTTCATTAGTTGTACAATGTTACAAAGATCAAATCAGATAGTCACAATACTAGTTTATTTTAAAAGAGATAACAAAATCTATGAATGATTTCTTAAAGGATGTCTTGCATTCTCAAGGAAGGCCAAATGCAAAAAAAAAGGTATTTTTAGGGTGGTCAAAATAATGATATATTAAAAGAAAAAAAAAACAATTCCTAGGAAAAATACAGTCAAATCTATTGAATCATGGGAAGAGAGGGCATGTGAAAAAAGAAAGTAAACTTAAGAAGAAATAGTTAGATTCCTCCAAAATAAATATTCTATTAAAAATTAAAAATTGAAAAATATGATTTATTTATTTCTAATAAAACTATTAGTGATGACACTTGTCTTATTAAATTAGGATTGTTATACCATATGGTGCATAATAAATAGTGTTTCTTAAAATATTTATATTTTTATGGTTATTCCTTGTCTATGATAGTACTAAGTAGATAGTTTGTAAAGAAAATATATAGCTATATTCATTGATGTAAGGGTTAAAACCACTAATAACATATTCTAAGACATTATAAAATTAATTTATTTATATAATTTGAATAGTTCCCATGTTCATGTGACATTTGGCACTTGTATACTTTTATGTTAGTGAGATGAAAATTAGTGGTGAATATGATATTGGACAAGATCTTTGATTAGCAAAAATGACTTTTCAATCTGTACATTTCCTAGTGTGCCTAGTAATACTAATAATGCATGTATGTTGTGATACCATTATTTGGGTAACAATAGTAAGAAAGACGTTGGGACCATTATTAATTAAAAAGTATGGTTGACAATTTTTATATATATTTTTTGATAAAAATGATTTATGCAAGCATTGATTTTTTATAAATAGAATATATATTTGTTTCCTATTAGAATTTATAATTAAGAAAAAGTAGGAGAGGCTCGTACCTTTACATATCTACTACAAAGATCTACCTAGGGCACATGAGAAGTGCACACCTGGGAAAAAGAGTCCAAAAATAGAAAACAACAAAAGACCACATCAGGATATTGTATTCCAGAAAATCCAATGGGCGATTCAAGAAAATATAGGGATCATTGAGGGTCCTTGTTTTTCAGACAACTCTCTGGAAGCATATATATTAAGGGTGTGGAATATGAAGAGTACCGACATTCCAAACCTCAACCATAATAAAAGGCTTGAAGCTAAATGGCAAACCCCCCCTCATGGTTGGTTCAAAATTAATTTTGACGGTGCTGCCAAAGGTAACTCGGGTCCTTCAGGCTATGGAGCTGTTCTAAGAGATGACAAAGGAATGTGCAAGGAAATGGTTGTTGTCCCTATTGGAACCCAAACTAATCATAAAGCTGAAGCTACGACAGCTCTCCAAGGTATCCTCTTAGCTAAAAAATGGAATTGTCCCTACCTATGGATTGAAGGGGACTCAAACAATACTATAAATTGTCTTAAGGGGGTCTCAAAACCTTCATGGTCGATCTACAACAATATTATTAGCTAGAGACCTTATTAGCACCTTTAAAAAAAGCTACATTTCCCACATTTACCAGGAGGCCAATGGCTCTTCTAACTGGGCTGCCAATGCAACGATTAACAAGGAAGCAATTACCACGTGGATGGGAAAACAAGGACTCCCCAAAGATGTCAGGTAAATCATTTGCTATGAGCATTATAAAAGTACTCCTAAAATACTTGATGGACAGGATAATTATGAAAAGAACTGACTTGAGTACTTCAAGTCATTATAATAATGAGAGATTCATTCATTATATTACCAATGCCATAAGTTCCCATTCTTTTTAGGTTACTTTGATAGTTCCGAAAAGCTCACCGGCTAATTTTCTCTGCAACTTTCAAAAATTGGTGTTGAACAGCAACAATATGGGTGGTAACAGGAGGCAATATGAACCAAGTAGCTGTAAATAATGGAAATAGAAGGAGGAGGTTTGGGGTATTCTGCAGAAGGATGGCTTCTCGAAATTCATGGAGAGACTCCATAGTCGAGACGACATGGTCACCAGTTTTTTCTGTAAAAATTGGAAAAAGGGCATGCTGAAAATGGGAGACCAAACTGTAGAAATCGATGAAGATTTAATTTCTCAAGCTACAGGCCTCACAAGAGAAGGGTGCAACTTCTACAGAGATAGGAAAGTCAGTAGGGAAGCTATTGAAAGATACTTGGATACTGAGAAGGAGAAAAAACAACTGGTAAAGTTGAGCAAAGCCTACTACCCACCTAGGGCTTTTGCCAAGCCTTGGCGGGAGGTCCTCTTTGTTTTAATGCGATATATCACTCTAGATGGTAGGTTCACAAAAGTTTATGGTTACCACTTTGTTTTTCTGAATCACTTTAGGCACAATGATAAGGTTAAATTCCCTTATTTTCTACTCTGTTCGATGAATGCATCCCTTAAGGCCTACAAAGAGAGCCCACGAGGTGATACGGCCATGCATCAAGGCCTTATGATCCTAATTTATGACCATCTTAAGGCCAACCAAATTGCTCAGATGCAGCCATCTATGGATTTTGAGGATGAGGGGTCTGGCCCTACCTTCTTAGAGGAAGAGGAGTCTAAAAGTGACCCTTTGACTGACACTAAGGACAACATGGATGTCTTGGATTATGAAAGTGGGAAGAAGAGGAAATACATCAAAACTAGACCTTCATCCTCTAAGGGGAAAAATCCTAAAGGTAGACCCCTGATTAGCATTTCTTCGGAAGAGGAGACTTCAGACGACTCTGAGGAGGAGAACCCTCAAGGGCTATTGAAGAAGAAGACAAAATATCACACCTAGACCTAGAAAATGCACAAGAAGAAAGAGGAGACTGTTAAGGAACTAGAAGCCCACAAGCAGGTAAGGGCCCTAGAAGCTGATCAGAATTTGGAAAAGGAGACCATGGAAGAGGCTCTTAGGGTTGTTGACACAACTACCACCCAACACACTGCTAAAGAGGAAAAGGCAACCCTTGGAAAAGACCTCCCCTCTAACCCTCCCCGTGAGGGTTTGCAAGGTTTCATGGAAACTATGGAGTGGCTTATCAATGGTTACAAGAAAGTTGTGGATGAAAACAAAAAACTTTGTAACAGAATCTTGATCCTGGAAACCATCAATACTAGGGAAGGGAAGACCATGGCCAACTACATAGAGGACCAGAAAAGAATCATTTCCAAAGCCAAAGACATAAGAGATGCTTTCAATCCCAGGTTTGAAAAAATTGAGAAGGATTTGCTGGAAAGGAAAAATCTTGCTGACACTAACGACCACACTTTCTCAAAAACTGTAAGCAAAATTGGTAAAATTGAGGAGTGTCTGAAGAACATTGCTAAACAGAGCCTTAGCATCCTGAAGATTTCAGCCAACAACACCAACACTCTCATCAGCAAACTGGATAATGAAAAGGAAATCCTAGACATTGACCTGGAAACTGAAGGAACAGGGGAAGTTCAAGGCCCTAGAACCCTCACCAGAGGCAAAAAGAAGGACAAAAAACCTAACAAGGATATGGAAGACCTTAAAGCTATCGGGGCCACCTACGACGAGCTGGTGATAAAGGCAGAGGACTTGTTGAAGAAAATTACTGTGTAGCGCCTTCTTTGTTTCTTTGTTGTTGTTTGTTTTGCTGTCCTTTTGGTTCACTAGCTTTTGCTAGTCTTTTTGTATGTAGTTCTTAAGCACTGATCTTTCTGGTGTCTTATCTTAATATCCTTTGTTAAAGGTTTTGGGTCCTGAAAACTTTCTTTTTTAATTAATCATAACAAAAGACCACTAAACACAAAAAGGACCCAAGATAGAACTCACAATAGAAACTACCCAGAACAGCGAAGTGCCATAGATAAAATGAGATTGCCTACTAGTCGGTGGCATTACTTTCTTGCAAATCCTTACATAAACTAGGAACTTTATTAAAAAAATAAATTATTTTCTTGGAATCATTAGCAAAGTTTGTGGTAGCTGAATCAGGAACATCTTATTAGAAGTTATAAGGAAAATGGAATAATACAAATTATTTATTCAAATCTATCTATTTTGGTAAATGTGGAATCTATTAGAAAATATTATTATGCTTGATTTAATAATCATTTTTTTATACAACTAACTTTATTTTATTCATATTAAACCTTAATTTTACACTAATATTGAGGACTTAATGAATTTGGATAAAAAGAAAATGAACTATAGAATAAAGCTATAAAATTTTGACAATGGTTATGAATAATACTTCAAAAATGTTATGAACTATGTAAGCATACATTTATTATTCACCAAACAGCTACACTTTATACACCAGAATGATTAAATATTGTGAAAGGAAAAAAAATTAACTTTAATGGAATGGATATAAGTATGTTGAGTGGTATTTAATTAGATCGACATGATTTTGTGAAGTGTTCCTTTTCCTAATCTTTGTAACTCGGCTAATTTATCTCCTTGTTTGACTTTGGTTGATAAAAAATATTATGATGTTTGAACAAATAGAAAGCTTTTAGTTTTATATTTAAGATAAATTGTTGTGAGGTGTATATTTCTATTTTTAAGGAAATACGATCCAATTCAAATACAGAATATAAAAAATGCATCTTTATACTTTATGGTGAGAATGTAAAAGGTTGCAAGCCTTATATACCTTTAGCCTAGAAATGATTTATTATAGAAATAAAATTTACAATGACAATATATCATAATTAGATTAAAATATCCAAAAGTAAAATATAGGATAAAAATTGTACATTTTGAGACTAATTTCAAGAAGTAGAAAATGCACATGTGGAATAATAAATATAAGGATTAAAGGATGCAAAGGAAGATGAAGGTTTAGATGATGTTTTAGATAACAATGTGTTGGATGATCATATAAGAGTATGTAGATTCCATGACTCATATATTAAGAAGATTCATGACATGGTAGAATCTTGTTGATAAGTATAGTACACTAACATTCTTATTATGTATTTAATCTATCAAATACTTGAAATGAAGATATAACTTTTAGACATTCACTCTTTCCAACGAACAAGGAGTCATGTATGTGAGCCATGTAAAAGAAGATAATGGACTTAATAGTTATGATAAATATAATGGACTTAATAGTTATGATAAATAGGTTCTTGTTATTTTGTCTAATGATTAATTAAACCATGCTCATTATGAATACACATATAGATAAAATTGATATAGATTGTTTGATAGAGTAGTATAAGGGAAAACTAGTTACAAAATACATGTTATTATATTTTTTTCTTGCACAAGGATCCTGAGGAGAATATTTATATTAGATAGCCTAGTACTTTTATTGTGAAGCGAAGGGAATAGTTTCTTTTTTAGTTTAAAATAATCTTTTTATTGTCTAAAATGGTCACCCAAACTGTGGTGCTAGAAGTTTGATACTATTACATTAAATTTGGGTTTTGTGAGGAATGTGGACAATATGTTGTTTATTGGTAACTACAAGTTGATGATTAAGGAGATAAAAAAACAAACTTTGTATTACATTTTATATTAAAATAATATAAGCTACCAAATGCACCCTTGACATAAATACTTGAAGAGATTAAGTAGATAAAAAATTATTTGAGTAGAGATAAATATCTTGCTACCATTTTGCATCAATTTAGTATTGATGATCATAATCATCTAATCTAATCAATTTCGGGTCTCTGTGTAGATCTTGTAAGCTTGTGGAGACTGGCAAACACATTTTCTTTGACTATTTTTTTTCTAAGGAACTTTGGAACGGTTTTGTCTTGAGAATTGGTTGCAATATTGTCATGCGTGAAAGACTCCTTAGATCTGTCATTGGTTTCAAGAAAGATTTTAAACTCTTTTGGGTCTATTTTCTCCATTGAAATGTTATGGATTATTTGGAAGCATAGGAATAATGACATTTTAATGGCAAGATTAGAAACCTGACTGAGACTCTGAGGAGACTTATAAGGTTTAATGTATCATTATAGGTTTCTGTCACTATGAGGTTGGCTAGGAAAAAGGTTGAAAGTCTCTTTCAGGATGACACTGTCATAATGTTCAAATGGGAGACTGCTCATGGTCATACATGGACCCAGAGGAATGAAGAAAAAACACCATTTGAGATTGGCCTTGAAATTTTGTTACTGGTCTTAATAAGCGTAGGACACATGCCAATAAGGTACTACTCGCTGAGTTTCTGGTAGCGAGGTACTTGTTCATCCATACATGGAGCACATTTGGGACTAGAAGGAGTTGTTGTGGCATGAGGCCCCTATGGGATGGGTTGTGTGGGTAGAGAAATGTGGCGATAATAGTGCTCCTGATGAGGAGATTCAGATAAAGTAGCAATGGGGACTAGATATGGTTAACCTATGGTGTTTTTGTTGTTGGTCTTTTGGCTCCCTAGCAAACATATGTAATTGTCAGTTTTGTAATTAGTCTTGTCAATAGCTTGATATTGTTATTCTAGTCTTAGTTTTAGTAGCTTGAACATATACAGTTAATGATTGGTAGTAGAGACATGATATTATGATGTAATTTTTATGTATGGTGATTTATATTTAATACCAAAAAAAAATAGCTTGTTCACATATATCTAACATTTATATGATCTATTGATTTTGATGTTATTATTCACATATGAATCCTCGCTCTTTCTATAATAATAATCACATAATAAGAAAAATGTTTACTATAGCATACACTTTATAAAACAAGGTTGTAGTAATGTTAATGATTATTTGGCTATAATAGTATAAGATAGCAAATAATTATAGAGATGTGTATAAGTAACATGCTAAATATTTGTAAAGATGTGGACAAGTTTTACAACCTAAATGTCACAAAGTTTACATGCATTGCTAGTGTTTCCATGTCTTGGTTTTTAAAATGCAAGAGCCAACATAAAGACAAAAAAATGTTATGTTATGGTTATCATAATATTAAAGAAGGTTTGAAATTTTTTTGTTGAATATTGTTGTAGAACAGCTACATGTATCCAATATAAGATTGTTAAGGTCAATAGAAAAAGAAAGGAATGGAGTTGATTTACTTTTACACCAAGTTTACTTTCATGTGAGTTTCAATTTCTTTACACTATTTTTCCATCAATATTGAAATTTTACAACTATTTCTTTAAATTTATTGACCATTCACTAGTGTTTGACCTAGGTCATATTTGTTTACTTAACTATTTTAAAAAACATTTATATCATAAACTTTTATCTCTATACCAATCAAACTAATTAATAATAAATAAAAATTAATACATAAGATAGTTCTTAAAACAAGTCACACTAATTAATAATAAATCAAAATTAATAGGTAGTAGGATAGCTCTCAAAATAAGTCATCAATAACTTCTTCTTTTTTCTCTATAGTCAAACAATCGGTTAAATCATCTTCTATACATAAAATAATTCAAATAACTATTTTCTACACAACAAATTAAACATTAAATTGTTCAAAATATTAATGATACTAAAATTCCTATTTTACCTAATAAAAAATGATATCTAAAAAGCCATTAAAAAATTTATTATTAATAATACTAAAATTCCTATTTTACCTAATAAAAAATGATATCTAAAAAGCCATTAAAAAAATTTATTATTAATGATACTAAAATTCCTATTTTGCCTAATAAAAAATGATATCTAAGAAGCCATTAAAATAAATTTACTATGGAATATTAAAAAAAATATAAGTATTTAAATATTAAAAAATAAGGAAAAAATTCATAAATATTTTTCAAACAATGAAAACTTATTATTTTAGTTTTCTTTTAAAAAAATCAATTTTCTTGATTAATAATGAAAAATTTTCAATTTAGTCATTTGAACCAATATTTTGAGGAAAGAAAGCATAAGAGGATTCTACAATCTTTAAAAAAGATTTAAAATAGAAAGTTAACCCTTGCCAATAGTTCTATGCCTATGACAAAAATTAAAAATTATTGCAAGAATTTCATCTTGAATCATGATAGCAAAGATTTTTTTTAATCTTTTACTTTGTTGTGAAAGAAAAGAAAATAATATCATGACAATAAAAATATTTTAAAATACTACTAATATCAGTATGGTGCGATATTTTTAACTTTGGAGGAATTACTTTGCTAATTTTAAATTAGGAAGATAATCATTGTAAATTCCACCCACATTTAAATTTCGTAGTGACACTTGCAAATAGTATGAACAATGATATTATTTTCCATCCTCATTATTATTCTTGACACGTGTAATTGTCCTCGACTTTGAGATACTTTTATGACTGGCTTTTTAAAACGGTAAAGTTGAGATTAGATTGGAATACAATATGACATTACAGCATGCTGCTCTCGAAAATTAGAGTAGAAAAGGGGAAATGCTTACATCGTACAGAAGTAATGGAGACCGTTAAAGCAACTAGTAATATTTTTTCAATTTCGCACTTGATGAAGGAAATAATGACAAACCAAACGGTAAAGTAGAGCGTATGTGTAACCGTTTTGATCCCACTCACGTTATTAGGTATACCCCTTAGTTTAAACGGTAAGGAAGAAATTTTATACTATTTATATCCCTTAGTGTAAATGGTAAGGAAGAAATTTATTTTCTTAACTAATGGGATTAGTCTTGTGCTTAAAAGGAAATTCCGAAAGAATCTAATTTTTAAATATTAACAAATTCAAGAAGATAGTTTATTGATCATTTTACTGTTTAATTAGTGTTTTAAGTCATTTTTAAAAAAAAATTAAAATAATTTGAAAAATATATATAATTTTAATCTTGAGAATTCTATACTGGTCATAAAAATCTTGATGAACATTTTCATTAATGCTATGAGATTTCCACAATCCATATTATATTCTTTTGAAATTTTCTGGATTCGATTGTATGTATATTTTTCCCATCAAAGTTTCTAATCACACTCCGTGATTCATCATCTCTTTAGAATTCTTTCATCGTGATGATGAATCACAGAGTGTGATTCGAAATGTTGATGGGAAATCTCTTTGGAATTCTTTCATCCTGATGATGAATCACTTTGAAACGTTGATGGGAAAAATTATAGACACAAACGAATCTAAAAATTTCAAAAAAATAAAACGTTTTCATATGCAAAAATCTATAGCCAATCTAATTATTTTGAACTTGCTTTACTTGGGTTTCTTTGTCACTCCCCATTTCCTTAGCTCGATGCTCGTCAAGATTGTGAATATAGCAACTCAACATCGTACAGAGTAGAGAATCGGTCAAAGAGTATAACACAACTGAAACGATGTCTTGCCTGTTATTCTTTGTACCATTAAAAAACTATCTATTTTCTTTTTGCTAAATTTTATAAGTAGGGGCAACCTGCAAAGTCTAGAATTAGGAAGATAGTTTTGATATAAAAGGAATCGACGTTTCGTACCACAAATTTCCAATGAATTCCAAAACTGTGGACAAAATGGTAAAATAGTCCAAAGAAAGAGCGTGCTCTCAAGGTCAGTAGTCAGCAAAGTCGAATAAAAATCTAACTTCGTTACAAAACTAATAAAACATACTTGAGTAGAAAGAAAAATCTGAGGGCTATCATTGCTGAGTGATCGGCCGTAAAGCTACTGTAAAACATGAGATGAAATAAATGACCTAACACTAGACCAAAATACATATTGCAGAAATACAAAACCTTCTTCCAAGGGCTGAAATATATAAGTTTATTTCCATTAGAGGAATTAGACTGCTAGCGATGATAGTTTCGAATTGTTTTTGTGCAATGTAATTGAATAGCTAGACCCAGCCAACCACTCTTCCACTACAGCAGAATAACATATTGCATACTGTGTCACTTTTGCACTTATGCATTATGTTTGATGCATTTGTGACAAAATTTATGATTTGGGATTTCACAATTCTAACTTAATGGATGGCAAAGACAAAGTGTTAGCAGCCTGTGATGTGAATTTGGAAGAGGCCGATTGGACAGTAGCACATGTGGTGCATGGACATCTCTGCAATGCACAGATGTTCCAAAAGATTCCAAGATTCAAATGAGCATATTCCGAAGTAGAGCAATTCTGATTCATGTCCTAGGATACAAACACATTCGTAATAGCTACTCATGTCCATCCCAAGCAACAAAACTCTCATTCTTTCCCATTTGGTCATCTGGCTACTTTTGATCTCTCTCGAAGCATGTAGTGAAGCTCTATCACAATCTATCTAGCAAATGACTCACATAGTAGCAACCAAGACTCCTCTCAGTTGTCTATCACATCTGCTTGTCTCAAGAGGGGAGCACTAGCTGCGATTTACAGTCTCTTGGAATCTCATCTAATGATCTTATTTATCATAGGTTGTTTAATTTATCTCGTCTAGTGTCTTTTGTTTATCATAAGAGGGGCTTTCCTCCATAGTGGAAATACCAAAGCAAGGGTTCGAATAAGGCAAATCCTTATACAACCCCAATTTTTTGCCCCGTCTCCATGTTTGGAGGTGGAAAATAGGTTTGGGGAGCAAAAGATGCCATTCTAGTGGCTTTTGACATTTTTTTGGGTTTTGTACATACAAATAACAACATGACACATAAATATCTTTGTAGCACACTAGTGTTTGAGGCTAAGACTTTGCCCACTTGGTATTTTGATCTTTAGTTTTTGTACTTTCTATTTTTGTATTACAAACACTTTTAGTGTTATGTGTATTCAAGTTATTTGTCCTAGTTCACTTGAGTAGTGTTATATTGGGGTAGTTGAGAGCTATTTACTCCATTAGACCTCATCCTTTTGAGGGTATAAAATCATTTCCTCTACATTTTGGTGAACTTGACATCAACACTTTATGTTAGATCTCTTTCTTCAAACCTTCAATACATTTTATAATGCATTTTCAAGGTATGACTTTGATATGTTGTACAATACCATGGATGAATTCCTAGGGGTTTCTCCTTCTGTCTGTAAGTTTGTTACTCCAACCCCACCTTTAGACTCTTCTTTCTTGTAGGAATTTTTTTTCATAAATATCATTGTTGTCTCTACTATCCCTGAAAGACTAAAGAGACCAATCATTTATGTGACTTTGGCTGGTCCTTACTTGAATAAAGTTCATTCTTCTATTTTCTAGTTCTCATCCTTATGTTGAATCATGGAACATGATCAAAACATTGATAAAAAAAATTCTCATGCACAACCAAATCTAGAAATCATCAATTTAAATGTATAATGCACTATGAAAACTTCATGCATTTAAGTTTAGTTTATTTGTGATGCTTGATTTGAAAGTAACTCTATTGATATTATTATGGAATTGGTAATCATAATTATCATGGAGTTTCTCATACTAACAATCTAAAAAAAATTCTTAGCATGGAGTCACTCATATTGAAAATTTTAGTAGAAATAACAAAAATGTTGATCAATATAATACTTCTTTACCACCTTATCAACTAGATCTTCCTCAAGCACCTAAACCTTTAGTTAAGCATTGAGATGATTATGATCTTATCAAGCAATTTCATGTTACTCTTATTATGATCTCACTTTAGGATTTTCTTTAAGCTTCTTAGGTTTATCAAGTTAACAAAACCTCTTCCAAATATCTTCCTACCTTATTTTACCTAGCCATCGAATTTGAATGCATTCATAGATCATATTCGTGCAATTTGTGAAACATTAAATTCTATCCACATGAACTCCAACATCTAGAAGTAAGAAGCCAAGCAGATCTGTTAATGGTATTTTTTTTTATGCTAATAATGTTGCAATTAGATGGACTCTCATTGATATAAGGTTGACTTGCTTAATTTTTGTAGTCTCGGTCTATTGCCAAAAAAGAAAGTTGTTTTGAGTTCTCTTGTTGCATCTTCTTTATTCATTTTTGGTCTTGAAAACATTGGTAAGCAATATTTAGGCAGTCCTATTTTTCTTTTAAACATTGGATCATCAATTACTATTCCTACCCTTCTATATGTTATGCTAGGACCTCTAACACAGAATCTTCTCTTGGGTAAACCTTGGATTCATGCTTTGGAAGTGGTTGCTTCTACCCTTCATGGTTCTGTTAAGTTTGTTACTAACAATCAAGTAGTCATGATCAAAGATGACCCTAATGCCATGCACTTCCATCAAATGGTAGTAGCTAGCCATGCTTTAATTATGCCTACCTTTTAGAATTATATTCCATCATTATCTTCTAATGTGTTGACAAGTGTTGCTATATTGCCTCCTAAAAAGGAATTCCATGAGAAGACTATCACTAAAGAAGATTCCTCTAAGAAGAAAGATCCTCCTAAGGAAGAATGTTCTAAGTATACTCCTACTCCTTTTTCATCTCCTTCTAGACTAAATGCATGTGTTGGGAAATGATTGGGGATCTTTAAATTTTACCAAATTCTACATCAAGGAATAGAAAGTTGATCTAATTTAGTTAAACATTTCTAAGATCTCATTCACCTCTACTAAGAAAGATGGTTATGCATCTATAAAGCTGGCTGATACTTATCATGTTGATCATCTATTCTACGCTAACCATCTCCCTCTCATGAGCGCATTCTCATTATGGACTTGGGTATGATACTATTTCTAATTATGGTTATGTTGTTAAAGGTTGTGGGCATGATAACCTTTTAGAAGTTGATCCTCGTCACTATAGGATTGGACTTAGTTTCCTCCCCACCACTTATAAGGAAAAACCATGGTTTATGTCATTATTTATATCAATAATCTTCCTCTTAAGCTTGTTCATCCTAAATATATTGAGAATGAATTAATATCCAACAAAGTTCCTCTAGATGTTTTGTCTTTAGAGGAAACTCTAGAAAAAATCTTGGGTGTTTATTTAGATCTTCCTTCTTATAACCATAAATACCAATTCCCATATTAGTTGAATAGTCAAGCATATTTTAAAGAATCCATTTTGAGGTTTGATAAGGAGTCTTCTTTATCTTATAATGATGAGAGCATGGTTTTAATACATCGTGAAGGTTGTAGTACTCTAGAATCAAGGGAGATACTTCTAATGTTGTTATGGATCCTAAGTTTCAAAAAAAGGTAATACTAATTGAAAAAAGTCTTTTTTTGAAGAGTCTGAATCAAATTCTCATCTCTTATATCATTATTATGATATCTTTGATTATTCATATGAGGACATGCCTAGTATTAGTATTGATGAATTTATTGTGGTTCATAATATCATTTTATGTCTTGATGCCAAGAATGTTAAGAAAAATATTTGTAAGATAAATCCCAAGGTCACTTTGCTGGTGAAGACTAACATAGAAAAGATTTTGAAAGCTATTTTTATCCATCCCTTTGATTACTCACCTTAGATCTTGAATATTGTTTCCATTAGTAAACATGATGGTTGTATTCACAAATAAAAGCACAAGGAAGTGATAAATTTATTAATGTCAAACTAAACCCCATTAAAGCGATGTGCAAAAATGGAGTTATTGAAATATATGAAAGACACTCAAAACACTCTTGAAGAAGTGACATTCCTTAAACACACACATATAAATCAAAGGAGAACATATTGTACCAAGAGTCGCTAATGCTCTCATATACAATTTCCTTCATTTATTTATTCATACTAATGTCGCATTTAATCCTACAGAAACAAAACATTACAGTTCAAGGGTTTCTTTTATATAATCTACCGCCCTTTATTCCCTACAAACTCTTGCCTAAAATTTTAAAGGTCGGCTTCTCTACAAGTTTGCGATTGTGAATTTTCTGAATTACTAGAACAATTCCCATTTTATGCTTTCCTGGTTCACTAGATCCAGTTTTCTCACTTCCAAATGCATTCACTACATGCACGCGATTAAAATTCTGAACGTGAGCTAATTTCGGTAAATTGGTTCGATGCACAGTAACTGTAAAACAACACAAAATAGATTCAGAGAGATTGCAAACATGTATATATCTTTTGATAAAATAGATTTACGTATTGTCTCACAAAAATATAAAGATATTCACAAAAGAAACACAAAAGACTGGAATCACGAAACTAAGATTGAGGAAATTTTTTTATGATGAATAGGCCTTCTCTATTAATAAGAAATATTAAAGTACATATTCACAAAATAAGGCCGGGGGATACAAGATCACCCCGCAAGAGTCACTCGACCAGTGCCCGGAAACAAAAAACAACAACAAGCTATTCATCAAAAAACTTTCTCAGGCAGCCAAAGCAGTGGCAGCTGAGGGAGGAGGATCAGGGTCATCTTTTTTGCCCCATACATCAATGGGGCCAGGAGTCGGGTCTTGCACAGACCACCCATCTTCAGGATCTCTTTCAATTTCTCCTTCCTCCTGCCTGGGAGGCAAGATCGCTAAAGCCACGTGAGGAAACTTAGAGGTGGTGGTAGAGGGCCACCCAAAATCAGCAGCAAGAGGAGAAAAGACCACAGGAGCATCAGAGGGCCACCCCGAGCTGAAGCCATGCCGCATCGGGAAGCCGAGTAGTGACGCTAAGCAACATCTCTCCCGCCTGAGGGGCGGTGGGGGGGCTGGGACCGTGGGGTTTGAGAGCGGCGAGCAGAGGAGTTGTGATCGTGTCAGCAACCATAGGGTGGACTACGGTCGATAGAGATAGAGTTCGACGGTACTCAAAAAATCGCACAAGGGGCATTACCCCAATGTTGAAGAAGCTCCTGAAGGTGGGCCACCTTGTCAACTTGAACCTGAATTTCCATTAATACATTGTTACAAAGGCAAGCTTTAGCATAAAGCGAAACATTAATATCCAAGCAGCTATGAGAAAAAATAATTACATTTCTATCCTTCCAAAGAGTGAAAAGGATCTCCATTCTAAAAGCATGCCATATCTAGGAGAATTGTAGGGGATTCGAGGCAAATTACCCAAAAGAGCCATGTGCTCGGAAAATGTCTCAGGCCGAAAAGGCTGCAAAAAGTCATGAATCCAGCTCCAATATTGTTGATCTCTTCTACTGAACCAAAAGATGTGCATAAAAGTTTCTAGGTGACCACGAAAAGGGCATCGGGGGTCAGACACTCTCAAATGCTTGAGTATGAAACCCAAAGGCAGACCTTGAAAGAGAACACACCAAGCAAAATGGGAAATCTTAGGCTTGGTGATGGTAGACCAAAAAGCCAAAAACCTGAATCTCCAGGCAGTCTGGGAAGACTGCAAGTGCCAACGCTGGTTGAGAGTATGAGCCATAGGCAAGTGAGGAACCAATTAGAGATAACCCATTTTGGATTTGTAGTTGGTAAAAGGAGTCAAAGGATACCACTTCCAGTCTTTCCACCAAGGTCTAATAGACCAAATACCAAGCTTATGAAGCAAATTTGAGGGAAGGGCTGAAACTAGAAGGTCAAAAGTCTGTCAATCTGGCTGAGATAGACGAAACTGGACCTAGAGGTCCTCCCAATACCGGAGGCTAATATTAGATCTAGAAAAAAGATCCTTAGGGGTACAAATGCTGCACTTGTGAAAGCGCAGAGCACTAGCACAATGAATTTTGGCCACAGGTAACCCTTGCACCTGAAAAAGAGGGGTCCACCAGAGGTTGTGTTGATTCATGGATAAGTCATCCCAAAAGCCACCATCGGCCCATCGCAGCCAAGGCTTGATAGCTTCTGAAACACGCCAGATACTTTTGACCATAAAAGTACCCTGTATCTGAACAAGGTCTGTCATGGTGAGCAAGGTTTGCAAGCCTATCCCCTTTCAGGCTAGCCTTTTAGAAGGAAATTTTGAAGAAATACAATGTCGGAGAAGAATTTTCCAGGCCTCATTTCCAAATAAGGCTCTGATAACCCATTTAGCACATAAGGCCAACCCTTGTTTCTGGGTGGAAATATGGCCGAGTCCTCCAAATTCCTTGGGGAGACAACAATACTCCCAAGAAACCCTATGAAAACCATGATGGTTAGACTTAGAGGCCCAAAGAAAGGCTCGCAAAAGTCTTTCCAACTTCCTGTAAGAGGCCTTTGAAGGATCCCAACATGAAGAATAGTAAACATGGGTGGTGGCCAACACTTTGGAATAGACTTGGAATTTACCAGCCAAAAAGAGAGGCTTGGTGATCTAGTAGGCAAGGCTTTTCTCAATTTTGTCTAAGACCGCCTGCCAAAGATTCAAAGGCGAACCTTGGAAGGCAAAAGGAATGCCCAGAAAGTGAAATATTTTGCCATGCTGAATTCATTTCCAGTCATACCGAAGGATCCAAGGTGGAGCAGAAAGAAAGGACTATTTGTAACATTGCGTCTTGTGCCACTAAATGGCCGAACCAGAAGCCAAGCAAAAAGTTTTAAGACACTGAAGAGCGAAATACACATTATCTTCATCCTCAATGAGAGTGATAAAGGAATTATCGGCAAAGTGGCCATTAACAAGTTGGGAAGGTGACTTAGGTAGGGAGATACCACGAAGATGCCCAATAGCGATAGCATTAGCAAGTAAGTAACCAAACCCTTCTGCTACAAGAACATATAAAGCAGGAGCCAGAGGGAACCCCTGGCGAATGGATCTGAAAAGGCCAAAAGCCTCAGGTTGTTAGCCATTAATGGTAATGCAAGTTGAGGCATCCTTGAATAACATCTGCACAGACTGGATGAACCAGGGACCAAAGCCTAGGGCTTTGAGCATAGCCAAGATAAAAGGCCATTCAATGTGATCATATGCATTAGCAAAGTCAATCTTAAGAAAGATTTCCCGCTGTTGAGAGCGTCTGACCCAATCCATACCTTCCCAAACATCAATAATATTGTCTAAAACAAACCTGGATTTAATAAAACCAGTCTACTTTGGGCGAACAATAAATGGTAGGAGATGACAAATCTTAAGGGCCAAAGCTTTAGCAATGATCTTATAAGAGACATTAAGCAAGGTGATAGGCCACCAATTACAAATGTCCTCTGGGTCCCCCAGTCTTAGGGATAAACTTGATGTTACCCTGATTAATCATTTTTCCCAAGGAGCGGGAATGAAAAGCTTCCAGATAGACCTTATGAAGGTCTGGACCAACACAAGGCCAAAGAGCTTCGTAAAATTCATGAGGGAAGCCATCAGAACCTGGGGCTTTGTCATCTGCCATAGAAAAAGTGGCTTCTTTGAGATAATCAATAGGCAGTAAGAGATCACAAAAGGCCTATTGCGAGTCAGAGAGTCATTTGGGAATAACATCTAAGAAATCTTGTAAGGCTTGGGTTCTAGCCAAAGAATCTCCCTGCGCTGTGAACACCTTCTCATAATGACGGACAAAGGCTTGCAATATGTCAAACAACTCAGTGAGAAGAGCCCATCCCTCTTTTTATTTTCTTAATCCCAATAGAGGTATGATGGAAACATAGAGCCAAGAAGAATTCCTTAGAAGCCCTATCACCCACCTTAAGCCAGTGTAATCTAGCTTTGATTTGAGCTCCTCTAGTAGAGTGACTATTAGCAACTTGCTTCTGATGTCGGAGCTGGGCTAAATGGAGCTGCAGGGTAGAATCAAAGGGATTCAAAGCTAAATATTTTGTAGCGGCACATAGAACTTTGGTCATCTTATCATACGACCGCCTGCAGTAGATGGAAAGTTGCCTACCATAAATGCATAGAAACCTTGCAAAGCAAGAAATGATGTCATGCCACCACTCAATCCAACCAGTGTGATGATGGGGCCTTGGCTCAAGATTCCACACTCTTTGAATGTGGGCCATCATGGAATGGTTTTGCAAAAGAGACATGTTGAGGTAGAATTGTGTCTGGGAAGGATGGTACAAACAAGAGGAAGTGGTCTGACAACGTCATGTCAACAAGAGGAGTGATGGGAAGATCAAGATCTTTAGAAAAAGAGAAAAATGATTGCACATATATCATAGCATGATTAAGCCTTTTAAGAATTCTGTTAGAGCAACTCTGAAATTAGACCAAGTATGCCAGACCCCACTAGGACGACGGTGGTTGGTGTTGGGGTCAAAAAGACCCAATTTATTGCACATATAGTACTAGGCTTCCTGCTCTCCAGTATTCCAATGGAAAGGCAAAATACCATCCTTGTTAGAAGCCACCTACACCATATTGAAGTCCCCACACATGAACCAAGTGGCAAGTAGAATATTATCCTTGATCCATTGCTAGAAGTATGATCTTTCAACTAAATTATTGGGAGCATAAACATTAACGATCCCAACAGAATGATTATCAATAAAAAGAAAAACCTAGATGACACGCTGCATGGGATCAACCCCATGAGAAATAACTACAAAGCACCACCGAGGTGAAAGGAGAGTGAAAACTCCCCCTTGACCAGCCCCATGCTAGGATGAAAAAACAAGGCTATCTGGCCAAATAACATGATATGCAACATTAAGCATGAAACCTACAATTTTAACTCCTGGAGGCAAAGAACATCCAGGCCTACAATACATTGATGAACATCTTGAATAGAATACTTTCTGGCGAGGTCTATGGGACCTCGAACATTCCATGAGATGTAATTCATGACAAAACCAACATATCATTTTTCGTCCCCAAGAGAGGAGAAGCTATTGCATAAAAAATCTTGTTCCCCACTGGAGATGACTCATCTTTTTTTTGAACCACCATCTACAGTCTCAACACACCCTGAAGGGTTGCAAGAATGGCGTAGAGAGTGTGGAGCAGAAATCACAGACACAGCCTGAGGAGTGCGCACCCAAGGAGTGCAAAAAAAACCCTCAAAAGAAGCATTCCCCTATTGATCAGGGTTTGAAACTAGAATGGGAGCCTCCTGGGAGGATGGAGACTGCACAGGAGGATCCGTTGTTGGTTGAGAAATAGAACCGACGGGAGTCTTTTGGGCCGAAACTACAGGGGTTTTTCCTTTACAAACCACCATGGTGCATTCATCCTTCTTGGCTCCCTCCACTAGTCGAGAGCCAGATTCCTTAACAAGGGGTTTTAATTTCGGAGTTGCCAAGGGACAATCCGTGATATTATGATCTACTGATTGGCATTGATAAGAAGTGATAAGAAGTGTTGGGTAGGTTCAGGTAAAGAACCTTCTGGGTGAAGGTGGTACCGCCCACTTGAATATCAATAGTTTCTTTCAGTTCGTGAGAAAGGTCGACCTCAGAACATACCCTCTTTTGAGGGTGAGCATTAAAAAATGGTCAGGCTCAAGGTAGACAACTTTACCAATAGACTGAGCAATGGTTTGCATGAAGGGCCAACAAGGCAAAGGAAGACCAGGGAACTCAGCCCAAACTGGAACTCGCAATTTTTTGTCATCTAAAATAGAAAAGTTACAACCAGCACTGGAAGACCAGAAGGGATGACGTAACAGTCCACGGCCCATGAGAGATAATAGCCTTGACATGGGAAGGGTTTAAAAAGCAAAAAAAAACCTTTCATGAGACTTTGGACACCATCAAGCCTAACTCCATGGGGAGACCAGGATTTTGCGACCCAGTCATGAAGAATGCTTTCAGGAGGGATCCTACCCACAAAATATCCTATCAACATACATTTTTCAAGCCAGTCATAGGAATTGTCAAAGTCTTGAACATGAAGTACAACATCAGGCAATGACATACCTCATGAAACACTTTCAAGACAAACTTGTGAGAGCATTTTCTCAATGGCGCCATGAGGTTCCATTGTAGCAACTCCAGCACCAACATCAACTGCTGGGCTAAATTTGGCCAAAGCCATAATAAACACAAAAATGCAGTTTGAAACACACATGACTGAAGATGCAACCTCAAACCCTAGCAGAGCTAATCTTCCAATTGATTGCTCTTACTTTGAGGCATGTCATATCATGAATCTTTTAAGATGCAATTGAAATGAAGCTTGATTGAGGAAAACTGGACTATCAACAATATTAAATAATGATAACGGGTGCATTGATGTCAATGTAATAATTGTTTAGAGAAAATGAATAATAGTATTCGACCTCATGCTTCTGCCATGCATGCAACGATCAAGAGAAATGCAATCCACACAACATCAAAATTCATAGCCATCTTCATGATTGTTGTTGAATAAGAGAAAAACTTTAATTGTTGTGAAGCTCTACAAATGGTATCATCAAACATAAAGCTTATATTATTGAGTTGCCGACCTCGGATATGTCGTCGACCAGTAATAAATACTTATTCTTTTGTAGCCTTAATTTTGGCTTGCAAATAGCCTTGTTTTTGGTGAAAAGTTTGAACCCCTTTAGCGAAGCTTACAATTTTACACGTTACAAGAAACAAACAAATAAGCCCAATAAATATTTAACAACATTGTTTATATGTTTATATTATCTTTCAATATACTATTTGATATTCTTTTTAACATTAAATTGTGTATGGAGGATTACTTGGAACCATAAAACAAAAGAAAAAAACAATCTCTCTCTCTCTCTCTCTCTCTCTCTCTCTCTCTCTCTCTCTCTCTCTTATATATATACATATATATATAGTATGGGTGATATATACAGAGAAAAATTAATGTAAAGGATGTTGAAAAATATGAAATATAATAAAGAAATAAAGTTAAATGAAATAAAATAATATATATCTGACTTTTTAAACCTATTTTTAGATTGAGTTAGAAGAGGACTAGGTTAAATATGGAGAGATAGCTCTCTCAAGATTCTTAATATGCTCTAGATGGTGTTAGCAAGTTATGAAAGAAAATAGGTTGTTAGAAGAACTAATAGAATGCCCTTGCAATAACAAGCTTGATGAAAGTGGGCTGATAAGAGTTCATATATAGATTGAGGATGGGTCGATTACGGCTTAGATTTGATTTAAAGAGAAAAGCCTAGCAATTATTGATGGATTAGGGTGAATGAGGGAATCCCAAATAGCATAGACTAAATTACTTGAAGGAGATAATCAAAAAAGGATATAGGATCAAGATTGGTTTGTCAAAATCTAATGGTTCAAGATGACTATCTCACACATACCTAAGAACAAGTTTTCTCTCACATATGTGTAAGGAAAGATAAGAAGGAATGGGTGAAGAAAACTTCCCAATTCCTCGAGAAGAGAGGATGGGGACATGTGACTCCTCACATATGTTTGAGAGTCACATGAGCTAAATGCAGGTTTAGCACTTCTTGGGTCAAATGGGAAGTGAGAATTTTGCTATAGTTTAATTATAATAATTAGAATTTGGATATGATTGGTAGAATTAATCACTTATAAAAGTGAAAGAGAATAATTAGAATTAACTAATTTAAAATTAGCATGTATATCTTTAAAAATCAATATTAATTACACTGAGAGATATCCCTCTGGGGGAAGCTATCCTCACTAAAAGTACTAATTGAACCCTAAAGTTAACCCTAACCTAATTGGACACTAACCATAATTGAACCCTAAAAATAATTATAACCTTAATTGGATCCTAACTCTATTTTGAATTCTAATCCTAAAACTAATTGAACCCTAAATAAACCCTAACTAAATTCTAAACCTCAACAAACCTTAATCATAACTATAAAATTGACCCTAGTACTAATCATAAAAACTAAACATAACATGGCCATCACCCTAGCCCTACTTGTAGCTCTAACCATAATTTAATCATAACCTAACACTAGACCTAATGCTAACCATATTTATAATGCTAACACTAACCTTAATGAATAGTAATACCAATATAAATAGTGATAATTTAATTATATTTTAACCATGTGTTATGCACACCATAGGACTCAGATGGGGGATAAATTAGTCTTAAGAAAATCCTTAAACTTTTTCAAGCACAAACACTTAAGAATTAACTTTAACCAACTAAACACCAAAAAAAGACCAAGTAACTAACACAAAACATATGAACACCAAATTTTTATCTGGAAAACCCAATATGGAAAAAAAAATTATGGTGAGAATCAGATAGACTATATAAATAACTAAATATATTGTCTTAGGCACAAGGCCAAGGAAGCTCACTGCTCCTAATTTGGACTTGTGGACTAAGGTGCTCAACCTTAGGGCATGATACAATGGACTTGTAAACTAAGGCACACGATCCCAAGGCAAGATACAAATTTGCACAACTTTCCAAAGTGATTCAATTTATTTCGATAGGAAGCCAAGAACATGATGACTTAAAATAGATAAGATCTCTTGTTCATTAAATTATCCTTGAATCTCTAATTCATGAGGCTAATGTCGTGGTAAACACAACTCACACATTTGTTGCCTTAAAACTCTATTGTACTAAAAGATATGATCATCAAGACTCATTACAAACTAATATTCATACTTCTACTTCTCACATATACTTCTACAACACTTTCAACCAATCTACACCTAAATTCACACATTCACACAACTATTTATATTATCTTATTCACCAAAATTGTCAAATAGGTTAGCCACAAACAAAATAAATATAATTTACAACACTTTGGGCACCATCTGCAATTGCACTAAATGCGGTCCACTCTAAGAGATAAAATGCACCCAAATACATAGTAGCATGTCTTCCTAGGTCAATTCTAATGAACCACACATAAAAACACGTCCTCCAAAGTCAACATCAACCATAGATAATAGTAAATTACATTAACTAGTCGGCCCAAAAATATTATCTAATGTAAATGACAAAATACAGATCTCCATAGACCATGCTAAGACCCATAACAATATGTTTTGGATTAAAGAAAAAATAGGTTTTGAAGGGGCCTTGAAAACCTTTACAAAATGATTCTAAGAGGATTAGAATTAGAAAGAAACATCCAAAAAAAAATGTACTGAAAGGATAGACATAGAAAGCGGCAGCCAAAGATACAACAAAAACCTAGCTAGACACAAAAAGATAGCAGAAAGACCAAACCTAGAGACAAAAAAAACCAACAACAGAAAAAAACCCAATTACATTAGGCTTTTGACGGTCTTAGTGACCTCCACCTCTAGGGCATTCATGGTATCAACAACAACCTGCATAGCATTATGATCCAAGTTCTAAAAGGCCATCTTCTTCTTCATGTTCCCTCGAGTCCTTTTGCAAGGTCCTTCACCACTTTGAGCCACCTAAACATCCTCACCAATAACAACAACAACCTTATCCGGTTGGTCCAGACTTTTTACCATGGTATTCATAACCATTGTAGATTTTTTAACAATTTTCTGGCTGTCCTGGATTTTTTTGTAGCCATCCTCAACCTGGGTGATGCGTTCCTCCAGTATTTTCTTGAGCTGGTTAATCCAGTCCCCTATTTTCTTAATATAGTTCGTGGCTGAATTTTTCTCAACCTCAATCCAATTCCTTTCATTGTGCAGACCAAGAGAAGAACCAACAGGGAGGGAATCCATTTTACTACACAAAGCTCTTTGGTTAATCCAGATCTCTTTAAGTTTATGAAATAGCCACTTGAATAAACTGAAGGTGTTGATTGCATGATCATGAGCCAAACCCAACACATTTTCATAATCCCCCCTCTTATCATTTAGCTCATCACTTTTAGGATTAAGGTCAGCAATACCAGCCACACCCAAATTACCAGTCTCCTTAAAGGAAAGAGGAGAGGCTGAGACATTAGGGTTATCAAGGTTCTTATCATCATCTGCCTCCTGAGAAGAAGAGGGGGAGCCAATCTCAGCCATAGTAGAGGAGGAGGACATAACAGTGTTCTTATGACTTGTGGAGCCCTTCCTCATTTTGGATTTAGAGCTCTAAGGAATTTCCACTTTAATTTTTTCAGGGGAGGGGGTGTCTCCTCACACCCAGACCTAGAAGCATCATTATCAGACATTATCATGCTAGTCTCATCATTCTCAAAAAGAATATGGATAAGATCCTCAGGGGGAGGAAGAGCCCAAAAATGGGCATCAAGAAGAACTAGCAAGCCTTCATGCACAATGGGAAACGTAGTAGGGTTCTTACGGTGGTCACTAAAATTATCCCTAAGAGCAGACATGAGGTGGAAAAGGAAGGACATTTTTACTCCATGGCAGAAATGATTTACAATAACAAAATGGTGGCCATATACCCTAGTATACCAAGCATCCAAAGTCAGATAACTCATAATTACCTTGAGAAGCTTCTGCCAGAAAGGTTTGATAACTGCAATATCATAGTAGCTCACCGTCCTTTTGACAATTTTAGCACGCTCCTCCTCCTCCTTAGGTAAATCTTGCAGAGCTTGCTCCGTGTACACCCTATCTTTGTAATATTTCATGCCATCCATAGATAACCCAGTAACCTAAGAAATGAGGGCTTCATCTACCGGGACCCTTCGACTATGAAGAATAATCAAGCCATCCTTCTAGTTTTTAGAAAAATACCTAGTAACATCTTGATTTCACCCTTGAAGCCTCTCAATGTAATTAGTAAACCCTCCTTTCTTCAGAATGCTCCAAAGATTCTTTTCATTCTTAAGCTGCACACAACTAGGTGGCTCAATTCTCTTTCTTGCACCACCCATTTTGTTAGGGTCTCCATAATTCTTTCTACACTGAATTTCCAAAGTTAAGGCAATCATCCAGAAAATGTATGAAATCACCCACAAAGCATGCGAAATAAAATTGCCTCGATTATTATGTCCTCTCTGGCCACCTGTCTTAGAATGGAAGGTATTAGCAGTTCTAAAAACATGCAAAGTCATAATAACCCTAATAATTATTAACTTTACTCCCCTGACTTCGCTCATGGAGTAGATACATCATAACCTCAGAGTCCAACCTATCACCATGGCTCCAACAAAGCTGGGATTTAAATGTCACTCCCCTGATGGCAAGGAAATCATTAATTACATTGGATTATCTATAAACATGAGTGAACATACATTTATCAAAGGTTTTAATAATGTCTTTGGCTTTTTTCAATCCAAATATCAACATTCCAAACCGGAGTAGAATTTGCTTTAAGGTATTTGATAATGTTCTTAGAATCCTCCTCGACCTAAACAAGCTTACAATTGTTCTTTTTTGCAAGCTTTATATTGTAATATGCCCCTATGGCTTCGGCAACATTATTAGTCTGTTTACCAAGAGGGATAGCAATAGCAGAAATTAAGTTGCCATTATGATCCCATATCACTCCACCACAACAAGCTTGACCTGAGCTCCCTTTAGCCGCACCATAAAAATTGATTTTGACCCAATTGTTGTCCCTGAGGTTGACCTTAGGTGTTACTATATGATGACCAAGATTCTAGCCATTGACAACATTGACTTCATGCTCCTTAAGGATGCCACTGTGAGATAATATTGGAGCTAACAACCAAAAGGTTATCAGAAATGACTCTAAATTTTTTCTTGAAAACAATATCAGAAGGGACATGGGTGTCCCTGAAGATGTTATTTGTGCGTTCTTTCCACAAACCCCATTCCATATGAGGAAACAGAAAAACCAGATCTTCTTTATGAAGGGATTTCTGGAGGGTGGATTCCATTGGTGGACAAACTCCTTAACAGTTCTCGGTAAAGTCCAACAAAGATCCCATTTCTGAAGCACCAGACTTCAAATCTCAGAGGTGTAAGAGAAATGTAATAAAATATGGTCCATAGATTCCGCCGCTTGCAAGCACAAGTAGCATTTGTTTGGGATAGAAAAACCCCTCTTAACAAGATTGTCAGTAGTTAAGATTTTATTAAGAAAGTGAAGCCAGAAAAACATATTGACCTTAGGAGAAAGGTTCTTAATCCAAACTTTAGAACACCAAGACACATTAGGTTCCTTATAGACATCCATAGAAAACTTCCCATTGGGATTGAATTTCTAGATTAGTTCATCTTCCACACTTTCTGCCAAACCAAAAGAATTTAGGAAAATTTGCAATTGTGTAAAAGATGGATTAATGGCAAGAAGATTAAACCACTTACCCTCCTTCCAATAGTCAGCCACCATGAGGCCATAAGAAGCCACACAAAGATCCTTTAAAGATCCCCGAGTAGGATACAAAGCTAGTGAGTGATGCCCAATCCAACAATCATCCCAAAACCATATTTTTCTACCATTCCCAGGCTTCCAATAGGCTCCCTAGCTAGCCACATCCCTAGCCTTGAAAATATTATTCCAAAGATGAGAGCCAATGGGGATCTAAGAAGAACTCAAAAAATCCTGCAAAGAATGAACATTAGAAAAGATATTTATTATGCCATAAGGTGTTCCATTCCCTTCTATAGTCAAAAGACCTTCAGAATTGTTTATCCAAAAGAGAAATATTAAAGGTTTTGATGCTTCTAATACCCAATCCACTAACTCTCCTTGGCTTACATACATTCTCCCAGAAAACAAGAGGGATTCTTCTCTTTTCCTCAACCCCTAACCAAAGGAACCTTTTTTGAATTTTGTCAATAATATCAGCAAATTTAGAGGGAATTTTGAACAATCTGAGAGCATACACTGGGAGGTTCTGAAGAGTATCTTTCAGTAGCTAAATTTTACCAGCCTGACTCAAAAGGTTACCTTTCCATCCAGACAACTTCCTATTACATCGATCAATTAAATACCGCGAGAAGGACTCATTAGGTTTAGATCCTAGAGGGAGGCCTAGGTAAGTAGAGGGGAGCTTACCAATTAGGCAACCAAGAATTTTAGCAATCTTCATTTGGCGCTACTCAGGAGTGTTGATAAAATAGATAAAAAATTTAGTTCTATTAACCATCTATCCAAAGGCTTTTTCATAGATGTTGAGAATCGATTTGATAACTTTGACTTCTCCAAAAAGGAGCTACCCATTAAGATGGTATCATCAACAAATTGTTTATGAGAGCAAATCAAATTAGCAAAGGATGGTTTGAGACCTTTCAGGGAACCATCGACAAGACCCATAACAATATGTTAGCTTTGAAGCCTCCAATGCATATTCAAACCAAAAGAGTATGATCCAAATAGGATGAACCAACTAAATCAACTAGAGACCAACATAAATGATAGCATTAAATAGCTAAACAACATAAATTCACTTGGAGAGAAAACCAACACTTGAATTATGGATTAGAACACTAAATGAACAATGAGAACATTTCCTCCACAATACCTAAACCAACACTACAAAGCATTCTATAGACTAGCCTCGATAGATAATCTCATTGTTAGCAAACTACAACAACCAACTTCAACAACTGAATTGTTGAGGACCAAAAGATATAATAGTGCAACACCCACAGGATATAGACACTAAATTTAGAACCATAAGCCATCATCCTCAAAAGTGGAGGAATATGGATCATTCTATAATTAAGACTTTAAATACTCTTTGGTGCATATTTCAGCTTCCAATATTTTCACCTTTTGGAAACACAACATACTCACTCAATTTCACCACTAGACATCATAACAACATCTAAATACTCATTTTTCAGACCTTTACATATCAGGGAATAATCCACACATATCATGTTGAAATCAATAATAGTTCACTAAACTCATATTGCTAACAGTATCCTCATTTGTCATTAATGACAACACCAATGAAAAACACAACTAACCACTTCCTCTTACGATTCTCCTTTGTCATGAATACACACAAGCATGACATTATTGAAGTTACATAATGCAAACTTCCAACACCACAATTGTAATCCAAATTATAATTGTAATTAGAATATTAACCTTAATCAAATACTAATTGAACTATTACGATACTACATCCCAACCATAAAAATGATTGTAAAATTGATCTTTATTAGAAAACTCTAATCATACTGCTAATTGAACACTAACTCAAATCTTAATCACAATCCTAAGTATAACCTAACCCTATTCTAACCTTAACGTTAACCATATTTGTATCCTAATCTTGACCCAAATCATAATGTAACCCTAAATATAATTGAATTGTAATTGAAACCTAACTCTTAGCCTATCCTTAATTCTAATTGAATTTTAACCTCAACCCTAACCTCAAGCTTCATCTTATAATGCTAACACTATTTGAATTATAATCCTAACTTTAATCCTAAACTAATCGTAACATTGATTGTAATTGAACCTTAACTGAATTGTAATCCTTACACTTATTGAATGGTAACCCTTATTCTAATTGAACCCCAACCTTAACCATAATTGTACACTACCCCCAAGTTGAATGCTAATTGTAACCATAACACTAACAATAACCCTAATTTAACCTAGGTAATTTGAGAAGTGACCTTCTAACATCTAAGGTGTTTGAGGAAAAAACAAGACATTAAACCTCAACCTTAGGTCCAACCATGATGAATCTTCAATAGGCCTTCCTTTCCACTTGACCAAATACTCCTCATATTGCCTATTTCTTGTGCTTCTACCTACATGGTTATTGAAGATGTCTTCTATCTACTTTTTTGGTGTAGTTGTTGGAATATTCCACTATGTTTTTTCATAACCCAAATTGAGCCTTTCTTATAATTATATCAAATATTTTGTTAATTATTGATTTATTGAATTATAAAATAGATTTAGTGTTAGTAGATTGAAGTGTTATTTTATATCACTTTAGAACTATTTAGTTTAATAGATATAATTATATCATTTTATTTTGTTTTAATACTATTTCATTTAGTGAAATATAATTACATATATTCATTTGTTAATTTTGGATTTGACTATAGATGACAATTTTATATCAACATTTTGAATCACACTTTGTGATCTATTGTCAAGATGAAAGAAAGTGCTAAACAATAGATCACTTGATGTAAAAATATAATACACCATCAAATCTAAAAGTAACGAATAAATATTTGTATAGATTGAAAAAATATAATAACATTAACATAATTATATATTTAGATTTATTTATTTCTAAAATTTAACTACTAAATTATTGAAAATTTACCCGTATTCTTTGATCTAAAATATTCAGCCTTATAATATCATCTCTAGCTTTTGTATATTGTGTTTCTGAATTCAGCTATGAAAATCTTATCTCTCTAAATCACTAAAATTATCGATTGCGTTTAATTATCTAATAACCCTACTACTCCAAGAGCCACTATGACATCACTAGTTCTAGGTTTTGCATCTACAACTATCTCTACCTAATCTAATGGATTTTTCTTTTACATAGGTAAGTTGTTGCCTCTTAAACGGCCATGTATTTTAGTTTACTTCCGTTTGATTTACTGACACACGGAGGATGTGCAATTAGGTTTCAGTAATTCTGAGTACCAGTGAACTTTCATATCAACTAAGTAGCGGGTGAACGTTCATTTCTATGGCTTCCAACGGTTATGTCCACGCATGGTTCTCCAAAACAATAAAACTATTCTATCGTTTTATATAAAGCTGGAAAGGCTGTAAGTGTGATCATTTTATTGGCAGCCTACTGATTGCCCACTTGTAATCTATTCTTCGATTGTTTCAATGAGAAAACTAATCTATCATTTGATATACGATTACACATTTACACGACAGCCACTGCTTTTAAGAGCTTCTTCTAAAGATAGAAGTGGCTTTATTCAAGCTTTTCAGTGAAGTTAACCAGCTAATCCTACGCAAGACCAAGGTTACTATCTTGTTGCATGACATAAGTGTAAGCTTTCTAGATGAATCAGAACCAAATACAGACAAACAAAAACATTAAGAGGACAATAAAGTATGTATTTATATGGGATGGCTAGCTTTTTCTAAGTCCGTTCCGTCAGGGTCTTTTTTCTGTTTTGTTTAGATGTGGAAGGTTGGAGAGATCATATAAGAAAATCAACACAATGATGGAACACTATGCATGTATCAAATAAGGTGGTGCTTTTTCGTCATTCATTAAAAAATCACATAGATATTTTGTTTAGAAACAGAAGGTTTCATAAATCATATATAAGTAAATCATATATAAGTAGATCAACACAATGATGGAACATGTATGTATGAAATTATGTTACCACTATTGAGATTGAATATATATGCTTAAATGGTGATGGTCCAAGCTATCACTAAGATTTTTTAAGGTGTAGTTTCAAAAATAAGAATAATTGAATACAATGTTTAGGTTCAAGACCAACAAAGTCAAAATTATGATAATGACAACATCCAAACAACTTGTACAATATCAAAAAAGAAAGAATATACATCACAAAATTGAAATCAATATATAACCAAGGTTATGCCATGTAAAGTGAAGGATATCAAAGATAAAATATTGTTTAAAAAATAATATTTTTACACTTACATGAAGGCATATCAAAGCCTATTTGTGGATAGGAAGTAGCTACATCAATATTATACATATGAGAGTTTCCCCTTTACTCCTTAGACATGTAGCATATATATTAATAACAGAAACAAAGGCCCTGACAGAACGGAGTTAGAAAAGTCAAGAGATCAAAGAGCTTAGTGTGCTCTTTAAGGGTGGCCGTATTTATATATTGTGTTTAGTAGAACAAAACCATGTGTATTTAATGCTTGTTGAGTTACAGAGCTATAAACAAAGTATGATGTAGAAACCAAGCTTGAGCAAGTTGACTACTCATCAAAGCTAGAAAAAGGGCATTGGTAAAGCCTTAAAAAATGCTTTACATCATCAAAATGTCTCAATCGGTCGTTTACTTGTTAGAAATGCTTAGGGCCTTGTGGACGAACAATTCTGCAGTGTAGGACTATGCTCTCCTAGTAAATTCTCATGCACCTTCAACCTGCAGTCAAAATGGAAAATAAAGAGATCATCAAAGCTTAATTTCTTGTGATCGGCGGGGTAATGTTTTTTCGCAATAGCCACAAAACTTGCATCAACACGCTCACCTTGTAGGGTATGGTGAGCGCACCCTGGTGATCAAAGTCGAACACTGCCTCGACCTTGTGGAACACAGCTCAATATAACAGTAGATTGAGATAACTAGTGCGAACGATGAACAACCTCGGTTCGACTCCTCTCCTGACATTGACAGAGAAACAATCCTAGGCAACGTCGGGCAGAGGACACGCCTTTCCGGGACAACATTCTTCGTTATCTTTGAGTCATATAAAAAAGGTGACCACTGACTAACCAAAGGTTAAAAGCCTTCAAAAACGTAATGTCATATATCGATAACTTTTGTGTTATATTATAGTATGTCATATATCGATAACTTTTGTGTTATATTATAGTGGGGATAGTGGTCGCAGCGCTTCTATTGAGCTTCGCAGTCATTTTATGCCTATTTTACTGTTTTTCTATCTACATAACACGAAAGTTATTGATCATACAATAGCACGATTTTGGAACCAAATTAGACGCATCCCTCGACATTCATATTAGAGTTAGTGCCATGATCCACCATTTTTCATGAATTTCTACAGCTTTACTACTTGGTGGATCTTGTGGCCTTTCTATGGGTCAAACAAATGAAGTATCTAGATTCATTTTTTTCTAGAGAGTTTTTACATCCATCAAAGCACCCAATCATTCAACTAAAAAATATAAAGAATAACTACAAACCTATGCTATCAAAATAGGAAATTGAAATCACAACCAAGTAATATGATATTTAGAGATTGGCTAAAAGAAACGAATATGCATGTATATATATGTATGTATTTATTTATAATTTCATCATAGATTTTTATCTTATAAAATAAAAATACATCCAACTTATATATAAATTCAGTTTCATTATCAAGTTTTGTTTCACATGAATAAAAATGTATAAATTTTTTTTAAAATCTTAATTATATATATAAATAAATTTTATATATAAAATAATAAATATTTTAAATTATTTCATAATATATAATATTTTTAATTAAAAATAATTAAATTAAATAAAAACTGTTTAAAAATTCTATGGATAACAAAATTAACTAACAAAACTATTTTAAAAAAAAATCTGTGATTTAATGATAAAAAAATAATTCATAACTCTTCCTCTAAGTTTGTTTGTAGGTAGGTGTGAAGACTTTAAAAGGATCATAAATTAAACTATGTAAATGCAATGATATATGTTCGCAAACATAGTTCATAGTGTGAACTACTGGACAACAATTTAGAAATGATCTATGTGAAAAACTCATGTGATGTATGATACAATACTCATGTATTACCCAATTGGTTTTAAGGGGTTGGGCTTAAACAACACTTAGTAACCTTCAACTAGTGTGTTTTCTCGTGTGGGCCCACTTCAATTTTTTTACTCTATTTTAGTTTTCTCATAAATATTTGTGCTCTATTTGTTAGAGTTCTAACAAATGTAAGAAAATAAGATAGTCGAAATGTTCCTCCCTTGACGTTGAATCACCATTCTTTACTTCTATAACTTGTCAAAGCTGTAATGATTTTGAAAAAGTATAATATATCTTTAATATAATATAACATTTACATTTAATTTGAATCTGATCAAGGATTGCCTTGAAAAATATAAGACCATTATTTAATTAAAGACCATTTGAATGTTTTTAATTTATTTTTTCATTAGCTTATTTTAGTAGACACTATGTTCATAGAAGAAGATAAATTCGTATTGGTATTTTTTCCTTTACATAAATTAATGGATCATTTAATTGTTTTCATTAGTGATACAATGTTACAGAGATCAAATCAAATAATCACAATACTAGTTGATTTTAGAAGAGATAACCAAATCTATGAATGATTGCTTAAAGGATATCTTGCATGCTCAAGGAAGCCCAAATGGGAAAAAAAGGGATTTTTAGGGTGGTCAAAATAATGATATATTAAAAAAGAAAAAAACACAATTCTTAGGAAAAATATGGTCAAATCTATTGAATCATGGGAAGAGAGGGCATGTGAAAAAAGAATGTAAACTTAAGAAGAAATAGTTAGATTCCTCCAAAAGAAATATTTTATTAAAAATGATGACAATTGTCTTGTTAAATTAGGATTGTTATACCATATGGTGCATAATAATTAGTGTTTCTTAAAATATTTATATTTTTATGGTTATTCCTTGTCTATGATAGTACTAAGTAGATAGTTTGTAAACAAAATATATAGCTATATTCATTTATGTAAGGGTTAAAACCATTGATAACATATTCTAAGATATGATAAAGTTAATTTATTTATATAATTTGAATAGCTCCCATGTTCATGTGACATTTGGCACTTGTATACTTTCATGTTAGGTAGATGAAAGTTAGTGGTAGATATGATATTGGACAAGATCTTTGATTAGCAAAAATGACTTTTCAATTTGTACATTTCCTGGTGTGCCTAGTAAAACTAATAATGCATGTATGTTGTGATATCAATGTTTGGGTAACATTAGTAAGAAAGGCATTAGGACCATTATTAATTAAAAAGTATGTTTGACAAGTTTATATATATATATTTTGATAAAAATGATTTATGCAAGCATTGATTTTTTATAAATAGAATATATATTTGTTTCCTATTAGAAGTTATAATTAAGAAAAAGAAGGAGAGACCCATACCTTTACATATCTACTAAAAAGCTCCACCTAAGGCACATGAGAAGTGCACAACTAGCAAAAAGAGTCCAAAAATAGAAAACAACAAAATACCACTAAACAAGAACATCTTATTAGAAGTTATAAGTAAATGGAAATAATAAAAATTATTTATTCAAAGCTATCTATTTTGGTAAATGTGGAATCTACTAGAAAATATTATTATGTTTGATTTAATGATCATTTTTTTATACAACTAACTTTATTTTATTCATATTAAACCTTAATTTTACACTAATATTGAGGACTTTATGATTTTGGCTCTAAAGACAATAAACTATAGAATCAAGTTATAAAATTTTGACAATGGTTATGAATAATACTTCAAAAAAAATATGAATTATGTAAGAATACATTTATTATTCACCAAACGACTACACTTTATACACCATAATGATTAAATATTCTGAAAGGGAAAAATAATTAACTTTAATGCAAATGGATATAAGTATGTTGAGTGGTATTTAATTAGATCAACATGATTTTGTGAAGTGTTTCTTTTCCTAATATTTGTAACTCGACTAATTGATCTCTTTGGTTGAAAAAAAATCTTATGATCTTTGAACAAATAGAAAGATTTTAGTTTTATATTTAAGGATAAATTGTTGTGAGGTGTATATTTATGTTTTCAAGGAAATGTGATCCAATTCGAATACACAATATCAAAAATACATCTTTATACTTTATGGTGAGAATGCAAAAGGTTGCAAGCCTTAGATACCTCTAGCCTAAAACTGATTTATTATAGAAATTAAATTTACAATGGCAATATATCATTATTAGATTAAAAATATCCAAAAGTAAAATATCGGATAAAAATTGTACATTTTGAGACTAATTTCAAGAGGTAGAAAATGCACATGTGGAATACTAAATATAAGGATTAAAGGATGCAGAGGAAGATGAAGGTCTAGATGATGTTTTAGATAATAGTGTGTTGGATGATCGTATAAGAGTATGCATATTCCATGACTCATATATTAACCAGATCCATGATATGGTAGAATCTAGTTGATAAGTATAGTACACCAACATTCTATTATGTATTTAATCTATCAAATACTTGGAATGAAGATATAACTTAAGGAGCAAGGAGTCATGTATGTGAGCCTTGTAGAAGAAGATAACGGACTTAATAGTTATGATAAATAGGTTCTTGTTATTTTGTCTAATTATTACTTAAACCATACTCGTTATAAATACACATATAGATAAAATTGATATAGATTGTTGGATAGAGTAGTATAAGGGTAAACTAGTTACAAAATATATGTTAGTATTTTTTTTCTTGCATGAGGATCCTGAGGAGAATATTTATATTAGATAGCCTAATAATTTTATTGTGAAGGGAAGGGAACAATTTCTTTTTTAGTTTAAAATAATCATTTTATTGTCTAAAATGGTCACCAAAACTGTGGTACTAGAAGTTTGATACCATTACATTAAATTTGGGTTTTGTTAGAAATACGGACAATATGTTGTTTATTGGTAACTACAAGTTGATGATTAAGGAGATAAAAAAATAACTTTGTATTACATTTTGTATAAAAATAATATAAGCTACCAAATGCACCCTTGGCAAAAATACTTGAAGAGATTAAGTAAATAAAAAAATATTTGAGTTTAGATAAATATCTTGCTACCATTTTGCATCAATTTAGTACTAATGATCATAAAAATCTAATCTAATAAATTTAGGGTATGTATGTAGATCTTGCAAGCTTCCGGAGACTGCCAAACCCATTTTCTTTGATTGTTTTTTTGCTAAGGAACTTTGGAACAGTTTTGGCTTGATAATTGGCTGCAATATTGTCATGCAAGAAATCCTCTTTAGATCTGTCAATGGTTTCAAGAAAGATATTAACTCTTTTTGCTCTATTTTCTCTATTGGAATATTATCGATTATTTGGAAGTATAGGAATAATGATGTTTTTAATGTTAAGATTAGAACCCTTACTAAGTCTCTGAGGAGACTCATAAGGTTTAATGTATTATTATAGGTTTTTGTCACTATGAGGTTGGCTAGGAAAAAGGTTGAAAGTATCTTGTAGGATGGCACTGTCATAATGTTCAAGTGGGAGACTGCTCATGGTCATACATGGACCCAGAGGAATGAAGAAATAAGACCATTTGAGATTGGCCTTGAAAATTGTGTTATTGGTCTTAATAGTGCTGAGTTCATCCCTACATGGAGCACATTTGGGACTAGAAGGAGTTGTTGTGGCATGAGGACACTATGGGATGCATTGTGCGGGTAGAGAAATGTGGTGATAATAGTGCTCATGATGGGGATATTCAGATAAAGTAGCAACGATGAATGGATATGGTTAACCTATGGTTTGTTTTTTGTTGGTGTTTTGGTTCCCTTGAAAACATATGTAGTTATTAGTCCTGTAATTAGGCTTGTCAGTAGCTTGATACTATTATTCTGGTCTTAGTTTTAGTATCTTGAACATAAATGGTTAATAATCGGTAGTAGTGACATGATACTAAGATGTTTTTTTTTGTATGATGAGCTACTTATATTAATACCAAAAAAAATAGCTTGTTCACATATATCTAACATCTATATGATCTATTGATTTTGATGTTATTACTCATGTATAAATCCTCACTCTTTTTTTCATAATAATCACATCATAAGAAAAATGTTTACAATAGCATACACTTTATAAAATAAGGCTACAGTGCACCAACGTTCTTGTCAAATGTTAGCAACTATTTTGTTACAATAGTAATGTTAGTGAATATTTGGCTATCGTGATATTAAAGAAGATTTTAAAAAAAATTGTTGAATATTGTTGGAGAACAAACTACATGTATCCACTATAAGATCATTAAGGTCAAGGGTAAAAGAAAGAAGGAGTGGAGTTGATTTACTTTTACACCAAGCTTACTTCATGTGAGTTTCAATTTCTTTACACTATTTTTCCATTTATATAGAAATTTTACAACTATTTATTTAAATTTATTGACCATTCCACTAGTGTTTGACCTAGATCATATTTGTTTGCTTACTTAATATTTAAATAAAGATACCTTTTAATTATTCATACAAATAAAACTCAAATTAATTTGAACATTTGTAATCTTTTAGCATTTAAAATATATTAAGATATGTAACTTGAACTATTTTAAAAAAAAATTATATCAAAACCTTTTGTCTCTATACCAATAAAACTAATTAATAATTAAAAAAATTAATACATAAGGTAGCTCTTAAAACAAGTCACAAGAATTAATAATAAATAAAAATTAATAGGTAGGATAGCTCTTAGAATAAATCATCAATAACTTCTTTTTTGTATAGTCAAACAATGTTAAATCATTTTCTACACATGAAATAATCCAATTAACTATTTTCTACACAACAATTTAAACATTAAATTGTTCAAAATATTAATGATACTAAAATTTCTATTTTACCCAATAAAAAATGATATCTAAAAAGCCATTAAAAAACAATTTACTATGGAATATTAAAAAAATATAAGTATTTAAATATTAAAAAATAAAGAAAAATTCATAAATATTTTTCAAATAATTAAAACTTACTATTTTGGTATTCTTTAAAAAAAATTAATTTTTTTGATTAATAATGAAAATTATTCAATTTAGCCATTTGAGCCAATGTTTTGAGGGAAGAAAGCATAAGACAATTCTACAATCTTTAAAAAATATTTAAAATAGAAAGTTCTTTCATATCACCTAAAGTTTTAAAACTAATTAAATTGAATTTTCTTGATATTTTTAATTAAAAAATTTGTATCTATACTTCAATAAAGATTAATATTTATTTGGGTAGGAAAAATTCTCAATTTTGATTTGTTAATTTGTTGTTTACTAATAACTAGTTAAAAAATAACCCTTGCCAATAGTTCTATGCCTATGACAAGAACTAAAAATTATTGTAAGAATTTCATCTTGAATCATAATAGCAAATATTTTTTTTAATCTTTTCCTTTGTTGTGAAAGAAAAGAAAATAATATTATGACAATAAAAATATTTTTAAATATTACTAATATTAGTATGGTGCGTTATTTTTAACTTTGGAGGAATTACTTTGCTAATTTCAAATTAGGAAGATTATCATTGTAAATTCCACCCATATTTAAATGTCATAGTGATACTTGCTAATAGTATGAACGATGATATTATTTTCCATCCTCGTTATTATTATTGAAACATGTAATTGTCTTCGACTTTGAGATACCTTTATGAATGCCTTTTTAAAAAGGTTGAGTTGAGATGAAGTGGCTTTAATGCTTTATTAGATTGGAATACAATATGACATTACAACATGCTGCTCTCGAAAGTTATAGTAGAAAAGGGGAAATGCTTACATCATACGGAAGTAATGTAGATCGTAAAAGCAACGAGTGATATTTGTAGATGTATAAAAATGACCACTTTCCTAAGTGAATATTTAATATTCATTTTATTCTCATTCCTCTATTTAATTAAATTTAATTTAATTAAATAATTCACATTCATCTATTTGATTAAATAAGTTATTCAATTTATTTAATTAAATTCACCTAGGCCTTCCATATCCATTTAATTGAATAAATCACTTTATTTAATTAAATCCCCTTCCTACCCCTTTTAATTAAATCTGCATTTAATTAAATTGCTCATGGCAAATAAATAAATCTAATTTAGTTAAATCCCCCGCTTGCATCTATTTTGTTGAAATAAAGTAATTTATTTTAATTAGAATTATCCTCCATCCACTTGCATTCTCCTACATTTCCCACTTGCCTCTCTAGCCCCCCTTATAGATTCTTCTAATCACTTCTAAATTAGCCTGACCCTTCTACTAAATATTGTCACATCCCTAAGCAAAGGGAAGTCACTTCTCAAACTCTCAAAGTCTTTGGAAACCATTAAAGGCTTTATGTCTTCAACAAGTTCACCTTGAATGTCTTCTAAACAATTAATGGTTAACTAAATCCACATCTAACCCAAGGGTCTCACCAAGCATTCATTTCTTTGACCATGATTATTCCTTTAACCCTTGCACAAGAGTTTAACCTTTGGAAAAAAAATTTATCCAATGGATAACCTTAACCTAACCTTAACCCTTACCTCCTAAGGTAACCATGAGGTCTTCTCAAGCATTTAAAGCTTCTTACATCTCCTCTCAAGCAATCTTATGTTGACAATTGTCACCATTTCATTGGTAAGAATTGTAAACATGGATTGATAACTTTCAATCCTGACCCTTGATAAGATTATCCAATCTTGACCATCCACTGCCCTATTCTTCGTATAAATAGAGCTCTCATTCCTCCATTTTCATATCCAAGTCTTTAGCCTCACACTTATAGGCATTTTACTAAGCATATCTAGTTAGTTTTATCAAGCATTTAGTCTCTCTTTGAATAGAAATAATCTAATAAATATTTTAGAAGTATTTCTAGTATCATAAATAATCATATTAAGCTAGTGTATCATGTTAGGATAGTTCTTTTACTAATCCTTTCATCTTATCATCATATACATGCTAGTTTAATTCATGTTTGTTAATATCATGCACATTTAGGATTGCATTCATGTTAGATTGATCAAACAACCCTCATTCTCATGATTGTCATCCCTAAGTCACTTTGCTCAATGATCTGAGAGCAAAGGCATTGGTTTGAGGGGTCTTGTGAGATAGATAACAATAGAACATCCCTTGGGAAGTTGAGCTATTCTATATAGATCCATAACTTGCACCAAGAGTCCCATTGGTGTGTGGACTTGTCTTGAATTCATATTTTTCGTTTCATCGCACCACTTTTCCCGCACACAATATTTTTTCAATTTTGCACTTGATGAAGGAAATAATGACAAACCAAATGGTAAAGTAGAGTGTATATGTAACCATTTTGATCCCACTCACATTAATAGGTATACCCCTTAGTTTAAACGGTAAGGAAGAAATTTTATACTATTTATATCCCTTAGTGTAAATGGTAAGGAAGAAATTTATTTTCTTAACTAATGGGACAAGTCTTGTGCTTAAAAGGAAATTCCAAAAGAATCTAATTTCTAAATACTAAAAAATTTAAGAAGATAGTTTATTGATCATTTTATTGTTTAATTAGTGTGTTAAGTCATTTTAAAATCTTTTAAAAATAATTTGAAAAATATATTCAATTTTAATCTTGAGAATTCTACACTGGTCATAAAAATCTTGATGAACATTTTTCATGTGATGAAATTTGTTTCAAGGAAACCCCATTCTCTTTAGCGGTGCTACAAGAAAAATGTTAGTATTTAAATGCTTAGTGGTCTTCTTATAGAACAAAATTTTGCATAAACATTAGTAAAAACCATCCAAAAACACATAAATTAGTTGATTAGTACTAAAATAGCATGTTCAAAAATCATATAAATGACAATAAGTGATCTCGCTACTGTATGGTGCAAACTTGTTGTTTTAAGTGAACCCGCTATTTTAGGGCGCAAACCTGCTATTTTGGGGTGCAAACCTGCTGGTTTAAAATGCGTTCTCGCTGTCTGTGTAAATTCTAACACACAATTTAGCTGCTTAGTACCAAAAAGAACATTTGGGAAAATTATATAATTGACAATGAGCGATCCCTCTATTGTGTCGCCAACGTCGTTGTTTTAAGCGAACCCGCAGGTGTGAGATAGCGAACCCGTTGGTTTAAGAAAGCCTGCTGGTGCGGGATAGCGAGCTTACTGGTTCAGGGCACGAACCTGCTAGTTCAGGGCGTGGACCCACTATTTCACAAAAAAAGGCAATTATCATTTATAAAAACCCTAAAATTAAAGAAATTTTTACCTTCCATACAAAAGTGACAATGGCGATCTCGTGACCATATGTAAATGATATTATCTAACCCATGGTTTTAGGGTGCAAACTCACAGTTTCAGGGCACAAACCTACGGTTTCAGAACGCAAAACCGCGGTTTCATAAAATCACAAGATTGAGAAAATAGACTTCCACCTAGGTGAAAATCAGCTTGTAGATCTCCTTTTTTGCCTACAAGTGCTCCAAATCTACAATAAACACACTCAAACAACAAAAAACATTAAATGACTTGTGAAGTGGATCCCACTGGGCATGCCAGAAAATGTATGAGGAAAAATGTGGTGTTAACCTAAAGGATAAAAAGATAAACTAATTAACCAAAACAAGGCATTAAACTCAACACTCAAGATCGAAACGATAGAACCAAAACAGAAACACAAATGACAAGCAATACAAACCAATATCCTTGGTTCAATTTGATTATTACATGATTGGATGTGTTCTCATGAAGTTAAGAGATGTTCGTTTTGTGCTCCATGATTGTAGATGCAAGTGATAATGAGAGATGAAAAATGGATGTGTGAGTATGAGTGATTATTTCGGTAGAGTAATGATGTATTGAGTGAAAAGCGGATCATTTGGTCTAAAATGAGGGGGATTAAATAGGAGATGAGAGGAATGGAAGGGGACGTGAAGAGGAGACACTTGTCCTCAAAGAGGAGAAGTGGCTCAAATAGAAAGAAATGGAATGAGGACACATGTCCATTTTGGGGAAAGCCACCCAAAAATGGAGGGAGAGATATCTGTCCTGAAGGACAGATGTCCATTTTGGACAAGGCCACCCAAAATGGGATATTTTCCTCAAAATGGGGAAAATTGGTTAGAATTTGCACACATGTGTGGGAGGTTAGGATAAGGTTAGTTGGAGGTTTGAATAGGCTGGGGAGGTGGGTTGGATAGATAGGGTTGGTTAGGGAGGATGACTAGGATAGGGTAGTTGGTTAAATGGTGGGAGACATGTGCTCAAATAGGAATTTGAGCTTAATTAATTAATTTTAATTAATTCATGTTCTTGAAAAAAGGGGGGGATTTAATTAATTAAAGTAATTAATCAAAAGGGGTGGAGAACAAGGGTAATTAATTAATTAGATTAATTAATTGAGAGGATGGGATAATTAATTAATTAGATTAATTAATTAGGAGGATAGTATAATTAGTTAATTAAATTAATTAATTGGGAGGATGAGACAATTAATTAATTAGGAGGATGGGATTGAGAAATTAATTAATTGGAAGAAAGGGGTTTAAATTGTATTAAATTAATTTGCAAATTTAGGTGTCTACACAACTAGTGGCAGAAATGAAACACCCATGATCAAAATAAAATTGCCAGTCCATACAACATGGAAAATTAATTACAACAATTCATGACATCCAATGATGTTCTAGGTCTAATTTTTTCCTCTTCTTGGCACATTTTCTAAATCTTTGCAATGACCTAAAGCATTGTAATGCTATTTATGCTATGTGTAGATGCTAAATAATCATTTGAGATACTTGTGTAGAATGACAGAGGATGGTAGATGGAGAATTATTGTGTCATTTCTAAGTTAGATAATTGTCCTAAAACAGAGACAAAAAGTAATGTGAGAGTATTTGATGTTTGTTTTGAGCTATGTCCAAAGGTGTTGTAAATTAACTTGTTATCCTATAAGGTTAAGATCTCTTGTAAAATCCACTTAGAGTATGTAGGTGAGTATTTTCGTACCTTTCACCTATTTTTTTAACACAAAGTGGATTTTTCCATGGTAAAACTATATCTTAACTGCTATTTGTGTTGTCTCTCATTTGTGTCTTAATATATATAAAGGGAAGTTTAACAAGAAAGCTTATTATGTTAAAGATGATGTTGGTATTTTAGATGATGAATCAGACTATGAAGATGGTGACTATATGTTTTTGGTAAAAAAGATGTACCTAAGATTGATGTTTCTAAGACTATTGCTACTGCTTTATATGTTAGAAGAGATAGAAATGAATGGCTAACTGATAGCGGAAGCTCAAATCATATGACTAGTGATAAGAGTAAGTTTATAAAAAATTAAAAGTATGATGGAGGTTTTGTTAGGTTCGGAGATAATCAGACAAAACAAATTGTAGGAATTGGCTCTATCACTTTTGATGGAAACATAATACCGACAATGTTTAATATGTGAAGGGTTTACATCATAATCTTTTGAGTGTTGGTAAAATGTGCAAAAAAGGTTATAATGTTGTTTTTCAGGATCATGGTTGTGAGATCCAAAAAGGATATGATACTATTATTGTAGTCAGGAAAAAGACTAGTGGAAATATGTATCATCTAGAAGAAGATAAAAGACACTGTTTTTTTCTTAGATCAATGATAGATGGCTCTGGCATTGGAGGATGTGTCATATTAACTTTGATAATTTGATAAAGATCATTTCTTCAAGTGCAGTGAGAGATTTGCCAAGGCTGACCAAATATGATAACAAAATTTGCAAAGAATGTTAAGAAGGAAAAAAAAAAAAGAGTAACATTCAAAAGAAAGAAACAATCATCGATCGAACTATTGGACTTGGTGCACACATACTTATGCGGTTCTACAAGAACAAGGAGTATACAAGGTGAGAGGTATTTCATGTTGCTAATTGATGATTATTCTAGAATGTCATGGGTTGAATTTTTTAGAGAGAAGTCAGATACATTAGAAAAATTCAAGATATTCAAAGATAGAGTTTAGAATGAAGTTACATTAATAGTATTTTTTTATGCTAATAATGTTGGCAATAGATGGATTCTCATTGATAAAAGATAGATGTTCTTAATGTTTGTAGTCTCGGTCTAGTGCCAAAAAAGAAAGTTGATTTGAGTTCTCTTCTTGCATCTTCTTTATTCATTTTTGGTTTTGAAAACACTAGTAAGCAATCTTTAGGCATTGTTATTTTTCCTTTAAACATTGAATCACCAATTATTATTCCTACCCTTGTATATTTTATGCTAGGACCTCTAACATAGAATCTTCTCTTGGGTAAACCTTGGATTCATGCTTTGGAAGCGGTCACTTCTACCCTTCATGGTTCCGTTAAGTTTGTTGCTAACAATCAAGTAGTCATGATCAAAGCCAACCCTAATGCCATGAATTTCCATCAAATGGCAGTAGCTAGTCATGCTTTAATTATTCCTACCTTTTAGAATTTTATTCCATCATTATCTTATAATGTGTTGACAAGTATTTGTATGTTGCCTCCTAAAAAGGAATTCCATGAGAATACTATCATGAAAGAAGATTACTCTAAGAAGAAAGATCCTTCTAAGAAAGAATGTTCTAAGTATACTTGTACTCCTTTTCCATCTCCTTCTAAACTAAATGCATGTTTGGGAAATGATTGGGGATCTTTAAATTTTATCAAATTCTACATCAAGGAATAGAAAGTTGATCTAATTTAGTTAAGCATTCCTAAGATCTCATTCACCTCTACTAAGAAAGATGATTATGCATCTATAAAGTTGGGTGATACTTATCATGTTGATCATCTCTTCTATACTAACCATCTTCTTCTCATGAGCACATTCTCATTATGGACTTGGGTATGATATTATTTCTAAGTATGGTTATGTTGTTAAAGGTTGTGGGCATGATAATCTTTTAGAAGTTGATCATTGTGGCTATAGGACTGGAATTAGTTTCCTCCCCACCACTTATAAGGCAAAACCATGGTTTATGTCATTATTTATGTCAATCCTCTTCCTCTTAAGATTGTTCATCCTAAATATGTTGAGACTGAATTAATATCCAACAAAGTTCCTCTAGATGTTTTCTCTTTAGAGGAAACTCTAGAAGAATTCTTGGGTGTTTATTTAGATCTTCCTTCTTATAACCATAAATACCAATTACCATATTATTTGAATATTCAAGCATATTTTAAAGATTCCATTTTGAGGTCTGATAAGGAGTCTTATTTATCCTACAATTATGAGAGCATGGTTATAATACATCAAGAAGGTCGTAGTACTCTAGACTCAAGGGAGATACTTCTAATGTTGTTATGAATCCTAAGTTTTTTAAAAAGGTAATACTAATTGAAAAAAGTCTTTCTTCTGAAGAGTCTGAATCAAATTTTCATCTCTTGTATCATTATTATGATATCTTTGATTGTCCATATGAGGACATGCCTAGTATTGATGAACATAATGTGGTTCATAATATAATTTTATGTCTTGATGACAAGAATGTTAAGAAAAATATTTGTAAGATAAATCCCAAGGTCACTTTGTTGGTGAGGACTTAACATAGAAAAGATTTTGAAAGCTATTTTTATCCATTCCATTGATTACTCACCTCGGATCTTGAATATTGTTTCTATTAGTAAACATGATGGTTGTATTTATGTTTGCATTGAATTTTGTGGTCTCAGTAAGGCTTCTCTTAAAGATGATTTTATATTGCCTAATATCCATAAGAACACTAGAGCAATCTATCAATGTATGATGAATCTCACATTTCATCCTTCATTCATAAGATACTAGATAATTATATTGATGGCATCTTGGCTAATTCTATAGCTCTTTAGGATGATGCTATGCTTTTTTTAAAAATTTAAAAGTCTTTGGCTCTAGAATATGAGATTGAATCCTCCTAAGTGTGCCTTTGGCTCTGTAATATGAGATTGAAATTTAAGTTGATACAAATAAGAAATGTAGTTATTAACATGCCTCTACTTAAGAAAATCTCACAAATTCATATCTTGCAAGAGAAGATTTAGGCGATTCGCATATTTATCTTATTTTACCTATTGTACCCTTTCATTTACACAATTTTGGAAGAGATATGCACAAATTCGATGGGATGATGAAGGCAAGAACTTTTTATTATATCAAGAGTTATTTGGCTAATCCTCCCATCTTAATACCAAATACACAAGATAGACGCTTTCTTCTTTATATCTCAGTATCATCTAATTCTTTGGCACCATTACTAGCTTAGTATGGTGATGATGGTAAAGAAAGAGTAGTCTATTAAATTAGCCATATTCATATTATTATGAAACAAACTACTTTTCTATGGAAAATTAGTATCTTGCTCTCATCTCCACAACATAAAAGGTATGATATTGTCTTCCCCATGCAAAGACTCACGTGACTATAAATAATGCTCTTCTTAAACATCTAGATTTGATCTGTCTGTGAGATTAGTGAAATGTGTGATGATTCTTTGTGCATTTGACTTTAAATTTGTAACTTATAAATGAATCAAAGGTTAATATCCTGCTAATTAGTTAGCAAAAACTCCCTCACCAAAAACATATCCTACTTTAGACTTGTTCTTGGATGAAAATATATTTATTGTGGACTATGAGCCTATATGTGAGATGTATTTCAATGGATTGAGATAAGAAACTGGTTCTAGAGCATGTGTGGTATTGATCCCACTTGATGGAAAACCAATTCCTATTTCCATTAAACTCAAGTTTCATTCCACATTAAATATCATTGAGTACAAACTCTTCATTGTTGGCTTGCATGCTACAATTACATATTAAGTTACACATATTCATATTCACAATTACTCTAAGCTTATTGTAATTTAGATCATGGGGACATATTTGGATAAGAAGTGTTAGCTATCTTAGTGTCAAGGTTTTGCTTTAACTTTTCTTAATCACTTTTCTTCTTATACCATCAATAGTATTCATGGGAGAGAGATATGTCATGTAGATTACATGGAAAGAACAACTTCCCTTGTATTCCTTGACTCTAGTGTAGATGAGTATTACTTTGTGGTGCAAATTCTCCACTCTCCTACCATCTCAAGTAAACCTAAACTTGACAATATTACATGTGCACACATGGACTTAGGGGAATGATTTATTTATATCAATAACTATTTGAAGTCTATAAGTTTTCTTGATGGTTCTAGTAAGAATAATTGTGTCTGAATTCGAAATCTTGTAGCTAATTATATCATTCTCTCTAATGTTATTTATCGTAGATATTGCAATGGTCTTCTTCTTCGATGTCTTAGTAAGGTGAGACCCCCCTTTCCCTTCAAGAAGATATTTAAGGGTCTAGGGGTAGACAGTTTGGTGTAAATATTTAACAAATAGACTAATACACATGGGTTATTATTGGAAAAAATAGAACAAGATTCCTTTTCCTTTGTCAATAAGTTTCCTCAATGTCAACAACATAGCAATCTCATTTGAGCTCCTGCACAAGACTAATGGTTGATAAATAACTTTTAAGAAAAATATTAAGAAGTTTGCCATATTGGAGAATTCTTCATTTATCAAACCCCTAGCATGATTCAAAGCTATAATTTTTTTTTGGAGATAGTAGGTCATTACGTAGTATGTGTTGCAAGGTGTGCATCCTTGGTCTCCTTGTGTTGTACAACACAACACTCCGGTTTGTGACATGGATTAACTGCCTCCTGTGGATTCTATAAGTCTAGTGGTTGTATCGAGCATTAACAGGTTGATCTTTTTGGTGCAATGGCAACTGCACTTGTAACAAGTGGTATCAAAGCTTGGTCACTGGTTCAAACCCCTTGCTTGCACTAGGGGGAATTGTTGCAAGTTGTGTGCCTTGTGTTGTACAACACAATACTCGGGTTTCTAACATGGCTTAACCACCTCCTATGGATTGTATAAGTCTAGTGGCTGTATTGAGCATTAACAAGTTGATCTTTTGGTGCAACGACAACCACACTTGTAGCAGTATGATCCTAAGATGTTGATGTAATATTGATGTCATTAAATTTATTTTTTCTACATGCATATCTAGTAAAACATATTTCTCCTTGATCTTAGATTGGTCCTAGACAATTTAAATGAATTAGAGTTATTCCTTATATTTGTTACCTTAGTGTACAAAATTTAAAATCATTCACTCTTCAATTGTTTTATAATTATCAATAGAAAAAATATAGCAATGTTTAAATTTTGAGTTTTCAATTTTAGTGTTCACATGAACATGGGAGTAGGAATAATCTTAAGGAAATTTCATACTTATGGATTGAACCATGATGGTGAACAATTAGATGTAGAGTCAGGTCAAGATCTTAGGGATAAATAATGATATGAACAAGGTAATATAAAGTTATTTATCAGTTTCAATATAGAGATCTCAACTTACATACTAATCTGCAATTGAAAGCAAATTGGATAACTATAAGTCTTTTCTTTTTTATGTATCATGAATATGAAAAGTCACACTCTAAAGTCCAAACAAGACCATGCATAAACAAGACACAAAATTATAACAAGCATAAAAAATTCTAGATAAGCCAAGCACCTTCACAAATAAAAGCACACAAATTTATTAATGTCAAACTAAACTCCATTAAAGCGATGTGCAGAAATGGAGTTATTGAAACATATGAAATACACTCAAAACACTCTTGAAGAAGAGATATTCCTTAAAGACACACACAAATGAAAGGAGAGCACCTTGTATCAAGAGTTGCTAATGCTCTCAAATACAATTTCCTTCATTTATTTATTCATACTAATGTCGCATTTAATCCTACAGAAAAAACATTACAATTCAAGGGTTTCTTTTATTTAATCTGCCGCCCTTTATGCCCTGCAAATTCTTACCTAAAATTTTAAAGGTCGGCTGCTCTACAAGTTTGCGATTGTGAATTTTCCGAATTACTAGAACAGTTCCCATTTTACGCTTTCCTGTTTCGCTAGATCCAGTTTTCTCACTTCCAAATGCGTTCACTACATGCATGCGCTTAAAATTCTGAACGTGAGCTGATTTCGGTAAATTGGTTCGATGCACAGTAACTGCAAAACAACACAAAGGCGATTCAGAGAGATGGCAAACATGTATGTATCTTTTGATAAAATAGATTTACGTATTGTCTCACAAAAACATACACAAAAAAAACACAAAAGACTGAAATCATGAAACCCAGATTGAGGAAAATTGGACCATCAACAGTATTAAATAATGACAACGGGTGCATTGATGTAAATGCATTAATTGTTTAGAGACAGTGAATAATAGTATTCAACCTCGTGCTTCTGCCATGCATGTAACGATCAGGAGAAATGCAATCCACACAACAGCAAAACTCATAGCCATCTTCATGATTGTTGTTGAATAAGAGAAAAGCTTTAATTGTTGTGAAGCTCTACAAATGCTATGGTCGAACAGAGAGCTTATATTATTGAGTTGCCGGCCTCGGACATGTCGCCGACCAGTAATAAATACTTAATTTTTTTGTAGCCTTGATTTTGGCCTGCCAGTAGCCTTGTTTTTGGTGAAAAGTTTGAACCCCTTTGGCGAAGCTTACAATCTTACACGTTACAAGAAACGAACAAACAAGTCCAATAAATATTGAATAACATTGTTTATACATTTATTGTATCGTCCAATAAACTACTTTATTTGATATTCCTTTTAACGTTAAACTGACTATCAAGGATTACTTGGATCCATAAAACAAAAGAAAAAAAAAATCTCTCACATTCATATATATATATATACACACACACACGGGTGATATGTACAGAGAAAAATTTATGTTAAGATGTTTAAAAATGTGAAATCTGATATTATTTTGTTTGCGTTTTTAAGATATATATATATATATATATACTTGATATTTTACATTGAGATGTATTTTGTAATGTCTGTAAATAATAAAATTTAATAAAGAAATGAAGTTAAATGAAATAAAATAATATGTATCTTACTTTTTACACCTATTTTAGACTGAGTTTGAAGAGGAATGGGTTAAACTTGGAGATATAGCTCTCTCAAGATTCTTGATATGCTCTAGATGGTGTTAGCGAGTTATGAAAGAAAATAGTTTGTTAGACAAACTAATAGAATGCCATTGCAGTAACAAGCTTGATGAAATTGGACTGATAAGAGTTTATATATAGATTGGGGATGGGTTGGTTAGGGCTTAGATTTTACTTAAAGAGCAAAGTATAGGAATTATTGAAGGATTAGGATGGATGAGGGAATCCCAAATAGCATCATTAGACTAAAGTGCTTGAAGGACATAATCAAAGAAGGATATAGGATCAAGATTGGTTTGTCAAAATCTAATGGTTCAAGATGACTATCTCACAAGTATCTAAGAGTAGACATGGGGAAGAGTTATTTAGAAAAAGTGTTCTCTCACATATGTGTGAGGAAAGATAGGAAGGAGTGGGCGAAGAAATTTTCCAGCACTTTGAGAAGAGAGGATGGGGACATGTGACTCCTCACATATGTGTGCGAGTCACATGAGCTAAATGTAGGTTTAGCACTTCTTGGATCAAATGGATAGTGAGAATTTTGTTATAGTTTAATTATAATAATTAGGATTTGGATATGATTAATAGAATTAATGACACTAATAAAAGTGAAAGAGAATAGTTAGAATTAACTATATTAAATTAGCATGTATATCTTTAAAAATTTAATATTAATTACGCTTAGATATATCCCTCTGGGGGAAGCTATCCTCACTAAAAGTACTAATTGAACCCTAAAGTTAACCCTAAAGTTAACCCTAAACTATTGAAGAATAACCATAATTGAACCCTAAAACTAATTTTAACCTTAATTGAACCCTAACTCTATTTTGAATTCTAATCCTAACACTAATTGAACCCTAAATAAATGCTAACTAAATTCTAAACCTTAGCAAACATTAATCATAACTATAAAATTGACCCTAACACGAATATTAAAACCTAAACATAACATGGCCATCACCCTAGCCCTACTCATAGCTCTACCCATAATTTAATCATAACCTAACGCTAGCCCTAATCCTAACCATATTTATAATGCTAACACTAACCTTAATGAATTGTAATACCAATATAAATAGCGATAATTTAATTATTATAATAACCATGTGTTAAGCACACCATAGGTCTCAAATGGCAATGGCTATGCAGCGGACAAAATGGCCCACCCATGCCATGTCGAGAGCCTTCCCATCCCCATCCCCCATGCCATCACCGTCCAGTCAAACGGTCCCATCAATTTTTTTTTACTCGGGAACGGAGATGCTTCGATTGTTGTGCGGACTACTCCATGCTTTGAAAAGGAAGGAGGTTTTTTAATGTTTGTTTTATTTGTTTATTTTTATATGAAGTTTTTTATATGTTTATATTATTATTATTATTTTTTTTTATATGAATTTTTAAATGTGTATATAATATTTTTATTGTTATAATATTATTTATTTAATAGATTTATTAAATTACAATGTTCAAATTTTAAGTAAATCTATAAAATAAATAATTTTAAAATTTATTTAAACTTAAAATATAACTACAAAAATTTACTTAAAATTATAATGCTTAAATTTTAAGTAAATCTATAAAATTATAATGTTTAAATTTTAAGTATCATTTTTTTTCATAATTGTTTATTTTTAAACATTTTTAAAATTTAATAAATAATTATGGAAAAAAATATTACTATATACAATAGATAAAGTCAACTATGGTTATATTTTAATTAGAGTTAGATTTAAATTAGGGTTATATATATTTTAATTAACATAAGAGTTCAATTAGGGTTGAATTATGATTCAAGTTGGGGTTACCATTATTTGATAAATCTTAGCGTTAGGGTCAATTTTAGGGTTCAAATAGAATTAGAGTTACCATAAAAATTATAATGTTTAAGTTTTAAGTAAATCTATAAAAATATAACTCTAAAAATCTATAAAATTATAATGTTTAAATTTTAAGTATGATTATAAAACTAATTTTAAGTAAATTTTTATAGTAATTTTTTTTTCATAATTGTTTATTTTTAAACATTTTTAAAATTTAATAACAATTATGGAAAAAATGTTACTATATACAATAGATAAAGTCAACTATGGTTATATTTTAATTAGAGTTAGATTTCAATTAGGGTTATATATATTTTAATTAACGTAAGAGTTCAATTAGGGTTTAATTATGATTCAAGTTGGGATTACCATTATTTGATAAATCTTAGCATTAGGGTCAATTTTAGGGTTCAAATAGAATTAGAGTTACCATAAAAATCATAATGTTTAAGTTTTAAGTAAATCTATAAAAATATAACTCTAACTTTAATCTTAAATTTTTATGGTAACTTTAATCCTATTTGAACCATAAAATTGACATACCCTTAAGATTTAGTTTATCTATTGTATATAGTAATATTTTTTCCATGATTGTTTATTAAATTTCAGAGATGTTATAAAAATAAACAATCATGAAAAAAAATTACTATAAAAATTTACTTAAAATTTAAGTATTATAAGTTAAAGTAAATTTTAAAATTATTTCTTTAATAAGTTTCCTTAAAATTTAAACATTATAATTTAATAAAACTATTAAATAAGTAATATTATAACAATAAAAAATTATATATAGTTATAACATATGAAAAATATTCTATATCATATTTATCAAAAAAATATAACAATAAAAAAAAATTATATACACATTTAAAAATTCACATATTAAAAACAAAAAAAATAATAATATTATAATTAAATATTAATTTATTATAATTATTATTTCACAAATATAACTAAAAAATAGAAAAAATATAATAAATAAAAAATTATGAAATTTTTTTTAAAATAAATTATTTCAATTTTTAAAATATAATCAAACATAAAAGAAAACACATAGCTTATTATTTAAAAACTTTAAATACATTATTAATTATTAATTTATTGTTTTACAAATATAACCCAAAAAAATAAATAAATAATAAATAAATATGTATAAAAAAATATTAAAATAAATTATTTCAATTTAAAAATATAATCATACATTTTTAAAAAAAGACTTTCCTCCACCCCCACGGACTTGTCGAAAAAAATGAGAAAATGTCCGGAAAGGACTATTATTATTTTATTTATTTTTAATATGAATTTTTAAATCTGTATATAATGTATTATTTAATATGTTTTTGATAAATATGATATAGAATTTTTTTCATATGTTATTTTCTTATTGTTATATAAATATGCATAATATTTTTATTTAATTATATATAATTTTTATCGTTATAATATTATTATTTAATATATTTATTAAATTCTAATGTTTAAATTTTAAAGAATCTTATTAAAGAAATAATTTTAAATTTTACTTTAACTTATAATATTATTACAAAAATTTACTTAAAATTATAATGCTTAAATTTTAAGTAAATCTATTAAATTAATTTAAGGCAAATTTTTATAGTAATTTTTTTTCATAATTGTTTATTTTTAGAACATCTTTGAAATTTAATAATCAATCATGGAAAAAATATTAATATGGTTTAAATAGGATTAGAGTTACCATAAAAATTTAAGATTAAAGTTAAGAGTTATATTTTTATAGATTTACATAAAACTTAAACATTATAGATTTACATAAAATTTAAGATTAAAGTTAAGAGTAACTCTAATTCTATTTGAACCCTAAAATTGACCCTAACCCTAATATTTATCAAAAAATGGCAATACTAACTTGAATCATAATTAAACCCTAATTGAACTCTTACTTTAATTAAAATATAACCCTAGTTGAACTCTAACTCTAATTAAAATATAACCATAGTTGAATTTATCTATTGTATATAGTAATATTTTTTTCTTGATTGTTTATTAAATTTCAAATATGTTTTAAAATATACAATTATGAAAAAAAAAATTACTAAAATTTAAACATTATAATTTAATAGATTTACTTAAAATTTAAGAATTATAATTTTAAGTAAATTTTTGTAGTTATATTTTAAGTTTAAGTAAATTTTAAAATTATTTATTTTAGAGATTTGCTTAAAATTTAAACATTATAATTTAATAAATCTATTAAATAAATAATATTATAACAAAAAAAATTGTATATAATTAAATTAAAAAATATACATATTTATAAAGCAATAAAAAAATAACACATGAAATTTTTTTATATAATATTTATTAAAAAAATATTAAACAATACATTATAGACATATTTAAAAATGATAATATAAACATATACAAAACTTCAAAAACATATACATTATATAAAACAACAAATAAAATGATAATATAAACATATACAAAACTTAATATAAAAATGAACAAATAAAAAAAAAAATTAAAAAATTGCTCTTTCTTTTTGTTGGCACAGGGTAGTCAGCACAACAGTCGAGGCAACCGGGAGGATTTCCTTTCCCAAGTTAAGGTACAAGTTGTGCAGATCAGTACAGTTTGCTGGGACCGTTTGAGTAGATGGTGATGATGGCATGGGGGGATGGGGATGAAAAGGCATGGCATGGGCGGGCCATTTTGTCCGTTGCATAGCCATTGCCGTCTCAAATGCGGGATAAATCAGTCTTGAGAAAATCCTTAAACTTTTTCAATCACAAACACTTAATAATTAATTTTAGCCAACTAAACACCAACAAAAGACCAAGTAACTAATGCCGAACACACGAACACTTTTTTTTAATCTGGAAAACCCAATATGGGAAAAAAAATCAAGGTGAGAATCACACACACTATATAAATAACTAAATAAAATGTTTTAGGCACAAGGCCAAGGAATATCATTGCTCCTAATTTGGACTTGTAGTCTAAGGTGCTTAACCTTTGGGAAAGATACAATGTTCTTGTAAACTAAGGTGCATGATCCCAAGACAAGATAAAAATTTGCACAAGTTGCCAAAGTGATTCAATATATTCTAATAGGAAGACAAGAACATGATGACTTAAAATAGATAAGATCTCTTGTTCATGAAATTATCCTTGAATCTCTAATTCATGAAATTATCCTTGAATCTTTCAAGGTTGATTCCTCAAATGGGGTTTGATTGAGGCAAACCCCTATCCAGAACCCTTATTTCCTTCTTTTTATGTGTGTAGGTTGCAGGTGCGCACCTGTCATTGCAAGTTTGTACTCCGTTTACAGAGACAAAAAAACCCTTTTTAGAGAATGGATTGTTTGGAGTACCATGTGCACTTTCAACACAGTGCCGATGACTTTTGTCCAAATTCATAGGTCAGATCCGTATCACTCTGAATATCTCAAATCCAAAGTTGCAGAACGATCTCAAACCAGTAGCTCCTCATTGCATCCATTTTATCTCTCTTTTCTACATAGTCAACAAGTCTATTTGCAAAAGAGGGAAAATCACTTTCCAACCCTTGCAAGTCACTTGGTATTCATATCCTTATTCTCCTTGGATTTGGATCTAGTTGATTCAAGCCCCTCTTTTGAATGTAAATTTTCTCCCAAGTGAAAATCACCCTAGTGACTTCCTTTCATTCTCCTAGGTGGGGAGTCACTAGGATCCAATTTTCCACTTTACATTTTGGTGAACCTGATGTTTTTCAAAATTTCATTTCCAAGTTTGATCTTTTTACAAAGTTTAGAGGTTAATTGCATAAAAACCCTAATTTAATATTTTGACAAAATTGAGCTTGTGAAGAAGTGTAGCATTTTAATTGCTTGTTTCACATTTGATTTCTATTTCAAAATTGCAATTCAAATCTGTCTTTTAATTTAGAAAATTAAGTTGTTAAAAAGCAAAACACTAATTTTTAAGAATCTCCTATTTCAACCTTTGACTGCTAATTTCATCGATCTAGACATCTCCAAATTGGTTGTTTTTTGGATTCTGCAATAAAATCATAATTTCTATCATCCTTGAAAATTTCTAAAAAAGTTGGTCAGACCAAGTAGCACATGGTCCCTAGCTTTTTTGCCAAAATTTCGGGAATTGAAATTGACTGTATTTTTTTGCTTAAATCTAGAAAATTGGCGTACTCTATCAATTTTTGCATCCCTTAAGGTCTAATAAAAATTCAAATTTCCACACTCTTCAATTTTAAAATTAATTTCAAAAGGTCCTAATTTTAGATCTTCTTTTCAAGTAAATTAAGATTTTAATTAAGTGACTTTCAATGGAAATCAATGGATTGGATTTATTTTCTATTTCACATCCAATTACATTGTTTTTAACATACATTTATTACAATCATGTGTTTGATAATGTCTTTCTTCATTTCATGTTGCTTCTTTTCATTCATAGCACTTGGTCATATTGTGTTGCTAGGGTTTCAAGGTCATTTCCTTTTCAATTTGATCTCAAATATTTCATGTATCATCTTTGTTGTAGTATACTGATGATATTAACTAAATGCATTTCATGTATTAATCACCTTAAGGCTTTTGTAGATCACAACCCTAGAGATTCCAATAGTTATACCTCTCCTAGGGTATCTTGTGTGAATAAGATGAAAGCTAATATTATAGCCAATGATCTCTTTACAAAAGAGCAAGAACTGGAAAGGAATATAGACCCATCTTCTTCTAATATACATATCCTTGAGAAAGAGGGGCAACATCAAACTATTAATATTCTTACCTCTTTAGACCCTCCTTATTCTCCCAGGACCTATCTTCAACACCAAAGTATATGTAGAGAGGATGATGTCATGCATTTTATTCATGATCTTTCCACCCATATAGAAATGAGTAAAGATGAACCTTTAGATGATGAAGATGTTCATCTCGAATATCCCAAAAAGGATAAAACTGAAAAAGGAAAGAAGGTTATCCTTTCCCATGATATTCCTTCTTCATCTATAGAAAATTTTGTTCCCCCTTACACATCAAGTTTCAAATAAATTCATGATCTTATTCCCCCAACTTCCCATTTGCAACATTCTTATAGTTGTGACTTTAATATAATAACAAAACAAGGTTTTAGAGGACATGGATTGGGAAAATTTGAACAAGGAATTCATGTCCCTATAAACCCTACTACACAAGATACTACAAAAGGCCTAGGAAGCGGAACTCCTCTCTCTAAGGATGTCCTCCATAGCCTTGAAAATTTTAAGAACTATCTTCAAAGACAACAAATCAAAAGAGCCCGCAAGAATGCTTCCTCCTCAAAACATCCTTTTTGCTCATCTCATCAAACCCATGATCGTAATGCTAATGATTGCCCTGATTTTAAAAAATCTAATCAAGATGGCATTAACAGTGAAAAAATTAGAATCGTGGATGATAAACCGTATTCTTCTAATAATTCTCCTCCTTCATGTCAAGAAAATGAATTAAAACACATTTATAATCCTGAAAGATTAGCTATGAGAATCTATTGGAGATTAAAATATGATAAGAGTACTTCCCTTCCTCCTAGAAACCAAAACAAGAACCTTAACCAAATAAAAGGTGAGAAATATTGCATTTTTCATGATTCATATTCACATTCTCTTGGGACATGTCATGCATTTAAGAAATTTGTCCAAAACCAATATGATCATGCATGAATTTCTCTTACAATAGATCCAGCTATCTTACTTGATAGGAACATAGTGCCTTAGCACTTCTTTTCTTTTCATGTTCCTCTTCACCCTACGACATAACTAGCCAACCTAACTGGGGGCTCTTTATCATTTATGGTGGTATTTTTTCAATTTTAAATATTTTGGGGGTAGCAACATGAAGTTCACTTTCCTTCTTCTTTTCATTGAATTATCTTTATCTTTATGCATTATTCATTATTAGATATCTTTTCTTGCATAAGGTTATTCTTATGTGAGCATATAATTGTTCTTTGGTTTTCCTCTTTGCTTGGAGAGGACCACCTTTAATGAGTAATATACTTCTTCACTTGACTTAATTCTATTAGAAAACTTACCTCTTCTATGGTTTCGATTATTTACAAGTACAATATGCCCCTAGCATGGAATGGTCTCTTGTGAAGTACACATCCCTTCCTTGCGAGGATTTGTTCCATTAGGAAGGCATATCGCTTGAAAATGATCTCCATTAGAAGGTGTGTAATATTTCTCCTTGTTCTTCTCACTTGGGGGGAAAGGATTTTGTTCATTTCTCTTCCTTTATATCTCATTTATCATTATTTCCTTAGGGGCTGCATTTTTCATATGCGATTATAATTTTTGACAATGGTATGTTCTTATGACTAATTCCTCTTGGGGAGCATGTGATTCTCTTTCTCTCTTCTCTTAGAATATTACCACTTCTTGGCACATGTATTTTACATTTACTAATGTATTTTCTTGCATGTGTTCATCTCTCTCTAGAAGATTGTGTAAGCTCTTCTCATTGTCACTAAACTTGGGGGTAATGATCTCTCTCTCTCTCTCTCTCTCTCTCTCTCTCTCTCTCTCTCTCTCTCTCTCTCTCTCGGGATTCACTCTTTCCTATGTCGCGAATGGTGTGAGTTTCATTACTTGATGTCATTCCTTGTGTGAAATCATTGTTGTCTTCTCCAAGGTTCTCTCTTATACAAGAGGTGTAAGTTATTGACTACAACCTCTTTTACGCTTGGTAATGTACATATATAATAAATTCACCCATGCCCATTAGGATAAAAGTTCATCATCCTTTGCCAAGAATCCCTTTCACCTAGCAATAGGAGGAAGGATTGCATTCATATTCTCTTCCACACTTCGTTCTAAAAGATGTTATATTTGTCTAAGACAACTCCTCTTAGAGGTAGATGTCTTTTGAACAAAGATCTCTTCTTCTCCAAGGATCTCCTTTACACTTATAGCAAGATATCTCTTTTCAACTATCTTACCCTTGCTTGAAGAGTATACCCTCTCTTGGTTGGATTTATGACATTGTTGCATAATGGATATCTTCTTAGTGTTGAAGGAAGGTATCATTGTTATACTTTCCTTAAGATATCAACATTAATCTATGTTGACATCTTAAGAAGGGGCACCCACACTGCTCCTTGTGTACTATATTTCTATTGTACATTTTTTCCCTTTTACAGTGGGATATTCTTGGAACCAAAGCACAACCTCTTAGAGTGAGATATCGCTGCTTTTCCTTGTACAATGGAATATTCTCAGAAGTAGAGCACAACCTCTTAGAGCGAGATATCACATCTTTTCCTTATACAGTGGGATATTCTCAGAACTGGAGCATAGCCTCTTAGAGTGAGATATCACCACTTTTCCTTGTATAGTGGGATATTCTCGGAACCAGAACATAGCCTCTTAGAGAGAGATATCCCCACTTTTCCTTTATACAGTACGTCATTCTCAAAACCAGAGAACAACCTCTTAGAGCGATATGTCGCCACTTTCCTCCTTGTTTAGTGGGTCATTCTCAGAACTAGAGGGTGGCATCTTAGAGAGAGATGTCGCCACTTTTTCTTTTATACAGGGTGATTATTCTTAAAACTAGAGCACGATCTCTTAGAGCGAGATGTCACGCCTTTCTTGACATTTGTACTATACATCTTATACAGGTTGTAGCATACTGGGGTATAGACTACTATGAGGTGCTTCAAACCTTACTTGCACATACGTGCACGAGGTTGAGTGGAACTAATGGCGTTCTCACTTTCCTCCCTTACATGGATCACCTAGACAGACTCTATGGGCTAGTTTTCCATGTCCCTTTTCTCGATGGATCAGCTAATTCTAGGGGTGAGATGTCCATGGTTTCCTCTTGTCCACCTTTCTTCTCATGGATCACCAAAGTTTGTATTCATGTCCTCTCTCTCCTTCCTCTCATGAACCCATAGTTTTACTATTGATGGTTCATGGATGATGTTATCTTTTCTCTTCTATGTGATTATTGGTGTTTATGTGATGGCATTGGTCTTTGTGCTTCAATTAGTTGTTTGAGACATTTGTGTCGAGGTCTCTTCATCTAGTTGGTGTGTGATCTTGTGTGTCTTGTCTTTGTCATGTGTCTTTTGTGCCTTGTTTAGTTTTTCTTGTCTTGTTCTTTTTGTTTTGTGTTCTCTTGCATAGGTTTGAGTGAGCTAAGATCTTGAGATTGGGGAATTTGTTCCTCAATATTAGCAATGTCTTATACTCCTTATGATATTTCTCCGCATCTCTCATCTTCATATCTCTCTTCCTCTTCTACTTTACCGATAATATTGGTGTAAGCCATACTCCCGCTAAAGTGGGGGCTAAATGTAGTGTCCTAAAATTGTGACCCCCGTAATTTCGACCACATCTTAAGCCCTCACCTTTGCGACAACATCTTTCTATTCGAGTAAGACCCCTCCTTGTGCTTTCATCTTGAGTCTCCCCTTGTTTCAATCCTTATTCTGCCTTAAGACCCTGTCCAAGCCCCAAAATAGGGCAAGACAGGGGTGTGGCTCCCCTGTCCCTCCTCTTAGGGTGGCCCTAAGATGGGTCCATCCAGACCCTTTTGCTTAATATTCTCTTCGGGGATTTAAATCTCTCTTTGTTGGCCTTCGATGGATGAAAATTAATTGTCTTGGGCATGTATAAAAGGAGATTCAATTCCCTCATTTGATATAAGTGAAAATAGGCAAGATAAGGATAATAAGAGAAATTCAAGTGAAAGGTCTTCATCAATCATTCAATTCTTCAAGCATCCATCAAGTCTTCTTCTTCATGTATCTTCTTCATTAATCCATTGGAGCAACATTACAACATTCATTTGCAAGCATGTGTCTGTGTTAGGGTTTTGTCATATTACATGCCATTTCATACAACATTTGTGATTACATTCAAGAAGCAAAGAAATCAACATCATGAATTGCAGATCTACAAGGTATACATTTCTTACATTTACATTTAAGCATTTGCAATTACCTTCTTTCAAGGTTGATTCCTCAACCGGGGTTATCAGGCGAACCCCTGTCCACAACCCTTCTTCCCTTCTTTTTATGTGTGTAGGTTGCAGACGTGTAGCTATAATTGCAGGTTAGGACTCCATTTACAGAGACAAAAAAACCCTTTTCGATGCATAGATTTTTTGGATGACCATGTGCTCTTTCAACATGGTCCTGACAACTTTTCTCCAAATTTGTAGGGCAGATCTGTATTAGTCTAAATATCTCAAATTCGAAGTTACAACATGATCCCAAACCGGTAGCTCCTCATTTCATCCATTTTATCTCTCTTTCCTACATAGTTAGCAAGTCTATTTGCAAAAGAGGGCAAATCATTTTCCCACCCTTGCAATCCACTTGGTATTCATATCCTTATACTCCTTGGATTTGGATCTAGTGGATTCAAGCCCCTCTTTTGAATATAAAGTTTCTCCTAAGTGAAAATCACCCTAGTGATTTCCTTTCTCTCTCTTAGGTGGGGAGTCACTAGGATCCAATTTTCCACTTTACAAATATAATTACATATTTAGATTTATTTATTTATAGAATTTAACAACTAAATTATTGAGAAAGTAAAATAAAATTAACCCATATTCTTTGACCTAAAATATTCTTATAATATCGTCTCTAGCTTTCATATATTATGTTTCTGAATTCAATTATGAAAATCGTATCTCTCTAAATCACTAACATTATCGATTACATTTAATTTCCAATAACCCTACTACTCCAAGAGCCACTATGACATCACTAGTTCTAGTTCTTACATCTACAACTATTCTCTGCCTAATCAAATGGAATTTTCGTTTACATAGGTAAATTGTTGCCTCTTAAACGGCTATGTATTTTAGTTTACTTCTGTTCAATTTACTGAGAGACGGAGGACATGCAATTAGGTTTCAGTAATTCTGAGTACCACTGAACTTACATATCAACTAAGTAGCGGGTGAACTTTCATTTCTATGGCTTCCAACGGTTATGTCCACGCATGGTTCTCCAAAACAATAAAACTATTCTATCGTTTTATATAAAGCTGGAAAGGCTGTAAGTGTGATCATTTTATTGGCAGCCTACTGATTGCCCACTTGTAATCTATTCTTCGATTGTTTCAATGAGAAAACTAATCTATCATTTGATATACGATTACACATTTACACGACAGCCACTGCTTTTAAGAGCTTCTTCTAAAGATAGAAGTAGCGTACTATCTTGTTGCATAACATAAGAGTAAGCATTCTAGAGGAATTCAGAACCAAATACAGACAAACAAAAACATTAAGAGGACAATAAAATATGCATTTATATGGGATGGCTAGATTTTTCGAACTCCGTTCCGTCAGGATCTTTTTTCTGTTTTGTTTAGATGTGGAAGGTTTGAAAGATCATATAAGAAGATCAACACAATGATGGAACACTATGCATGTATCAAATGTTACTAGTATTGAGATTTCAAGAAGACATAACAAGCACAAATGAGGTGGTGCAAATGTGAGAACTCATTCATTAAAAAATTATATAGATGTTTTGTTTAAAAACGGAAGGTTTCATAAATCATATAAGTAGATCAACACAATAATGGAACATTATGTATGTACCAAATTTTGTTACCACTATTGAGATTAATGGTGATGGTTCAAGCTATCACTAAGATTTTTTAAGGTGTAATTTCAAAAAATAGGAATAATTGAATACAATGTTTAGGCTCGAGACTAACAAAGTCAAAAGTATGATAATGACAACATTCACACAATTTGTACAATAACAAAGAAACGAATATACATCACAAAATTGAAATCAAGGATATAATCAAGATCATGCCATACAAAGTGAAGGATATCAAAGATAAGATATCGTTTAAAAAGTAATATTATTACACTTACATGAAGGCATATCAAAGCCTAATTGGGGATAGGAAGTAGCTACATCAATATTATACATATGAGAGTTTTCCCTTTACTCCATAGACATGTAGCATATATATTAATAACAAAAAAAAGACCTGACGGAACGGAGTTAGAAAAGTCCAGAGGTCAAAGAAAACCATGTGTATTTAATGCTTGTTGAGTTACAGAGCTACAAACAAAGTATGATGTACAAACACAAGCTTGAGCAAGTTAACTACTCGTCAAAGCTAGAAAAAGGGGATTGGTAAGGCCTTAAGAAATGCTTTACATCATCAAAATGTCTGAATCGGTCGTTTGCTTGTTAGAAATCCTTAGGACCTTGTGGACGAACAAAATGATCTCTTTCTTCCTAGAGTATTATACTCACGTGAAACAATTCTGCAGTGTAGGACTACGCTCTCCTAGTAAATTCTCATGCGCCTTCAACCCGCAGTCAAAATAAAACATAAAGAGATCATCAAAGCTCAACTTCTTGTGATCGGCGGGGTCATTTTTCTTCGCAATAGCCACAAAACTTGCATGAACACGCTCACCTTATAGGGTATGGTGAGTGCACCCTGCTGATGGAAGTCGAACTCTGCAGTGGATTGAAATAACTAGTGGGAAAGTCGAACCACCTCGGTTCGACTCCTCTCCTGACATAGACAGACAAACAGTCCTGTGGAAACTCGGGCACAAGACACGCCTTTCCGGGACAACATTCTTCGTTATCTTGAGTGATATAAAAAGGGTGACCACTGACTAACCAAGGGTTAAAAGCTGCACTCGACATTCGGTTGTAGCTATTCTGGTTCCAAAAAAGTTATACGCGTTTCTTGACATTCATATTATGAGTTAGTGCCATGATCCACCATTTTTTCATGAATTTCTACAGCTTTAATACTTGGTGGATCTTGTGGCCTTTCTACGAGTCAAACAAATGAAGTATCTATATTTGATTCTTTTCTAAAGAGCTTTTACATCCACCAAAGCACCCAATCATTCAACTAAAAAATATAAAGAATAACTACAAACGTATGTTATCAAAATGGGAAATTGAAATCACAACCAAGAAATAGGATATTTAGTGACTGCCTAAAAGAAACGAATATGTATATATGTATATATTTATTTATAATTCCATCATAGATTTTTATCTTATAAAAGTAAAAATATATGCAGCTTATATATAAATTCAGTTTCATTATCAAGTTTTGTCAAACATGAATAAAAATAAATACATACATACATACATACATACATAAAATAAAAAATATTATAATTTTTTTCATAATATATTATATTTTTAAATTTAAAATTTCTATGAATAGCAAAATTAACCAGCAAAAAATTTTTAAAAAATATTCACATTTTTTAAGAGCAACATAACTAAAACTACTTGTTATTCTATGAAAATCCTTTAATCTGTGATCTAATGATAAAAAAACTAATACATAACTCTTACTCTAACAAGTTTGTTGGTAGGTAAGTGGGAAGACTTTAAAAGGATCATAAATTAAACTGAGTGTAAATGCAGTGATAAATGTGCACAAACATAGCTCATAGTGTGAACTACTTGACAAAAATTTAGAAATGTTTGTCGATAGGAAACACATTCCGGCTGTTAAAACGCAAAATGTTCCCTCCATGGCGTGTTTTTGTTAAATAAGGTACAAACACAACCATAAAAAATAATCTATAGTTAATTGCTGAAATACTCATGTGAAAAGACCATTTTCTTCTTGATGTTTTTGGCTTGTGGATGGTATGGATGATACGGTACTCATGTTTTACCCAATTGGTTTTGAGGGGTTGGACTTAAACAACACTTAGTAAGCTTTAACTAGTGTGTTGTCTCATGTAGGCCCCACTTCAATTTCTCTATTCTATTTTAGTTTCCACATAAATATTTGTGCCCTATTTGTGAGAGTTCTAACAAATGTAAGCAAATAAGATTAGTGGAAATGTTCCTCCCTTGACGTTGAATCATCATTCTTTACTTCTATAACTTGTTAAAGGTATAATAATTTTGAACAAGTATAATATATCTTTAATATAATATAACATATACATCTAATTTTATGTTATATTTATACAATATATTTTAATATTATATTAAATATATTATTTATAGGTTATAAATTTAATTATATATAATTAGTATTTAATATAATATTATATATTTTAATATTCTAATGTAAAATATAATATAATATAAGAATAAATACATTAGAAAATTAATCCAATTATATATCTTAATAGTGCAACCACATAAGAGAGTGGGGGGTGGGTAGATCAAGCTGATGAGGATATCTGGAATAAGGTGAGTGATTGTTTTAGGAGTAGGATCATCTTAGAGGCAAGCAATGACATGATAGAGAGAAAGAGAGGTTTCATCACACTTGGGGAAATGGAGGTATTCAAGCCAATAAGATTGGTACAAGGGAAAATCAAAAGTTTGAGAGAGGTTGGAGAGCATTTTGGTGACAAACAAATGAAGTAAACTAGTAAGACACCTAGAGAGGAGGTATTTAGTTTTGGCAAAACAAATTGTAAGATGTTTGAGGTAGAGAACAGAGAAATTGGGCTTCCTTTTGAGCAAAGATAAGGAGTTAAGGTTAAGTGCATATTCAATAAATGGAAAATGATCAAGGGGAATTAGGGCAAAACTATTTGGGTGACAATTGGCGATCATATATTAAAAAAAAACCCTCAAAAGGAACTTGAGCTAGACAAGACAAATGAGGAGAGGTCCAAAGAAGGAAACACAGGGGGATGTCAAGCACATCAAAGAGATAAAATTTTCATCAACCATGCAACTAGTAGAGGTGTACCTAGACCTTGTGGTAAATACATTACAATTTATTCATATGATGTAGTAGGAATAACCATAGAAAATTAGAAAGATTTAAGTTTCTTTATAAAATGGAGTGGAGCCTAGCCAATTATGGATCTTAAATAATAAACTGGGTTGACAAAAACTGGGGCTTGAATATTCAAATCAAAACCATGCCTAATGGTTTCTTCCTAGTAATATTTCCCTTGAATTGAACCAAAAAAAGAATCTTAGAATAGGGACCATACATGATGAATGGTATAGGGATTTATCTAAAGGATTTAGAATTGAATTTTCATCCCTACAAACATGAGAGAGTAGAGATACCTAACTATTTTGGGCTATATAACCTAATGTCTAAAAATTGGCATGAGGCATCTCAAAGGAGATTGGGAATAACTTGGGAATTTTTATCAAAGAAAATGAGCATTTAGTGGACATATAATATGGAACCTACACAAGAATTTTTCTGAAGACTCAATCATTACCCTCCTTAGCTAGTAAACTGGAGTTGCATACAAATCATGCGGTATGGAGAAAAAAGATAGATCTAGAAGATAGCATGATCATCAATCCCATTTCTCGATCCAAAGGGCACAAGAGAGACAAATGTCAAAAGGATAAGGGAGATCTACCAAGATCAATAGATCTAAATTTTGAAAGCTCTGGGAATAGAAGAGGTGAAAAATTCAAATAGTAGAATGCTTCAAAGTGTAGGAAGATCTAACGGAGGAGATTCAAATTGAAGAGAAGGTGGGAGAATGGATTTGTTAATCCATAGATCCAAACCAAAATTAAGAGGAGAAGTCTGTGGATAGAAATGATGTGGGCACAACATAGGAGCTCCAAAACTACCACCATCTTTTCAGAATCAAAAGAGAGAAAATATGCAAGGAAGTAGAAAAGAAAGTTGTATATGAATCCAAGGAGGTAAAAAAGGACCCCCTTGAGATTCCAATAAAGTTGGCGAGCCTCCAGAAGAAAAGTTGACCTTGTTGATTAATCAAATTTTAGATGAAGTTAGAACAAAGGTGCCGAAGGAAGAGAATGATGAGATTTCCAACATTATAGAGGAAGGTTCAAATGATACATTTGTAATGGATGGAGATCACAACTCTAATATATAGGGGTAGAGTGAATATGAAGAGGAGGAAGGAGAAATAGTGGAAGATATAATAATTAAATACTCTCAATAAAAAATTAACAAGCCAAATTTATCAAACAAAGAGGGAAAAGAGGAAGGAAACCACAATAATAAATTGGATAGTGTAGGAAATGAAAAAGTAAATCTAGAAAATTGAGGAATTATCTCCTTCTTGGAGAGCAATGAAAGACATAACTTGGTGCTTGAACAATCGTAAACTTGATCAAGCTAGAGTAGATTTAGTTCAATTACAAGAAGCAAACTGAAGTTTAGAGGGGAGTAGAAAAAGAATAAAGAGTTAGAAACAATGGAAAAGTATATTTGTAGGTGTTCTGGGAACCCCTAAGAGTTTAGGGATCATATATGCAATCTTTTCAATTTTACTAACAAAGAGGTTGAGGATGGGCAATAGTGGCAATTAGGTAAGTGTTATCTCCTAGAAATGCACCCTCATCAAAGTTTGAAAAATTTTAACCTTCTGGAGAAACATGGGATCAATTCAAGGTTGCAGGTCACCTACGACTAAACTGAACCTCCGGATAAGGCCAACTCCTAGCTGGTTATCACCTACACAACTAAAAATAATAGGAAAAGGGAGAAGGATAACTTGGAAAGTAAAATGTACTACTAATAATTAAATAAAAAAGACTAAAAGCTAAGTGATACACCAAGCTGCAAGTTATGATACTCAGAAAACCAGACATGTGAATACTAAGATGACAGAAATGGACTTACACGAATCATTCTAAACATGCACATGCATAAGTATTTTACAAGAAGGTCTGAATGAAATTTTGTCAAACAAGAAAAGAAAACCTCACAAAAATGAGCTCATATAACTTATATAGACACAAAAATGTAACCTGCACATAACACTTTCACAGAAAAGGCATGAAGAAAGTGAGACAAAATTATAAGGAAGACATTCAAACTTCACTAATAACTTGATCAATCACATGAAATACACAATTCTATAAATGATAAGAAGGTAATATTACTCTGCTATATATCTCAAAGGTAGCTTCTATATATATCAGATCATATGAATTAGAAAAATATGGCAAAAACTGGAAAAAGGACTATCAAAAGTCACTAAGGTACCAATTTGCATAATCCCAAACTCCTTCAAAATGAGCTACCAGCATGAATAAATAGACCAACCATCCTATCCCTCCAAAACATCCAAGAAGATGGGAACCAGAAAGTGATTGGGTTTGGATTCAACAAATATCCCTAGAATCTAGCCTCTAGATCTTATCCAAAAGTGCTCCAAAAGGGTGAAAAAGTTCAACATGACTTAATCTAACCATAAATTTCTCAATAATGCAATGATAAGACCAAACTGACTCATAAATAGTTCCTATATGCTCTCCATATGTTCCCAAACTAAACTAAACATCCTAGATCTTTCGCACACATGCCCTATATGCTTGGCATAATGAATAAGTCAAATATATTAGGCATGACATAGACTGCAAAAGTATTTATTTTTTCATTTTTTAAAGTATAAAAAAATGACTCAAGGTTTACAAACATACTTTAAGTCATTTGTTCTTACAAATAGTGGTTAATGCAAAAAATCCCTAAGGTGTAAAACCTAGGCACACTGTGGCCACGAACTCATGTATTAGTTATTTTGGTAAACTATGCCACAAAAATGCAACAAAAGGACATATACACTTTGCTGAGGGTATACCCAAACCTAAAACAAAGCATCTTCATTTTATTTTCTCGTTCATCATTTTGTCTCTGTTGTTGGCTGACATAGGGTTTCGAAAACCCTAGTCGACACACCCTTCATATGGTTGCCATTGGAGTTCTCTGCAAAAAATATTCTAAAGAGACTTTGTCGGTTTTGATGGGGATATTATTTGCAGATTCCGCGTACTCAAGAAACAATTGTACGCTTCTTTTATTTCTTCTTGTACATTAGCTTCATACCTAATCACTTTGTTTAGTCATTACACTTCTAGCAAGTTAGTCATTTATCTGCAAACTTTTAATTGTAAATCATGGTCTCTCTATATGCTTTGTAGAAAACATTGCTTGTCACCATGAGGATTTTTCATTTCCTGTAATTACATGGCGGCCCTGTAACTTTGACAACAAGCTATGCTCAGTCTTTTTGGCCTAAAATGAGAAATTGATGGATTTTCATGCATTTATATACCCTTTCTAATGATTTCAAGCTAAAACTGAATTTACTTGTATGAGAGCCACATTACTTGAAGATTTTGTGTGATAATGTTTCAAATACTTGGCGAGTCTTACTTTTGCTACAGGAAAAAAGTGATTTCTTTGTTCTCAAAAGCCTCCATCCTTTAAATCTTGGGGTTTTGAAGATTCACCCTCACTACTTTTCATATATAGCCATATTTGACTGAGAACGTCTTCTACAGGGTCTTTAGCACTGTGATTTGATTTTCATAATCTTGTGGACTTCATTGTTGTATTCTTTCATTTCTTCGATGTAATTTAGGACTGCAAACTCTACCGTCCTTCATTGGTTATTCCATATGCCACGGGTTTTTCAATGAGATGCACTAGGGTTTTAGCATAATAATGACTGATCTTAAAATGCCCTAGCATACCTCATGTGAAAGTGATTCTTTTCTTGCTAGTTTTGATACTCACATTATAGCCTTTTGTGCTCCTTTGTTTTTTTTTTACCGTGGCTTGAGGTTACTAAATTCTATGACTACTCCATACTCTGGAAACATGTCTTGTTGCTTATTGCTCAGCCATAGACATTCTTGTCCACTGAAATGCAACTCACAATATTGTGCAAATAAATATGTCTTTATTGTAAACACAATTATCTCCATCTATTAGAAGTTGATAGAAATTTCTACTTGATAGAGATATGAAATAGCATGTCCTTTTGAGTTGCAACTTTATCACTCATAAACTCTTTACCATGACTGTTGTGAACATGTTTAATAATGGTCTTGATAATGATTTATGATGAGTTTTGACCTTGAACTTGGGACTGTCACTTATTTTCATGGTGTTAACTATCACATACAAGGAAGATATTCACATAAACACAGTTTTGATAGCACCAATATAAGGAATATTTACAAAGATTTACCATTATCTTGATGCCTTTAGTCACTGTATGCTTGGAAAGTTTCAGATTATTCTGTCCCTACAACTTGTCTGCGCTAATGACCATGTCCGTTTGTGATTGCTTTTGATGATTATTATGAAACAAAAGGTTTCATGGACTAAATTACATGTCCCTTTAATGCTTCACAATTACTCTTATATTTTTTGTTTCTTGATAGTAAGCTGGGCTCAACTCTTAAGGAAGCCTCAATTATCCCCACTTACTAGCTTGACAAAACACATTCAAGTTTGATCTATTGGCTAATGGATTTTGACTACTCATGATGCAAATGTGGGCTTTCATTTATTTTAAGATAATTATCCACTCTAACTTCATTATCCTTATGTACTTGGTATTGATGTATGATACTCACTAATTACTTCATGAAAGACATGAATACTTTGAGACCATTTAAGTCCAGAGTTTCTGCCAAAAGAATCCCTGGATGACAAATACAAAGTTTCCTTTCAAATTTGATTATTTCCTTTGGCAGGACTCTGGACTTAAATAGTCTTTGGGGAAAATTCAGTTATTGTACCTTTCATTTGCATGTTGGGCTCAACCCTCGTGGGAGCTAAATTTTACCCCACATGCTAATACTGAAAATGATTAGACCTATTACTGCACATGGAACAAATCAGTTAGCAAAATATTCTCTTTTATATTTGCTGATACATGTCTTTACTTTTTTGATGCACATTGAGATCAACTGATATATGTATAAGTACATGATAATGTAGCACATAACCAGTCATTGCTTAGATCCTTCAAGATCTAACATTATTGTTATGATTAATGTAGGAAATCGGGCACCTGGAAGGATTCAGGACATGCAGAAATAATCAACTTCAAACCACCATTGAAGACGCCTAAATAGTCATCCAGGCAATGATTGGTTACCCTCATTACATGCTTATACCTTTATTTTATATATTTGTTGTTCATCTTTTGTTTCAAAGAAGTAAAGGCCATTCTCATGGCTTGTGTGAGACTACATGTACATTTTTGTATTTGATGAATAAAGATTACATTATTTTTCAGAAAAGATTGCACAAATATTTCTATGTTATGTTCATTTTCCTTAAAAATTGAAATGATCTTCTTGAACTCTATAATCTTAATCTTTAAAGATAATTGTATTTTATAATGGTGAATACAATGTAAGGACTTTGAAATGCACATTTTTCTTGACAACATGATGGCTCTACTTGATTGAGCCTGAAAGTGAAAATTTGGTAACATTTTTGGCGATTTCTGTTGAATGGTTGCCTACTAAACATCAAAACCAGTAGCCTAGAAAAAACTTGGGCATAGAGTCACTTAGGAAACGCCACTAAAACACAAAATAGTGTAGATAATAAACCTTGATAGCTTGCTAAAGTACAGGTTTAGCATTTGTGATAGTGAAGCATGAGAGTTTACTATCATGGGCTGTGGAAATGCACTTGACAAGTTAATGAGAGTTATCTCATGCACTATTTTGACTCATCATAATTCTTTAATGAACAAATATCATACTCACAGATTGAATAGTTATAGGTGTAAGGTTTGTGATAGTAAGACACAAATCTTATTGTCATAAATGGTATATGCATACTCAACCGGTCAATGAATACAAATAGTAGCACAACTTTAAAGAAAACCCCTACTTTTACCATATAGAAAAAATCTTGGAGACCCAATAGAATAGAACAAAAAAACCACTCAAACTATGTTGAGACAACACTTAGGGAAAACCAAAACATATAAACTAGAGAGCAACAACATTTTATTGAAAGCTGAAAATCTATACTAATATATACAGAAAATTCGCATACCTCAAAGCAATGTTTGAGGTATATCCCATTCACAGGGATACATAGCAACTCTTCTTCCATGGTTGAGAGTTGAAATGCATTATGCTCCTTGCACTCTACAATGATAAAGGGTCCAGTCCAAAAATTATCAAACTTGGTGTGCTTCCTTGGCCTACTCTTCAATTCATCCCATTTTAGCACAATGTCTCCCTTTCTGAAGATTTTGGGAGTCACTTTCTTATCAAAGACCCTTTTCATTTGGATTTGCTAATACTCCATTGTCTTCATGGCTTTATCTTTGGATTCCTCCAACTATAATAACTCAAAATACCTCACCTCCATGGGATCATTTGCTTCAAAACTGGCAAGAGCATTCACAAGATCAAGTGTAGGAAGCTTAGTAGAAATGGCCAGCCTTGCCTCTTTACCATACACCCGCTTGTAGGGTGAGTTGCCAATGGATTTTTTAGGAGTAATTCTATTTGACCACAAGGTATATTTCAACTTATTGTGCGAATCCCTCTAATTATCCTGCAGAGTGCTCTTGATAATCCTTATTAAGTTCTTATTAGTTGATTCTGCTAAACCATTACCCTATGGGCAATAATTGGAGGATGTGTTCAAATAGATGCCATTTTTAACTACCCAGTCACTCACCCTGAAACCAACAAAAGCCAAAGAATTATCAGATATGATATATTCAAGAAACCCAAATATAGTTACTAAATCATCATAGAAATTCAAAACAGCTGACTTAGTGGATTCTTTCAGAGCTACTATTTCAGTCCATGTCATAAAATAGTCAGTAGCAATAATAACCCACTTATGCCCAACACTTGAAAGTGGATTTATGGGGCCAATAAAATCAATTCCCCATTTTACAAAAGGCTAATCTACCTGAATAGGCTACAATGGAAAAGATGGAATCCTTTCTTTACCTGCAAACATGGCACACTTTTTGCACTTTCTTGCCTAAGCATGGGAATCCTTGAATAAGCTTGGTTAGTAATAGCCAGCCCTCATTATATTCCAAGCTGTTGTTTTTGGGGCAAAATGACCCCCTGAAGTTCCATCATCGAACTCATGTAGCAATTTATCAATTTGTTCATTATCAATACATCTCTGTAGAACACCATTTAAATCATTTTTAAATAAAACATTATCAGTAAGGATATAGGGAATGGACAACAACCTAAAGTACCTTCTTTTTGCTCTGTCTAGGCTTGGTGAGCACTCACCAGTTTGTAGAAAATGAGTCATGTCTTTCACCCAACTTGACTTAGCATTTTGAGGTGCATCATTTAGAAGAAAGACCTTCTTTTCTTCATGCTCTGAGTCATTCTGAGTTTCTATAGGAATTTGCTCACACAATCCATTTCCTTTGACCAATTTTGTTATCTTGATATCTACATCATACTCCATGACTTTAGTAACCCACCCTATTCTTTTTTCATTCAAATATATAGTTAACTACTTGGATGAGCAGCCATTAAGTGGATTTTATTGTTAGATATCATATATTTGAACTTCTTTAAACTTCTAATGAATGAAATAACATTCTTTTCAACAAAGCTATACCTATGGTCATACTCCTCTAAACTCTAGCTAAAGAAAGCAATAGGCTACTCAAAACCTTCAGTATTCTATTGGACTAGCATAGCATAAATAGTGCCCATACCTCCATAAGCATAAAGGATGAAGCCCTTTGAGAAATATGGATTTATCAAGGTGGGTGACATGGACAATGATTCTTTGATGGCCTAAAAAACCATCCTTTGATTCTCTAGTCTAGCTGAAAGCTGCATTTTTCTTTAACATTGTAGTTAGAGGTTTAAAAAAATTAGCAATATCTAGTATAAACCTTCTAACAAAATTAATTATGCCTATAAAACTTTGTAGTCCCTTCTTATGACTAGGTAAAGGTAAATCTAAAATAACTTTTACTCTTTTAGGGTCGATTGAAATACCCTGCTTAGACACAATGTGTCCCAATAACTTACCCTCTTGCATAGAAAAAATATATTCCTTTGGATTGAGGGAAATACCATACTCCCTACACCTCTCAAAGACCTACTTCAAATGAGACAAATGCTCATCAAATTTTTTTGAGAACACAGTTATGTCATCTATATAGACTAGTACCAACTTGTACATCAAACCTTTAAAGGCCATATCCATTGCCTTTTGAAAGGTTGATCCAACATTAGAAAGACCAAAAGGCATTCTCTTGTAAGCCATGGTACCCCATTTTATTGTAAAAGTAGTTTTGTGTTGGTCTTCATCCTTGACTTGAACTTGATTGTACCTTGAGTAACCATTAAGAAGAAAAAATATTTTGGACCCCGCAACCACTTGCAACATCTACTCCATAGAAGGTAGTGGGCAATGATCTTTCACGGATGCTCTGTTGAGGTCTCTAAAATCCACACACAACCTTATCTCTCCATTTATCTTCCTCATGGGGATGAGGTTGGAGACCCAAGATGCGTGCTTGATAGGGTAAATTATGCTCCCCTCAATAAATTTGGTTAACTCTTTAATCATTAAAGGCTCAATTTTTGGGTTTAAAGGCCTTTGTTTTGTCTGATAGGCTTAGCTTGTGGTTCTAACTCTATTGTATGCTGGGCTATATGAGTGTCAAAACCCTTTAAATATGAATACTCCCAAGAAAACACATCATGAAATTATTGGCATAAAACAATAAAAGCTTGCTTCTCTTCAGGGGAACACAACTTACCAAGTTTCAGCAACTTACCCTTAAATATCTCTAGCTCTTTATAATAATCTTGTTTGATCTACATGCCAACTTTACTCTTTTTAAGCTGATCATCAGTGCTAAAAAATAGACTCTCAAGTCACAAGACCTTTGGGAAATTTTTTTTTTTTTAGCTGAATAATCTGTTCATCATAATTATGCTTCATCTTTTCTTAGTTAGTGTTAGAGAACTGATCTTCTTTAAGCATAAAACTAAGGATTTGATCATCATTCTCAAACACTTTCCAATTGACATTATTATTAGGAAAAGAAGGTCTAGCCACTATCTTGACATACTGTGAAACCTTCTCTTTTCTAACCATATCAGGAATATCAAACTGAGCACCAATTGTAGCTAATCTATCAGCATGCTTATTTTCATTTCTAGGAATTGACACTATTAAATGCTTCAAATTATTCTATAGCATCCCAAACTTGGTTCTTATAAGTCTTAAATTTTTTTGTAACATTAGCATTCCTTACTTGATTAACAATGATCTCATTGTCACCGTGTACCTTTAAACAAGTAATCTTCTTCTTCCTTGCCCATTCTAGTCCTTGAATCGGGCCTTCATATTCAACAGTATTATTAGTACAAGAGAAATCAAAACAGAAAGTGGAAAAATATTGCTCACCCTATGGAGACACAAGCATTGCACCTCCACCAGCTCCATGCTTACTCTAAGAACTATCAAAGTACATGTGCCATAATTAATCTTGTTTTTTTGATATACTTTCTCCCTTCTTCACAATGTTAGGCATCTCTGATTCCGGCTTATGTAAAACATAATTGCCCAGACTTGTATTTTGGTTGTACTTTTTTAGGTTATCTATCACATTTTCTCCTGCCCATTCATTCAAGAGTAACTCGTGAACACTCTCTGACTGCAACTCCTGAGCTACAACAAGCTCATCCTCTTGAGGGATAACTATGTTGATATTTATTGTAGATAGCGTATATGGCTCAACATGATCTTTGGCAAGGGACTCAGATCTAATAGCTACCTTAGTACCATATCTCATCCTAAAAAGCATGTGTGACAAATCTGACGATAAATATCGTCCTATCTTGGCAGTGAAATATCTTGATAAGCATAGGGAAAAATAAGGAGGAAGATCAATGATAAACACTTCATAGGGAATGGATAAATTTGGGCAAGCATGCAATGTTAAACCCAAATTCTTAATTACCCCTATTGTCTTTACTGTTGTCCTATCTAACTGCAACACTCCTTTCTCTAAAGGTTGGTAAGTTAATCCTAAAGTATCATAAATTTGTCTTGGCATGACATAAATGCTTGCTCCACTATCAACCATGCAATTGTGGACTATTTTATCCCCAATGATTAAAGATAAATAAAAAGGAGGAGGCTTCACATTTTTGTCTTCTTCTTTGTTCAATAGCTTATTTTCCTGAATATTATTAGTGAGTACAACCCTATCCTGACCTACTGGGGATTCTTTTGATTCTTTCAAAACTTTTAATGCTAACTGAAGCATATCTTGTTGACTAGGGCTAGCTAGGGAGTCCCACATAGACATAGTTATGTTCATTTTCTTCATATTTTCAACAATGCTAAAAGGTAAAGTTGGACTCTCCTTTTGATGGGTTTTCACACCAGCATGGTTAGCTTGCACGTGGGTGTTCTCCTTGGTAGTTGGCTGAGTGTTTCTCTATAGGATGCAAGGTATTTGTGATGTAGATGGTTCTGTAGCTACTTCTTTTGCTTTATCAGATGCTTGATCAAGCTCAAAATCTCTCTGCTTTGATCTAGTGTCAGCAACAACTGGAGTATCAAATGCATTCATTCCACATAGCTCCTCTCCCTGCCAATTTACTAGAGTAGTTTCATGTGTATGTTGCTCTTGTTGTTGTGGAGTTCCATCATTATGTGAGTTAAGATTTGGACTTGTAGCACTTGAACTATCCGTAGCATTTTGCACCATTAAAGCTTGATTGATAACACCATTTGCACATATAGCTTGGTCATGAGGCTGACCACAAGGAAAACAACATTCATAATCAACAGCAAGATTATTTTTAATAGGTATAAGGTCTTTTTCTATAGTGATAGGTGTTGGATTATATGTTTGAAAAGGCCTCTAATTTATATTCTATCTTGGACCTTGATAGTTTCCTTGATAGAAAGGCCTATTGAAACATGATTTTGTTGTTGATAAGGGGGTTTGTTATGATATTGTTGTTTTTCCAAGTTCACCAACTTGTTGCCAAAAGTATGAAGTAGGCTTTTAATTTCTTGTAGCTTTTGAGAAAACCTGAAGAAACAAATTCCTGAGTTGCAGTAGCCTGAGCAGTTGTCGGTAATGTTGGCACCACTAGCAAAGGTGTGAATGATGGAATTTGTAAAGGTATATTGGGCTGAATGTCAGGAAATATAGGCATAAGAGGTCTGGGAGCAATTTTTTGGGCCTGAATTAAGTTGTTCTCTGCTTTAATGGATATCTAATATGCATTAGGTAGTGAAACTCCTCCCATTGATTGGATCATTATTGCTATATTACTATGTAGTAGAGAAAAGCATATTCAGCAAATGGCTTAATAGTGGCAGAAATTATGTTCGAAGTCATTTGAAAATGAAAATTAAAGTCAAGCATCTGCTCTTGAGGGGCCCATTTAACAGTTGTAAGTTACTAAAAAAGGGATAGATGATCAGACTTGTCCTTGAATTGATTATACAACTTTTCTCGTAAATCATCCCATGTTGCAACTGATGCAATTGCCAGGCCTCTAAACCATTGTAAAGCCTTACCTTTAAAATAAGTAGCAAGCAATCTCAAAGCTACATTTTCCTGAGTGATATGATGTACTCCACAAAGAGAGGCAATATCTCTAATATGCACTATGGGAGTGGTATGATCTTCACCAATATAGAATAATAGACTTTTAAGTACAGCCATTGGAATATCATCATGCATTTTAAGATTTAGAGGGCTATCTCCAATAGGTGGCACAAAAGGAAAATGTCCAGCAATAGGGACAACTTGAGGTGGGTTAACCTGGGCTGGTAAGATGGGTAAAACAATAGGTAAAACAACAAGACCTACTGGCCTAAAACTGGGTGGTGTTGACTACACCCTTTTGGATTGCTCGGGAGTTCTCTTTGTAACCCTCCCTCTCCTTTTCAGAGGAGAAAGTTGTAAGTAATCAAAAGATGGAGAGATGCTCCTTGTTTGTAATCTTCTCATAAGCTATAAATATGCACTATGTCTTCTCACAAAAAATCAGAGTCACCAAATGTTCTTAAATTCACCTTCTGAAAGGCATGAAATTTGTTGGTTGCACATCAAAACCAACAACATGTTGAAATTACTTCAACTGTCTTGATGAAAGTCCCACCAGGCGTGCCAAAAACTGTTCTCTCCTAGAAATGCACCCTCAACAAATTTTGAAAACTAAAACCCTCTGGAGAAACATGGGATCAGTTCAAGGTTGCAGGTCACCTATGACTAAACTAAACCTTTGGAGAAGGTCGAATCCTAGCTGGTTATAACCTACACAACTAAAAATAATAGGAAATGGGAGAAGGATAACTTTGAAAGTAAACCCTACTACTGCTAATTAAATAAAAAAAGACTAAAAGCTAAGTGATACACCAAACTGCAAACCCTACCGTCCTTTAGTGGGTATTGTTAGATGCAATGGCAGTCCCAAAGACACTGAGAGGTAGGGATGAATGAGTGTCTAAGTGGTTGGTGGAATATTTGAACTTATTTATAACTTTGCAACCCAAATTAATGTATCGGTGAACAAGTAATAGTGCAGTAAAGAGAAATGATAGAGACAACATAAATGCACACCATAACACAAGATGTTTTGGCAAGGAAACCCGGTAAGGAAAAAACCTCAGTGGGATTTGTGACCCATTATATTTACTCACTAGCCAGTATGAAAAAATATTACTTACAAGAGGGGCGTGCACATGCAAGAAGGCCAATAGTCTAGAGCTCACTGCTCAATGAAAGAGTCTCACTGACTACAAAATGGATAATTAAATCCAAGACAATGTACTACTCAAAATAGCATCTACAATGCTTGATTCAATACCAGTTTAAGATCTATCAGAAACCATAATCAAAAAACTTTCTGGTGAATGATATTCGCTCACATAACCTATCTTCACTTGTTACAGAATCCTTTCGCTATCTTCTATGATCTATTACATAATTGCCTCTTTATACTATATCAAAAATGACCTATAAGATATCATACATATATGAGTCTTTACAATACATCATGTCAGATTACAAATAATTACATTACAATACAATAAATAAAACTTGTCCCATGTCAGCCTAGATGCCAGTATGCTTTATTACTGGTGTAAACTAGATGTCGGTGAATGAACTTTGTTGTGCCTGTCTGTGTTGATAGATGATGTCTGCGTTGCTGGTGAACCTATAGAATCCTGTTACTAGTTGGTTGCCATCAATGACAACATTGACCATTCTCATGTGAGTGTAGAATGCAAAAAATCTTCCATTTTAGCATTGATGGAAACACTCATGAGAAAAATTAAAAAACTATTGTCCAAAACCGATCCCCCAAAAAAATGTGCTCCCCTTGAGAAAGTGATTTCTTCTGTGCATTTTCTTCCATACATTTTTCTCCATACTACTCCCCTTTTGACATCAATGATAGAGGATGTCAAAAAGAGTCAAACAATACAAAAATTCTACCTCATAGCCTATAACCGATTGTGTACAATTTGAAATATATCCGCCAAAATTAGATTTAGGCTCTGCATGAATTTATTACTATCAGAGATAATTGTTTCTATCTGCTGGATCATGTCGGTTAGATAATGCATATATTGCTCTAGTGATTGTTCTCCTTGAATTAATGCTTTAGATAGCTCAACCCGCTGAGTTATAAGACTATCCAATTTTGGACCAAGTTTATTTTTCAGTTTCCGGGCCTTCAACCTTATCCTTGCTTTTTCTTGCTCTAGTTTCTCTATCTTTTCCTCAAAAAATGCCATCTCTTGATCAAGAACTGAGGTAAGTTCGAAGAACCTATCATATTGTCTGCTATATCATCTATCTCCTTTTGTGTTTTCTTAATCTCCTCATCAATGTCTTGAGTCAGGTGGTGAGGCTTACAAGCTTCCTTATACAATTCTTTGTATTCCAAAATTATTGAATTAAGTACTGGTAATAAGGAATTAATATGCTCAGTACAGTCCTTGATAGTCTTCTCAAAGAATTTACCTTTTTCTTTATTCACCTTTTCCTTAATAGTTTTTTCATTGATCTTATCTACAGTTAGAACATTTGAAGCAATAAATTTGGACAATGCATCCAATTTACCCAAAGAACTATGAATATGGTCTACCTTACATGCCGGTTCAATCATTTTCAAAATAGGCAATGTATCATCAATGGCCTTGTATGCTAAGGCGTTGCACTCTCTGATCCTCTTAATTGAATCCAAAATAACATCCATTACATTTGTAGGCCTTTGCATCTGCCGGTTTCTCAGTGTCAGGCTTCTTAGCTTCTATCGGTATTTCAATGTTCTGAGAGTCAGCAATGTCAACCGGTGACTCAGAGATTTCAAAATTCGTAGCATCAACTATCTTTACCTTTGCAGTCTCTTTATCTATAACAATATTAAAATCTTGTGTATTTACATTCATAGTAAAAATAATTTCCGATCTCAGATTAGTATCATCATGAGTTATTTCTTCAACCTCCTTATCTGGTTGACTCTTTGTATGTATGGTATCTTTGAAGTTATTGGTGGGGTGTCCTATGCCGATGGAGAAAAGTTATCTACAACATTTATAATAGGTACACTACCAATTTTTCTTTTACCTTTGTCCTTTTGATATACCTTTGGGTAAAAGCACAAAATTGTGTCATGTTTCAGGCTAAGTTATCAGCACAAGTGAATTTAGGTAATTCTAACTAAAAATTAATTTTAGTCAAACATATGGTCTATATAGATTCATTATAGCTAAGTTATATATGGGCCACAACTTTTCAAATTGGAAGTGTCTACTAAATGTAAATTTTATACTACTTTTGGTCTAATTACAAAAAAAATAAAAAATTGATATTTCAACAACTCCTATTCTTATAAATAATATTTTTTTTGAAATGTAAAAATACCCTTTCATAGATCTATAAGTGAATTTCTTAAAATATATATCTTTTAATATTTTAATTATTTTTTATATTTTATATTTTATTTTTATTGAAAGTAGGTCATCAACACTAAAATATAAGGTTGATTATCTTGTTAAGGAAAAATACTAAAATTTATTAAATTTTTTTAAAAAAAAACATGATGCAATATAGAAAAGAATCTATGTCAAGATGATATAATTATTTTCTTATCTGGATAAATAACTAAGAAAAAAGGTGGTGGGAATTGGAAAGAGTTATATTTCAGCACACGCAACTTTTCAAATTTATTGAAAAATATTATTTATAAAAAATAGTAAAAAATATATCCATGCAATAAAGATTCAAGTTATCAATATACAAAAAAAATTCAAGAAAAAAAAGTAAAATTTACTAAATAAAATGTGGTGGCTTGTGGAACTTCAATTTCAGCATTTTTTCAGCACCTAAATTATGGTGTTTACTTTATAAAAAAGTACATTCAAATAATTTTTTAAATTTTTGTTAAAATTACAAACATAAAATAGATATAAGAATATAAATTTTATTAGTTTACATCATTTAAAAATTCAAAATATATATTTCACTTTTAGTTGATTTAATTTAAAAAGTTGAATCAACATTGACCATTTCTTTTATAAAAGTGTGACACAGCTTTGTACTTTTACCCCTTTGTAAAACACATCCATTTTTTGTCTCTCCCTTTCCTCTTTCTTTTCTTTTTCAACAAAAAATATGTCCCATTTGTCTATAGTTTCATCTGCTATCTCTTTCACTCTCCCACCCATTAGACTAACTTGTACGTGACCACTCATAAAAACTGACCAGTTGGCTTCAGCAATCAATTCATCAATCTCTTCTCTGGAATTAACGGAGTGAACAACCAAAAATGCTTCAACCTTTAAATTTTTATCCAATTCCATAACTGATATTCTTTTAGCATCTAATCTTATGTATATGTCATTAGGAAGATCATATACAACCTCAATCAAAACTTTCTTGTAGATTTCAAGATGAAAAATGATGCTTTCCTATATTGTCTCCTTGTCAAAATCCTTGAAAGAGTAATAAAGTTTATTCACATTACTAAGATTACCTTCTTGTGTTATTTCATTGATCAATTCCTCCGCTGTAAAGGTATCTGGTGCCTTAGGTTGTTGTTTCTTCTTTGGAGTTAACTTCTTCCTAGGCTCCCTTACAACTTGCTACTTCTTCCTTAATGTTCTTGTCCTTTTAGGAGAAGGAGAAGGTACCGGTGAGGGTTTCCTCTTCTTCCTTTCAACTCTCTTGAATTCTGTTGCCTTACCACTATTTGTATCCGAAGAAGTGACAACCGATGAAACATGAGCTATTGGTTCTAGTCCTTCTAGTTACTAGCAAAAACACCAATTAAGTTCATCACATTTTCCTTAAATTCTTTAGCCATTTTGGATGCATCTCTCATGAATTTTTCTCTTTTTTTTTTCTGCTTCTGTATCGAAACAACACTCTCAATAGTGTCAGCAATGCCAAAAATTTCTTTAGAGGGTTCGCTTGGTGCATCAAGAAGTGTCTTAGCATAAGCCTCAAGAATATTCAGATCAACTTCATATCTCATCTTTTTTATCCAAGTGATTCTAGGAGTAACAACTTCCATCCATGTTTCATCTCTTTTGAATACAAAACATATTTGCTTGTCATACTCATCCACAATGCCCTGCGGAATCCTTTCTCTAGCCTTCATTTTGGTTTGGAAGTTTTTGAAATAGTCGTTTACCATGTCATCACTATTAGCACCAATGCCAGTAATAGCTTCCATGATCCGTCTACCTACGGGGATGTCATATGCAAAGTCCTTGTGACCAATGTCGGGTATCTCCTTTGTGAAATAAAGAATTAAACACACAAGTAGATTCCCAAAATGGAATGTTCCCTTCTTATCACCCTTAATCTTCTTTAAGTTATCTAGCAGTTCATCCTTAAGCCACTCACAAATGTCAATTTTAGCATTTTTCTTAACCATCTCATATGCACTATGAATGCACAAACTAGAAACAAAATTTAACTAATTTGCATGTGTAACCATGTATCCAAATACCATGCTCACATATTTCACAATTGCATCAGCGATATCACTAACCCTAAGAGATCTGTTGTCAAATGTAGCTTCGGTTAGGTCCATAACACCCTTGTTTGGTATCTTCTTATTTTTGTTAGGTCTAGTACCAGTTGAGGGTAAACCAGTAGCTACCTTGATTGCCTCCTTAGTGATTTTAAAAATAGAGTCTAGCCACATAAACTCCCTATGAACTCTGCTCAAAACAAGATGAATTATTTCATCCAAAAATTTAGGAATGTTCAGAATTTCAACCAATCCTAAATCCTCAACATTCTTATTCTCCAGCTTGACTAAACCTTGTTCATTAGTCATAACATCTCTGTACATGTTCTTCAAGTCATCTAACCCAAAGTTCTCTATGTTGTAGTGAATATAAATCCTCGGGTCTTCGACAAAAGCAACTCCCTTTGGAATCTTAGAAAAGGCTTCGATGGAATCATCTTGCTTAGAAATCTCAGGCATGAATTTAAACACGAGTCTAGGGTGCTTAATGTTTTCTACCACAGTAGGGTTTGCAATAAATTCAGGTGCATAAGATAAAGTTGCCATTGTGAAAGATCAATACCTTTTAAGTTGTGAAATCCTTGAATTCCCTAAAAGATCTTTGCTCCTTTTCCTTTAAAATGCCTTTTCTCTCTCTTTACGCTCTTTAGATGCTTGGTGAATTGAAATGAGGGTTTTCCGGTGCTTTATAACTAAAATGTTCTCCAACAATAGCATTAAATGCTTGTCAGCTAAGTGAAATCTTAACATATCTGTCGGTAAAGAAGAAATACAACTTCTTACCATCAACTGAGGGTAGAATGCATGATTTTCAATTTTCTGCCATACCCTCTAAGGATTAATCCTTAGTTAGATGAAGGATCTCCTATCGGTGGAAAGTTATTCTGTTCTATTGGTGCAGAGACAGATTCATCAACTCTTTGATCTCTCTTCTTAATCCATTGTTTTGAAAATTCTTTCTTTATTTCATTTACTTTTTCCTTTCCTTTCTCATTAGATCCTTTATTGTTTGCCAGTATAGTCTTGCTTCTACAAAATTTTGCAATATGCCCAATCTTGTTACATGCATAACAAGTTACATTATTCCTCTGAATAGCCTTTCCATATCCTTGAGCAGTTTGTGTTCTGCATTGATTAGATAAATGTCCAAATCTACCACAAACATAGCATTTCACATTCATTCTATAATTTTATGAGTTATGACTAGCTTTATTGCATTTGGAACATTGACCGGTGGGTAAATTTGTATTCTGATTATTTCTAAATCTGCACTGATTTGCTCTATGACCAAATTTGTTGCAATTAAAACATTTCCCATTAACTTTATAAGCATTAGGTTGTCTTACCGATTTGCTATGATCTTGGTTATTTGCTGTCCCAAAACTTTCTCCATGTTCAAATCCAAGTCCAATTATATCTCCATCAGGTTTTTGTCTTTTCAGTATGTCATCAAGCCTTTCTGAACTTTTCTTGAATTTTTCTCTGTTTTCATTTGTAGTGATCAACTCATTTTCTAGAATGCTAACTTGTCTCCTAAGCTCCTCTTTATCATGTTGCATGTGAATCGGATTTGTTTTTAGCATATCATTTTCATGACAAAGTCTCAGATTTTCATTACCTCCATCATTAAGTCTTCTAGTCAAGTCTTCATTCTTCTTCCTGTCTTCAATATCCTTACCTAACCTCATGGTTAAATCTTGCATTTCATTCCTCATGTTACTGTTCTCTTTCCTCAACTTCTCTACAATATCTCTAAGAGTTTCCTTTTCATCATCATGTTTCTGCATTTGATCATGAAGTTCCTTCCTCTTGTTTTGTGCTATAACTAATTTCTCCTAAAGTCCTTTAATGAATTCCTGTGTAGTCCTCAGATCATCTTCAAGTTTAATATTCTTCAACTTTTCTTCATCAAAATCTTCAAGAGCTCCTTCCAACTTTATTCTCAAACTCTCCATTGGTACTAGTTTTAGAATCTTCCTCAGGCTGTTAGGCTTTTGCAAATAGAGGACCAGGCTCTGATACCAATTGTTACATATAAGGACAGTCCCAAAGACACTAAGAGGAGGGGTGAATCAATTTCTAACCAGTTGGTGGAATATTTGAACTTATTTATAACTTTGCAACCCAAATTAATGTACCCATAAAGAAGTAATAGTGCAGTAAAGAGAAATGACAGAGACAACATAAATGCACACCATAACACAAGATGTTTTGGCGAGGAAACCCGGCAAGGGAAAAATCTTGGTGGGATTTGTGAGCCACAATATTTACTCATTGACCAATATGAATAGATATTACTTACAATAGGGGCCTGCACATGTAGGAAGGCCAATAGCCTAGAGCTCACTGCTTAATGAAAGAGTCTCACTGACTACAAAATGGATAATTAAATCCACGACAATTTACTACTCAAAATAGCATCTGCAATGCTTGATTTAGTACCAGTTTAAGCTCTATCAGAAACCATAACCAAAAACCTTTCTGGTGAATTATATTCACTCACATAACCTATCTTCACTTGTTACAAAATCCTTTTGCTATCTTTTATGATCTATTACATAATTGCCTCTTTATGCTATATCAAAAATGACCTATAAGATCTCATACATATATGAGTCTTTACAATACATCATGTTGGCTTACAAATAATTACATTACAATACAATAAACATAACTTGTCTCATGTCAGCCTGGATGTCGGTATGCTTCATTACCGGTGTAAACTAGATGTTGGTGAATGAAGTTTGTTGTGCCTGCCGGTGCGAGTAGATGATGTCTGTGTTGTAGATGAACTTGTGGAATCCTGTTACCAGTTGGTTGCCATCAATGACAACATCAACCATTCTCATGTGAGTATAGAATGCCAATAGGTATTCCATATGCCATGGGTTTTTCAATGAGATGGACTGGGGTTTTTGTATAATAATGGCTGATCCTAAAATTCCCTAGCATACCTCGTGTGAAAGTGATTCTTTGCTTGCAAGTTTTGATACTCACATTATAGCCTTTTGTGTTCCTTTATTTTTTTTAACCATGGATTGACGTCACTAAATTCTATGACTACTCCATACTCAGGAAATATCTCTTGTTGCTTATTTCTCTGCCATAGACATTCTTGTCCACTAAAATGCAACTCACAATACTGTGCAATTAAATATTTCTTTATTGTAAACACAGTGATCTCCATCTATTAGGTGCTGATAGAAATTTCTACTTCATAGAGATATGAAATAGCATGTCCTTTTGAGTTGCAACTTTATCACTCATTAACTCTTTACCATGACCATTGTGAACATGCTTAATAATGCCCTTGATAATGATTTATGATGAGTTTTTACCTTGAAGTTGAGACTGTCACATACAAGGCAGATATTCTCAGAAACAATGTTCTTATAGCACCAATATAAAGAATATTTGCAGTGATTTGCCATTATTTTGATGCCTTTAGTCATTGTATAATTGGAAAGTTTCAAATTATTTTGTCCCTATAACTTGTCTGCGGTAATGACTATGTCCTTTTGTGATTGCTTTTGCTGATTATTATGAAACAAAAGGTTTCATGGACTGAATTACATATCCCTTTAATACTTCACAATTACTCTTACATTTTATTTTTCTTGCTAGCAAGATGGGCTCAACCCTTAAGGGAGCCTCATTTATCCCCACTTACTAGCCTGGCACTGCACTCTCAACTTTGATCTATAGGCTAATGGATTTTGAGTGCTTGTGATGCAAATGTGGGCTTTCATTTATTCTAAGATAGTTATCCACTATATTTTCATTATCCTTATGTACTTGGTGTTGATGTATTATACTCACTAATTACTTCATGAAAGACATGAATACTCTGAGACCATTTAAGTCCAGAGTTTCTACTAAAAGAATCTTTGGATGACAAATACAAAGTAATTAGTGATGGCTCTACCTGATTGAGCCTGAAAGTGAAAATCTGGTAACAATAAGTTAAGGTTCCTACAAGTAAATGTGGTGGTTTATGCTTTCAATGTGTATGATGTAACATTAACAAGTGACAAGAGGGATATTTAGCCAAATATATCTTTAAGACAACATAACCTACAAGGAGAGATGGTGATTATAGGAGAGGATTTCAATGCAACCTTTGATAATTCTTAAAAATAAGGGGGGATCACTCACCTAACTCAAACACAACTATATTTTTAATAGTTTGTTGAGAGTAAACAATTGAGGAACATCCAACCAAAGAATAGCCTTGTTTACTTAAACATACAGAAAGAGATGTTTCACTAACATTGAAGAAAGTTTAGATAGGTTCCAAATAATTGGAGATTGGAGGAATTTAATAGTGACACATGAGGCATGCATCCTACATCTTATAGGATCATATCATTTCTGAATTCAACTATAACTATTACCTAATAAACCCCTAACTTGATGGCCTTTTAAATTTGAGAAAATGTGATTCATGAATGAGAAGTTGAAGGACCTGATTTCATATTGGTAGAGTTAAGTGCACATGGGTAATAGTTTAAAATCTATATGCTATCAAAAATATGACTCACATTAAAAATAAATTAGAGGTATATAGATAAAAGCAATTCAGGAATATCTTTGAAGAGAGAGTCAGAAGCGAAGAGGAGCTTGTAGAATTGGATAAAGAAGTCATTAAGAGGGGAATGATTGGAACCAAATTTGAGAAAGAGGGTGTGCAAAAAAGGGAGCTCATGGAGATATCAACTCAAGAAGAAGTTTTCTAGACGAAAAATCTAGGGAAGTTTGGTTAAAGGATGGTGATAAAAGAAACAAATTATTCCATCAATCGTGCCTAGCTAATAGAAGCAAAAATATAATCTCAAAAATCAAGAAGGAAAATGGTGATATGACCTTAACTAAATAAAAAATAAACCAAAAGTTGTTTAATTACTTTGAATATCTATTAAATAGAAATTATCAAGTAGTTGAGAGGGAAAGATAGAATATACTAAGTAACATTCTACATATAAAAAGTGCTACCAATAGTATTCTTTCAGGATCTTCCAGAAAGGATTCTCATGGTCAAGGATCGATTGTGTGGCTCTATATTATAGAATATACATTATGGTGTAGGGACATTATCACCAAGTATATCATGTATTATGAACTAAGAAAAAGTGGCAAGCTTCCGTTTGTTTAGACTCATGGAAAGGACATCCTCTACTAGGGGGCAACCCTCATTTGGATACAATTATACTATAAACAACATGAAACAATGGGGATGAACTAAAGGACTAGTTGAATTCTTTTAATACTGATGGAGTTCCTTAATGGAATTGGAAATTATTTGGAAACATTCATACAATAGAGGATTAGAAGGAGGAACTACAAAGAATCTTAAAGAGTAGAGTCGCACTCCCCTCCCAAAAATATGATGTTATTAGGTGGTGTGGTTCAAAATTGGGGTAATATAAATTGAAGATGGGATACAAAGTTAAAGAGGCTACAACCAATAAACAAGATTGGCCGAATCACCTAGTTTGAAACAAATTATGTTTATTGAAAGTAGGAGTCTTTACTTGGATGGCATTCCCACAAAAGATTTTAATGAGTGATAGGTTGAAGGTGTTTGGAATCCAAAACATAAGAAAGTATGTGATATGTAAAAGCAGGGTGGAAACAACTAAGCATTTTCCTTTTTCCTATTCATTTTCAAAATATTGTTGAAAATTATTCATGCAAAATATTAATTGGTATACAACAATGACCCAAGATTTGAAACAATGGTTTGTAATGTAGCGATCAAAGAAAAAGAAACCAGTTTTTGTCAGTATATGGTCTATTTTTCCTTCATGTGTTGTTTGGGAGATTTCAAATAGTGATTTTTTTGTGGCTAATATTCACCAATTGGCTATTTTTTGAAATTTGGGAATCAAAATTTCGCTAACAGTTCAAGTTTCAAGGTGATGTAAATCGCCACATTTTTACAAAATTCTATTTTAGTCTTATTTAAATCGCCAAAGAATTTATTTGATTAAATTTTTTAAGTCAAAGATTTTCCACAATATTCAATACAAGACTGGATCAAATTAGCCAAAATTTTATAATTTATTGTAAAAAGCTAAATTAATTCGCTAATAATTTATCATAATTATTAGTTACTTTAGGGTTATACTAGCAATATTTAGTTAGCACCATTGATTTAAAATATAATCTAATGAACATAATTGTATTCCATGAGGTAAAATGTACGTCCAAGTAATTGTAATGTGCATGGGGGTTGAAATTGCTTTTCAATTGTTGACCTCAGTGGATTTATCAATGGAGTAAAAGCAATTTTGGGCCCCATGAGTATTACAACTTGTTAGTACATTTTATCTCACAAAATACAAAATGGGATATTAGATTATTTTAAATTAATGGTAGTCTAAATGAAGTTTACCCCTTAAACTCATTGATATTTCCACCTTTAGGTCTCTAATTTTTTTAATAAGAATTTAGTTTTTAAATGAAATAATTTTTAATAGTAATTAATACATACTTTTGTTGTTTTTCATGATTCACCAAGAATTTCTACCAAGGAATTTTGATGTAAAAATATTCGCTAATAAAATTAATATTTTTCTTTAAAAAAAAAGGAAAAGATTCACCAATAATTTTTTTTTTCTAAAAAATTAAATATTCACCAATATTTTATATCTTTTGTTGAGGGGGGGTTTCTTAAAGTTATCACTCATTTCAAAGCAGTCGAATAGGAGAGTATGTTTGGACAAAGAGATGGATTAACTGGAGTTAATGAAGAAAATTGAAGTGGCATTAGTAGAATGGGTTGTTAATGTTGTCAAGTTGGTTAATCAAGACAAATATATATTTTCCCTCTAGGATTATGAAATTAATAAACTCTTAAAAGGAAAATCAGCCATATTATTTTGAATCCTTATGTTCTTAAAATAGGCTTATTTAGTAAGGAGGATGTATAATATAGATAAGGAAGGGTCATAGTGCATAGATTAGAGGGTTAGTCTTACGGATCAAGTATTGGCTACAATGGACATGATTTAGTGTTATGTATAGAAGATTGGTTATTCGCAAAAATCCCATCACATTAGGAACAATGACCTCAACTAGTTATGAAAGGTATAACTTGTAATGACCCACTCCAAACTTATGAATTTTGCAATAACTTTTTTTTGTAATAACAACATAACACATTTGTAAAACTACAAGCAATAGTAAAATATGTCAAGTAACCATTCCATACAATGCTAAATGTTAAACATTAACATATGGCTTCTTCTAGTACAACTAAACGTATCTTCTTCATATTCAAGTTTCTCTCACCAATCCATCATTGTGTATTATCCTTTCTTCTAAACCCGCATCTACAATTTGTCTACTCATCTAGATGTTCAACACAAGGTCTACAATTATTGATATCAAATCATATCAATACTTTAACTGAATCATTCATACACTAGATGACTATTGATATTTTATATAGATGACTAAGACATGGATAATAATGGGAAGATATGGTAAGATTAATCAAAACTCAAAAAAACAAGACCTAAGGGCCAAACCTAACATCTTAGGGGATCATCACAGATGGCCTTGCCTACATGAAAGCACAGAGACTTCGTAGTTTGCAAAAACAACTAGAACTCATCTAATATACTGGAATAAGAGTGGGTCTGCAACCCTTTCTAGGGTCCAGTACCCCAGACAGTACCCTCGTCGGTTGCCACCCACTTAGGTGAAACAGGGATGAAAAACCTCATCACTTTCCCCTGAGGCTTATCTCCTAAAAAAAACACCTAACTGAGATTTATTAAGACTCGTGATGAACATGTACTATCAATAGCATAAAAAAATAAAAAAAATCTACCTATAGTAGTACCCAAATGGTTACTCCAATAACTATAATCCTCATAAAAATGATGTCCTATTTACTTTGATATTCCTTTTTAATGGGCATAACAATATGACTATATGATTTCTCTACCAAATTAAGGTGATTGGCTCATATAAGATGATTTCAAAATATTTACCTCTAAAATTAAATAGTAAGGTGGAGAATAGAATGAGCATGATCAAAGTGTTTAATACAATTTATAATTTTCAAATAAGAGTAAGGGTTAAGATGTTATATAAACAACATATAGAATAATCACAAGTGCACTAATCCACTATATACCTTCCATTCCTTGAATCCTAATACATGATAAAGAAGCCCAATTGCACATTGAGATATCATGAAATATATATATATGCACCTAATAAATATCTAATCGATAATTGATGAATACTAGAGGGAACTACTATACAATATCCAATGAATATTAACAAATATTATAAAGAAAATATTTGATGCAACATGTGTCTCCTACTAAATTAGTTATAGCTTCTATTGAAAATCCCAACCTTGATAATTTATCTCTAATAAAATGACATCTTATAATTGGTTACTATACTTAAGTAGTCAACAACAATTATTTATCATTCTAATGGGGCAATTTAGTATGACAACATGGTAATAACATAAAATACATGCTTTCTCTTTAATTTTAGAATTGTATGCACCCCTAGCCAAATTTAGCTTTTGCAACATAACTTATGTCGTACAAATTTAAGATCGAGACTTGTTATGGCTAAATGATTTACTATCAAAGTTATCCAATATAGCCATGTTCTTTGGAAGAAAATTACCTTGAAACATCATCCCTTATTATTCCACCATAGTGACAATTCTATCACTGCGTCAAACAAAGTCTCGAGACAAGGTAAGGAATTCTATATCACCAAAATAAAACCCAACTATTTTATCCACCATAAAATTCAGTGGTAGTTAAATTAACCCAGATAACTTAAAAGAGATATTAATTTACTCAATGATAATTAGCCAATGACCACCAAGTTATTAAATGATTCTTCTGTCACTAAGTGATAATCATCCATGATAACAAGGTTATTCAACAATAGTTAAATAACAAAAAAACAAAGACAAATTATTTTATTTAATTAGATATCCACATCAGTCCTTTAGTACTAATCTCAATACATCCTATTAACACTATATCCTCATAAGAAAGGCATCCCATTAGTTCTATAATTTCTTGCAACTTATTAATATTGATATGTATATATTATATATATGCGATATAAATAAATTCAAACCAATTCATTAATTAATTTAGGGTAATATACAATTCTATAAACATAAATGGACAAGCAATTTAATGTGATAAGTTCATAATCAATTATGATCATTTGCACTTATGAATATAGGTATGTACATAGTGGTATGCTATGCCCTGCTATGAGGCTAAGAGGTCTAAGGATATTTTTGGATACAAATAGAATACTTACCTATTTACTTCATTTGTCTAGTTTAGTTAATATTATTCCTATTAACCTGCATTTATACAAGTAGAATCCTATCCAAACCTATGTAATAAGCATGAGAATAGATTTTTAACTTCGAGTCATATAAATAATGCATCTCAATAGTCCATTTATTTGGCTAACATTAATTTCAATAGATCAAAATAATTTTATATCATGCTAAGACCTAGTTTAGATAGATATAACTAGTGGGTCATGATTACCTTTTCCAAAATAGAGTTCAGACTTTCATTAATAACACAAACACTCAAATAACATAACAAAGCTAAATCAAAGGAGATCAGACTTCCCTTATCAAATACTGAAATAACAAAGCAGAGATAAACTAAATGGGATCAATAGAGTAGGGATAAACCAATAGAGATCTTACTTCAATTGTCAACTATCAAATACTATTTAATATCAAAGCAGAGCTAAACCAATGAATATTACATCACAGTTGAGAAATTATGAGGCTAGTTTAATAGACTTCATGTACTTCACATCATAAGGTAATGAGCATGGGGTTTTCTCCACATTGATACATATGCTAATATGCTATCATAAACAATCATCTCGCTAAAAGACCATTAAAGTTTATTATGTCACACACAATATATAAGTTATTTGCCAACCAACATAATAAGATTCTTAAACAACTATATCGCTCAAGGCCCCATTTAGTTTATGAATTCTTTACCGATAAAATAACCACAACTATAAGTTTGATATGAATAAAGAAACAAACGTAGGAATATAAAATGCAACTTACGCGTATGACATCATTATTGTTATTAATAGTAGTATGATTAGTATTCCTAGGAGGGGATTAACAAATGCCATTCGATGGTGCTGAAAGAATGAAAGAAGGAATACAGAGGTGAATGAATATATGAATGGGATATTATGATGAAAGGAGTCTGAAGAAAAGTTCGCATGGCAAGATTGGTGAAAATGTTTTTTGTGAATCTATAGGTATGTATAAATATAAGAACGTCTACACCAGTAACGAACACTGTCGTAGTATACCAAAGATGGTAAGAAAGGTGTGGACAAGAGACTAATGGGGCATTCCATTGACTAACAGAATAATGATATCCATAGAAAAAGAAACATGCAATCGAACACAAGACATCGACCATCTGTGACATGTGAAAAAAATAAGAGAGAGGGAGATAGATATACAACATGACCTGAAGCGGAGTAGGAGCAGTCGAATGCTAATCTAATAAATCGAATACAAAGAAAGAGGCACCGATTGTACTAATTGGTCCAAACTCAAGCAAGGGTGAGGTCGCATAACGACAGACCAATGTTTTTAATATACCATCTGGTCAAACATGCATACATCTAGGCTTAAGGAGGAAAGTAATGATACTGACAACATGCCAAATATTGGTATCTGCATGAATAAGGAGATACCCCCTAGAAAACCTACGACTGATAAACAAGAACTGGATTATAAAATTAGCACCACATCGATATCCTTCGATGTAGCATAGTTAACAATTGAGTTCACCCGATTCCATAGTTATAAAGACGACTCGATACAAGAAAACAATTACCAAAGGGACCAATAAAAGAGTGCATCTTGAAAGTATCGATCGGATAATGAGACACAACACACCAATTTTTTCAATTGATAGGTAAGCATGCCAAAATCAACATGATACTCGATCACAAAGAGTCGACCAAAAGCATTAATCAAATGATAAATAAAAGGGCACTAATTGTGTTAGTCGATCAATGAATAAAGAAAAAGAATACACACATATCAACTGCACATTGCATACAGATATAGAGTAGCACATGTCTTGCCTGAGATGCGACACAAAGTTAGAAGATCTCCAAGACTTCCATCTAGCTTGATTCGATCGGTTCAACCATGAAAATCATCACGCTACCCCCAATACTTTACCCAATTCTTGTGCTAATACCCATATACAATCCACCCTTCAACCAACACCAGAATCAAATTCCAACATCCCCAAGAAAGCTCCAAACTTTTTCCAATAATAGTTTTAAGTAAACTGCTCTGAACTAGTCCCTCCTCCTTCTCTCCATTTCATGCTCCATCTTCTGCAAGTAGGCTTCTTCACCATTTCACATCCCAAATCCCCCCTGCATACCTTAAACCCCAAGAAAATTAACGAACCCCCAAAATGGATTTTCCTCTCCTTTCCCCAGCTTTCCCCAAAATTACACCTTCCTATAACACACTACTCCACACCCTTCCATGATCCCCCTTAATTTGTAACTGCCCAAGCTTTAAATAGATAATCAAATAAATGAAATAATCAATAAATAATAAGGATGATACATATATTAATTATTTATTAATAGTTTTCTATGAATTATCAAATAAATATTTCATTTATTCCATTCCCTAAATCTATTTATGAATAAATGTTAATTATCCATTAATATTTTATGAGAACATCAAATTGTTTAGTTAATAAAATTAGCTTCCTCTAATTTTTTTTTAATTCTTTCATTCACCATAGATAAAACTGTACATTATGTCGATTAAAAATGTTTAGTCATTTTAAGTTGATTGTACATATTAAGGATGATTATTCTTACCTCACACATATAAGATTGAAAGCATTTTATGTTATTCTGCATCCATCAATAAACATCATCAAGGTAAGTTCGTAAGTCCATGTTCATATTATTCAAATCAAACCTTAAATAACCCAAGATAAAATTGAAACTTTTAAGTGTTTATATCCGCTAATAGGCAGAGTTCGACACAAGGGGTCGTGACATAACTAGTGAGTTCATGCAATAATTTAGGTTTGGATCGTAGCTCAAGTCTTATTGTTGTGGTTGGGTCTACTAGAATTGGCAATACCACTTTGGTCTAAGAAATATTTGAAGAAATATCATAACTAATAAGATATGGAGGTTGATGGTAGTAGAGAAATTGCCTATGTACCACATGGGTATCATTTTGACAAACAATGCAAAGGCTGAAGGATTAAAAGTGTAATATGTAGAGATTTGTATTCATGCCAAATATTTTACAAAATCTTTAAAATGATAGAGAATTTGAAGGGAATTTTGATGGTTAAAATCAAACACTAAATTCTTGTAGGGTAAATTTCTATCTAAATGTCAATCTAATCACAGAGGAACAATTGAAAAGAATGAGAGGATAAAGGTTGTGGTAAGAGGCATTCTTAGTTTCTAGTAAACTTGGTTTCTATCTAGAGAAGAATATTTTCACCCCCATAGGTAAAATGCTATAGGAAAGGTTAATTTTCTACACAAGTGACATCATTAAAGGGAGCATTCAACAAAGTTGAAAAGACAAATTGCAATTATCAATTAAAGTGAGAATAAGAGAAAAATAATGCAAGGAGCATATTGTTTTAAGTAGTTAGTTGAAAATCAAGTTGAGTTGAAGATGCTAGATGTCATCTTTAGATTAAATTTAGGTCTCCTATTTTTTAAAAATGTAATTTTCAATATTTTGGAGAGAATTTTGAACTATATTTTTGGTTGTCTTTCTTTGGAAAGGTGTCGAACCTCAGTCTATAAGACGATGTTATGGTCTATAAATGAAAATACTAGTATAGCAATTTCCTTACTAGAATATAGAAAGAGTATTCATATTTTTTAACCAATGTCTCCAAAGTGTATATTCACCATATTTTGAAATAAAATGGTCAAGGATCTTTTGTTTCATTTTTGCAAACTTCTTCTAGTGTTTGTTTTGTTATGTGCTTCTTTAGAAGGAAGAGATTAAAAATTAATCTAAGAAAGGCATGAAGATGGTGAATCATATATATGAAGGATACAAAATAATAACTATAATAGATCACACAAATAGGTGTTTTAATGTCAAGAATTGACACTTTTAACCTATTCGTTAGGAATTCATTTTCCAAAATTACGTATTTACATATTGTGAGGAAAATCTACAACTCTTGGAAGGAACCAATCCAAGGGGCTTGTATCCACTATTCAAAACTATCCTTAAATGAACACATCATTCATTTTTTTTCATGTTTTTTAAAACTTATTTGAAATTATTATGTTCTTTGTGAATGTAAATGAAATTTTTATAGGATGTAAACCAATGTTGACTTAATTTCCATGTTTATTGATATACTTTACTAATAATATCTTTAGTATATTATACCCTACTTACTACTTGAATGAGTCATTTGATATTGTCAAAAATTTTACCCCTAGTTTTTGTAGAGCCTAAAGTGTAAGAGAGATAGATATTGCATCAATCTCCTATTCACTAACCAATTCCCACTCTAAATCTAAGCATGTGTAAGAGGTGGCCAATCTTTAGGATTTAGTGATCTATTCATTTGGGAACTAACAAGGATCTTTTTAAAAATGATAAATTATTTTCTCCTTTCCTTATTTTAATTATATTTGTACATTAAGTTTATAATAGCTAGTCATTAATCAATTAAGTTATTATTTTGTATCTATTTTTGTATTATCTATTGCAACTTATATTTAGTACACTAATTTTTATGTACTTATATATGTTATCATTGCCTTGTGGTGATACATAAAAAGGTATGTGTGTGCACTTTTTTTATAATATATTTTCCCTCAATATTTTTGGCTCACAACAAAGAAAATTTTGTTGGTCACTACTTGTAATTAAATATTTATTCTTTTAATTACTACAATGATAAAGAAATACATTATTTTTATTTGTTCCCACATCACATGATATTTTATATGTCAAGGAAAATAAATATATATCATCTTATATACACAATCACAATAAATTATAATTAGATCATATTTGAGGCTAAAAGCTAGCTTTTGTTTTAGTGGGTGTATTTTATATTAGAAGCATATGTTTTTTATTTTACTTTTTCATCCTATTAAAATTAAATAATGTATAAATTGTGAATTTCATTCTTTGAAGGAAGAAATGGATCACATTGAACTCAATATAAATAATTTCCTAGACTGTCTAGGAATATATAGGTCTAATAACTTATTACCATCAAAGTGTTAGGAAACAACATCATGAAGCATTATGGAAGCCTTGACATGGACTGTTATTTAATAATTTGAGAGGTCTATGATTTGAGATTTCAGGAAGATAGTAATATAGAAACTCTTGGATTCAACTAGAGAGAAGGACCTTTTGAGAGCTATGACATGTCTTTATTGAGATTCACTTTGTCAAGAAATCTCTTTTCAAATAAAAGTCTTTGAATATCATGTATTTGCCTTTTTTTACACAAAAAACAATGTAAACATTAAGGGAGCTCTCATTAAATTTTACATTAATAAAACCACCTATGTGACTTATTTTTTATCTATAGTATTGAACAATTAATATTTTCCCGTCAAAATTTGAGTTTAAAAAGTTATATTTAAAAGAATTTATAAAAGCCATGTTGTGCTACTTTTAAATGAGCTCAATAATATTATCTTAATTTACCTTTAATATTGTATAAATCTATATTATATTTACTTCACATCAATTATGTAAATTTTTATATTAATAATTCTCTCTCACAATGAAATTCATAAATTCTTTATAATTAAATAAAGATAATAATAAATAACAATTGTCCAAAAAGATAATATCACATTCACATTATACCACCTAAATCTATTATCTTATTCAAGTAAAATTATATTATTTTAATGATTTTCATTGATTTTTTAAATATTCAAAAAATTTGTATATCTTTCCATTTTCTTTTTAAAATATTATGACATGTTCATTCTTAATAAACTTTGATTTTAATATTTTTAATTTTTTAAAATACTAATATAAATAATCCCACCACATTATTGGTGAAAAAGATTTAATATATTATTTATAAGAAATATTTTAGATATTTGTAATAAACTTAATTCTCCATAAAATTGAAGAGAAAACCCCCATCCTCCGAATTCACGTAATCTTTCTTCAGTATACCTTTTGGATTTTTGAATTACCCACGCTATTCTGGGAACAGTTCAATAGTCTGTTCATTTTCAAATTCCCCAAAGAAACTCCAATTATATTTAATTGAAACTGCTGTAAACATTTATTATCTCTATAATCAAAGCACCGTCGAGCTCTCAGCAATGCAGCCTCTAGAAAGTTGTTTTACATGTATAAAGTCCAGGTGCATTTTAAATTGCACAATTTCTATGGGATATCCCATGGAAATTGGTTGGGTGCCAGTGGTAGTGCATTGTATATTAAATAGCTGCAAATTGATCGTTACATATTGCTTAAACATCTTACCAAATTTTCATTTTATTTTTTTAGCAATCAAAGATTGAATTTTTTTTTATAATTTAATAGCTGTTAGAGGTATCACCCTTTGTGCTCATCAGAACAAGGAGAAAAACATTGTCATCTCATTACTAATCCATATTTACCATCATCTATTTCATGATATCTATTCCTATTAGTCTTTCTATTAGTCTTTACATCATGATTTATAGATGAAGACCCAAACCCTATTATAGACACATAAGATCTAATATCAACAAAATCAACATAACCTAGTATGTTAGCCTTTTCTATACCCATACCCACAAATAAGGAAGACCCCTGCTACAAAATAATGCCTATCCACCCCAAAAGAAAATCAGAAAATTTGTCCCCGGTTTGGAAAATGGTAAGCGGTGAATATCAACTTCAAAAATGTTTGTATATCTTTACCCTCGGAGGACACTGCCCACATATTAGTCTTCATCACTGTTCACTCTCAGATTCCTTACCACCAAGGCTCTAGCCACACTGGATAGTCGTTGCCGCACGCGTCATGAGTAGAGCTAGCCGCCACCTCCTCCACATCTCTAAAATCATTTGCCACCCAATATCCACCCTTGTCAAGAGCCCAATCCTTCCCACTCTCTACTAGTAGGCCTTCTTCCTCCATGTAGCTCTTCATCCACTCACCTTTCTTCAGCTCCTAGTTGATCCTAGCAAGCCACAACAAGAAAGTGATGCTCCACTCCATGCCCTCTCACCGCTCTTCAAGCATGTACGACATTTGGGTGTGAACTATATACAATTTTCTCACCTCTGCCCCACACCCAACCCACATTCAATAGTCCCAAGGGAGCGGAATGAGGAGATTGACAAATCAAAGATCGAATTTACTAATGGTCTGAAGGAAAAAATAGGAGACAAAACTAAATATAAGATAATTGAAATACGGGTTTAGTTGATGAACATAGAGCTTCAACTTTTTATATTAGCCAATCAATAAAAATAACACTCCAAGAGATATATTAAGCACTCATATAATAAAATATCAACTCTTTTACACAGACAGATTATTCAAAAACTCAATGCAATACAAGGCAAGAGATGCATTGCATAAGTTTTATAAATGTTATATATAATAGTTATTGGTAGGTAGAATATTTAATTATTGTAGTTAGATTAGTGGAAACATAGACCATTCATGTACAAGTTAGTCATCTAGATGATTGTTCTTTGCGAAGCTCTATATTAGTCACATTACTTTTAGTAGCTACTATTAATGATATAATAAATGACTTTCTCTATACATTCTAGCCTCCTTTTTGGTTACATGTAGGAAGACAAATTTTGTAGCAATAAAGAACTTGAACATGTAGAATTTGAACAAAAATCTTTTAGTTATATCAAAGTATCTATTATAAATGATTGAAAAAATACCATTTATTTGTCCTTCTAGTTTGGTCTATATTAGATATGGTTAAATTGTCAACCTTATTAATTTTTTGAATGTAATTATAGTGTTTATAGATATGACATGGTAGAATAATAATTTAATTTGAAAGTTATTTCACCTACAATTTAGCAATTTGCAATTGTTTTGTTGATTTCAATTCGTGCACATGCATATGCAATTTTTGAAATTAGATCTTTTAATATATTAAGTTATTTTTGTTATATTTATAATCTATATTTTTCATATTTGTATAATTTTGTTGATGTGCCATCCTTTGAGATTTTAATCTTAAAAGTAAAAAACTTAAAAAGAAAATCCTAATATTTAGACTATTTGAAAAAAGTAATTAATTATAAAAAATAGTAAGGAAACCCTTCTTGGTGGTCTTAACCCAATTCATTTGAATATTTACTTAAAACATAGACGACTTAGATTATTGTATCATCTTGGACCCTCCTCTACAATTCAAAATCATAGATTTCAATAAACATCTTGTTAGTTTTATTTATGAAACTTCTTCCACGTAAAACTAATTATTAAAGTAAATAATAATTAGTAAAAAGTAGTTATTATTTTAATTTTTTATAAAAATATTTTAAATATTTGTATATATTTAATTTTATACAATAATTTGTTGTATATTATACAATTAATATGTACATAAAAAATTAACATAGTATTAAAAAAACAAAAATATTAAAAATGATCAATTGTCACATTGACAATAAATAAAGTATGTAGATAATTTTTAAATTACAGTGTGTTTAAGATTATTGTAAATTTGTATATCTAATTTGATAGATATGAATGACATCACAAAATGTCATTCAAAGAGACAACATAATATTTTTTATTAAGAGAAAAACAGGAGCCCAAACAATAGGTTTCAAGGGGAACTAAAACCCCCTGGATGATCCAGCATCCAGATTCGCATCCAGATTCCAGCAAGAAACAACTGATCAAAAGATCTACAATGAATCCATACAACCAACCACAAATGAAACTCCAACCACATTACAACTAAGAACATTACAAATCAGGCTAGTCCACAACAAGACTCTAAGGATTTTGATTGGCACCCACAACTATAGAAGAGGGTTTTAGATAGGCTCCCTCAACCTGAAAGACACTAAGGATTTTGACTGGCACCCACAACCGTACAAAGGGGTTTTACCCAAGACCCCGCAACCTGAAAAATGGGCTCCCAAGCCCATAAGGAACCAAGGTGTGCCCTTTAAAACTAGTAGCTAGCACCTAGTTAACAAAAACAACAAGCGAAGGAGGGTTACCCAGTTAACATAATGTTAAAGTCAACAATTTACTTTTATTATGACATATATAATATTATATATGTCATTCAAGTCATTAATTAACTGACCAAATTTATAAAAATTAAATAAATAATATTATAATTTTTGCAATAATTATTGTCAACATGAACTAATAAAGATGAAGATAAATGACATTTTTACATTACTTAATTAAAAATAATTATAGACTATACAATTATTGTTTTAATTTTTTAATTATATAATGATTAAGTGAACTAATAAAAAAATTGCATCCAATAAATATTAACATTTTGTCGTAGTCTACACACATTTGTTGCCTAAACACACAAATATATAATGTTTATATGCATTATTGGGCGTCGGTTGAATAATAGGCTTGCGTCAAAAATAAATATGATTCATTTATGAATCGTAGCTATCTAGCTTGGGTGACTGCAGCATAATAAAAACTAGACAAGACAAGTAGGAGGTATTTTCACCAGAGTGCTTCACCCCTGTGAGCACCACCTAGATGCAATGAGTGCTAAGTGGACAATTCACTCTCATGAGAGATTGGTTCTTGTGAACCACTACTTGTGAACACATGGGTCAATGAGTTTGACTCAAAAACTAGCCAGTTGAACCCTGATAGCAATATCATAAATAAGACAAGTTGTTATAAAAAGATAAGACTCAACCTTCAATATTTGAGCCGCACCTTGTACTGTAGTTGCATCGGTGGCCCTTTAAATACTCTAGTTGCATCGATGGCCCTTGAATGAATGAAAAGCCTCGCAAGCTTGGAAAGTTGCATACTTCAAACTGCAATTTTCTCAGATGGAGTTGCCCTTTACTTTAGTCTCTGATATTCGAATGGAAAGGAAGAGTCTTTCAGTAATACGTCCTTATAAGAAAAGAGAGAGATACTCACTATTCCTGAGCAATCTTGATCAAAAACTAGTGGGCTACGTCCTGAAATTTGTCCATTTTTTTTCTGGTAATCATGAAATACCCTTTGATTCCACAGTCTATCAGCACACGGAGGCGATTAGTAGGATTATGGTTTTTAATGACTTTATATCCGGAAGGCTTAGCTTCAATTCGGAGGAACGGCGTTTTGAAATCGACAGTAATGCCGCAGGAGTTCCTCTTACTGTTTGCACAAGTGAACTGACTTTAGAGTAGATGGGAGATGTTACATATCCAAATCCTGCCTTCAATCAGCTTTGTGTACTGCCCGGATCTACCAATCAAATACCAGAAGACGAGCCTCTCATGTCTTTTCAGGTTATGTATCAGCAATATGTTCACTGAAATTCGAGTTTTGCAGCAAGTATTGTAAATTGAAATTCGCTTATAAAATATAGTTTGTAGAGAGTTTTCATGTCAGAAGAATAGATCATATATCATAAGGTGGGGGAGTTCCATATTTGAAATGACGGATCTGTAAAGCTGACTTTTAGCACAATCTCTCTAAAACTCTTCTGTCTTGCACAGCTTGCCACTTAAGTATTTTTCTACCCGTTTAAGTGTTCTTCTTAAACTCATTATGCCGATTCCGTTATATAATGAAATAAGTAATAATTTAACGTTGACGTAGTATATATATATATATAAATAGCGTTGATATGTATATATAAATTGCTGTGTGCAGTTCATATATGTGTTAGGATGAAAAAACGACTTAAAACAGCAGATAAACAGAATTAAAAACACACAACACAGACAATAAGACACATAGATTTATCGTGGTTCAGCAATTGCCTACATCCACACTTGAAGTAGGGGAATCAATCTATTAATCACCAATCTGATTTACACATATACACAGCTGCAATCAGCTCCAGAAAAATTAACCTCTACAAATGAATTACAATCAACTCTTAAAGAGCTTGCAAGGAGAAGTCGAATAGCCAAGAGTTTTGGTGGCAAAATGAAGGAGTCCGTTGGACTTCACTTCCAACAATCTCCCACTGAAGGCCAACGAACTGCTGCAACAAGTAGATTCCCCCACTCAGTCTTATTGTCAGTTATTGGAAAGGCCGAGAGAAGCTTGGCAGAAATCGAACTTCTCCCACTTAACCACTTTAGTGAGCACATCAGCTGGATTCATGTTGAATTTAATCTACATGAAATTTGTCTTCTTTGACCATATGGTGAACATAATGACTGCGAACATTAGCATATTTTGACCGCGGCTGAGATGTCTGATGTTTAGTCATAAAAATGGCACTGCTGTTATCACAAAACAAAGCAAAATTTGATTGCTTCAAACCCAACTCGCTGAACAAGAGTTGCAACCATACCATCTCTTTGGCTCCTTCAGAAAGAGCTATGTATTCAGCCTCCGCAGTCGATTGAGCAGCTATATGTTGCAATTTTGAAGCCCAACTAATCGCTGCCCCAGCAAATGTGAAAGCATAACCTGACGTAGACTTTCTTTTGTCTAAATCACCGGCAAAATCAAAATCGATAAACCCTTGCAAAACTGCCTTGTCCTTTCCAACCCATAAACAAAAATCAGAAGTACCCTTGAGATACCGCAAGATATACTTAACTGCCTCCCAATGTGATTTGCCCAGATTAGACATAAATCTGCTCACCAATCCCACAACATGAGCAATGTCCGATCAAGTAGACACCATAGCATACATGAGACTTCCAACTGCAGATTTGTATGAAATTTTATTCATAAACTCCTTATATTCTTGTGTGTTTAGGACACAATTGAGAAGACAACTGAAAATGAGAGGCTGAGGGTACGCAAATTGACTTAGCATCCACCATACCAAATCTGTCCAAGATTCTTTTAATGTAGTCTTGCTAAGATAGTTTGAGTTCTCTCTTTTTTCTATCCCAAAAAATAGTCATTCCTAGGATCTTCTTTGCTGCCCCTAAATCTTTCATGGCAAATTCCTCCACTAAGTGAGTTTTAAGTTCACTCACAATCCTCATGCTTGTGCCAACCGCTAGCATATCATCCACATAAAGGAGAAGAATGACAAATTCGCCATTAGGAAGCTTCTTGTAATAGATACAAGGATCAAACTCGTTGCGAGTAAATTTGTGATCAATCACAAATTTGTCAAATTTAAGATACCACTATCGGGGGGCTTGCTTAAGCCCATACAAACTGCATTTCAATCTGTAGTAAAGGTGTTCCTGCCCTTTTTTAATGAACGCTTCTGGTTGATGCATAAATAGTTTCTCATCAAGATCGCCATGGAGAAATGTCGTCTTTACATCCAGCTGTTCAAGTTCAAGATCCCAGGCTGCAACTAAACTCAATACTATTCGGATGGTAGTCATTTTAACTACTGGAGAGAAAATTTCTTTGAAGTCGAGGTCTTGTTGTTGAGCATATCCCTTTACAACTAGTCTTGCTCGAAATTTTTTGTGACCATCGGCTTCATCTTTTAGTTTATACACCCATTTATTTCTTAATGCCTTTCGGTTAGGTAGAAGTGGCACCAAATCCCATGTCTGATTTTGCAATAGTGCATCCATTTCTTTGCACATTGCAGTGTGCCAGTTATCACGATCTGCAATTTTACAAGATTCTTTGTATGTTGCAGGCTTTGTTTGATCAGAGATGAGCAAAGTAGGTTTAGCTTTTTCATAAAACAGTAAATCACATATCAGAGAACTTTACAGGAGGTCACCTCTGTTTGGTTGATTTCCTCAATTGACTCTCTGTTTCAATAGTAGAGTCATTCAATTTTTGTAATCCCTATTTACGCAAACTCATATCTCTCCCATTGTCTTTGTTTATGTTCCCTGTAATGACTTTGTTTTTTAGTCTAGTAATGTCTCTGTCTGCAGGGCAATAAAAAACTTGTGGATTTTTATCTACGTTGGTTGCATGCAGATTGTACTTGGATAAAGCCGCAGAACAACCTTCCATGGGCTGCCTTGTGTGAGTGTACAGAGGGCTAGGAGTCATGGCGGCATCTTCCACTACCTGCATGAGAGGACTTCGCAGTTGGACTGCGAAGGTTGGTGGCCGCAAGAGAGCAAGGGGTGGAGGGTCCGTGGAAGCATCCTCCACGGTCTGCACGGGGGGGTGACTCCACGGCTGTGCCACCGCAGAGGAAGGAATGCCTGCAGGGAGCCTGCGTGGAGGACTGCAAGTAGCCCGCGGGGAAGGGACACGTGAGGATTGTGACAAGGAAGGCTACCATGAGGAATGTGGGGAGTGTGGAGAAAAGTGTGCAGGATGTAGTGGAGGATGTCCAATGATTTGGTGATGATGTGAGCCAAAGTGCTCACCGTCTGGATGTTCTTCCATATGAGTGTTAGTTTGAAGAGGATGTGCTCTGTTCTGTAGGCCCCCAAGTTCAGAATTAACTGAAGACCAAACATTATCAACACTCACTTCTTCATTCTTAGTTTGAGAATTATATTCAATTGAGGTAGACGTCATAGGAGCTCCCACTGAATGAGAGACCAAAGGCAGAGCGGTTGTAGTCGAATTCTGAAACAAAGACATAGGGACATATTTTGTCTTTGATTTATTTGAATCTTGTAGTGCGAGAAAGGAGGTTTCATGGAAAACTACATCTCTGCTATGAATAATCTATTTATGAATTGGATCCCATAGTGTGAAACCAAATTGCCCTTCTCCATACCCCACAAAAATACATTTCAGCGACTTTGAATCCAATTTGGTTTGCTTCTCCTTGGGTATATGCGAGAAGGCTTCGCATCCAAACACATGAATATGAGAGTATGAAATCCTCTTCCCTTGCCATTCCTCTTCTGGAATACCAAAATCTAATTTAGATGATCGACTTCGGTTGATTAAATACACTACTGTGTTACATGCTTCTACCCAAAATTCCTTGCCTAAACCTGCATTAGACAACATACATCATGCCTTCTCAAGAATTGTTCTATCCATCCTCTCAGCTACACCATTTTCTTGAGGAGTGAAAGGAACAACCTTGATTCTTCCAATCCCATTAGCACAAAAATCATCAAATTCATGTGAACAAAATTCTCCACCATTATCAGTTTGTAAGCATTTAGTCTTATGCCCAATCTGATTTTCAACTAAAGCCTTGAAAATTTTAAATTTTGAAAAAACTTCAAATTTCCTAGAAAACATATAAATCCATACTTTTCTTGTACAATCATCAAGAAAGGTTACAAAATAGTTAGCTCCTCCAATGGAGGTTACCTCGGTAGGCCCAAAAATATCTGACTATACAAGCTCCAGCGGTGTTGTCTTTGTGTCATGCCCACCTTTCAAAAAAAAGACTCTCTTTTGTTTGCCATAAAGGCAATGTTCACAAAAGGCTAAGTCAATGAGTTTGAGGCTCGGTAGCTGATTTCTTGTATGCATAACATGGAGTCCTTTCTTGCTAATATGGCCAAGTCTTTGATGCCAAAGATCTGCTTTGTTGTCCTCAATCACCATTGTAGCTCCCACTTCACCATGAGTTTTAAATATGTATAGACTTCCCACTTTATTACCATTTACAATCAGTATGGTACCATGAGTTACCTTCCATGTATCTGGGAGAAAATTTACATTTAGACCTTGGTCAAAGAGTTGTCCAATGGATATCAAATTCCACTTCAATTTTGGGACATGGCAAACATCTTTGAGAAGTCATGTTTTACCACCTTCAAATGGCAGCAATACATCCCCTTTCCCTGTAATTTCACAAGCTTTGTTATCTCCTAAGAAAACATTGCCAAAATGACCTTCATGGTAGTTAATGAATGCTTCAAGACATGAGGTAGCATGATAGGAGGCACTAGAATCAAGCACCCATGAATCTGAAATAGTGTTAGTTGTTGAAAGGATTAATACACTATCATCTTTATCATAACCTATATTTGTTTCGCTATCCTGCACCCTCTCTTGTGCCCTTTTGAAGTTTCTACAATCCTTCTTCACATGACCAGCTTTGCCACAAAACCAATATTTACCATTTATGTTTCTAGACTTCGATCTCTTTTTTAATTTCGAACATCTATGGTAGTTATTTATGCCTCTATTATGACTTCTACCTCTATTTTTAGTGTTGACCACCGTTAAGGCTTCACCGGATGAAGGTTCATCATTCTTTTTTTGTCAAATCCTCACTGAGAAAAGTAGTTGCTACATCATTAAAATCCAACTTATTTTTACCGGATATAGATGTGCTAACTGCTGTTACAACACCATCCCAGCTGCTTGGTAAATAACATAATAACAAAACAACCTTGCTTTCATCATCTTGTGTCATCCCCATCGAAGTTGCTCGACTAATGAATGTATTGAATTCATTAATGTGGTTTGCCATAGCACAACCTTCCTTCATTTTCAGTTTGTACAAGCGCTTCATAATAAATACTTTATTTGCAGTCGATGCCATTTCATACATGGTTGTGAGTCTATCCCATACATCTTTTGTTGTTGCATCACCCATGACATTGAAGAAAATATTATTGGACAACGAGAGAAAAATTGTCACTCTCACCTTCTTGTCCAATTTTTCCCATTCTTCATCAGCCATCTCAACTTGTTTCTTTGCTTTCCCTTCAAGCGCAAGTGAAAGTTCTTGCTTTATCAGCAAAGACTCCATCTGCACCTTCCATAACCTGAAGCTTTGACCGGAGAACTTCTCTATCTTCGATTCTTTCATGATTCTGGAATTTCAACCACCAAAATCTAAACATCGATCTAACCATGCTCTGATACCAATTGTTAGGATGAAGAAATGAATTAAAACAGCAGATAAATATAATTTAAAACACACAACACAGACAATGAGACACACAGATTTATCGTGGTTCAGCAATTGCCTACATCCACACTTGAAGCAGGGGAATCAATCTATTAATCACCAATTTGGTTTGAACATATACACAGCTGCAATCAGCTCCAAAAAAATTAACCTCTACAAAGGAATTACAATCAGCTCAGAAGGAAGGAGTTCATTGGACTTCACTTCCAACAATATGATGTAATGTGTAATTGGATATTGGTTAATAAGAATTCTCCCTGCGTTTCTGGTGGACGTAGCCACTTAATGGTGAACCATGTTAATCTTGTGTCTTGAGTTCTTTGTTGTGTCTATTATTCTTTCTCCTATTTTCTGTTCGCTATTATGTGTATTCTCTGCTTGTTTTTAAACTAAACAACTCAACAACTCAGTTCAGATGCGGTGGCTTTGCTACAGGAACTGTTATAAATCACGGTTTTATGGATGGAATTGCATTGCAGGAGTTTGCAAAGAACTACACCAACGTGGCTAGAACAGGAGATGTGGCTCTCCTCCCTGTAACTGATTGTACGTTCTTGAAAGCGCGTGTTCCTCTTCAAATAAAGTACCAGCACGAAGAGTTAGTGAAGCCTTCTCAGCTGGGTATTGATTACGCACCTTTCATGCAAAGAAACATGGAACTATTGCGCAATAAGGTGGCCCTCCACAATCAATCAGAGAAGTATGTTTTTAACCTCTTCTCCTTATCAGGAGAAACGCTTAGTCTCCTCAAGCTAAAGGCAAAGGAAGGGGGAGTTTGTCATTGCACAAGTTTCATTGCAGCAATGGCGCACCTGTGGCGCACAAGAACTGCTACAATGGCAAATATCAATGCCAACGATATTACCATAGTTCACTATGCCGTGGACATAAAGTGAAATAATATTAATATTTTGCTTAGCAAATTAAAAAATTATTGTAAGTGAATATATATGATGTATAGGGCTTCTGTTTTCCTTTTGAAACTTTATTCTTGAAAGTACAGAGAATGGTTTCAGTTGAATTCAACATGTTTATGATCCTACATCATTCATGTATGTTTATACTGTATTTATTTAAAATCAATATATGAACTCGGCTCTGCTTTTACTGATTAAAAAAAAAATCAACATTAATAATGGTTTTAAAAAAAATCAACATTAATAATAGTGAGTCTTTGTTTATGGATGGATTTGCATCAGGTCAAGGATGACACCTCCTCTTCCACGGGAATATGTTGGGAATGCAGTAAAGGCAGCATATGCAAAGGCAACAGCCAAAGAATTACAAGAGCAACCATTTTCAGTGATTGTGAAAAAATTGCAGGAAGCAGGAGATAGATTGACTGATAATTACATAAGGTCTACTATAGACTGGTTTGAATTACATGATGGAGTGATGCGTTTAGAGAATGGGTTTTTGGTTACATCGTGGACTCGCATGGAAATTGGAGACGTAGACTTTGGAGGGAAGATTAAATCCATCCATGCAGGGCCTGTGGTGTCTGGCAGAGTGGATGTTGTTATATTCATGGCCGATGCAAAGGATAAGGCCGACATAAAAGTTTACATTGGTTTGAAACCCTCCCACATGGCTAGATTTCAAATTCTTTTACAAAATGTGGACACCACTACAGCTATCCGTGTATAATATGTAGGCCTTTCTTTTGTTTGTCTGTTTGTTTGGGAATAGCTGGATACCTTATGCCTATTCTTATGATTGCATTTTGAATAAACCTTAGAAATATAAGTTTTTAGGCTTAATGATTTCCCCTACATATAATGCTACTATTTCCATATCATTACATATGGGCAAAATCAATTGTCCCCTCTTCTACTATTCCTTCGTCAATATATCATGTTTTGAAATAGGAAATTATGTGATTATAAGTATACAAGAAAATATGATTGATTCAATATAAGAAGGATAATAATATTTACTTTATTATGCATAATAGAAGGTTTTGTAGAGGATTGGTACTAAATTATTCAAATTGAAATTATTTAGGTCAATAAAAATATACAAGGTTTCCAATTTTTAATGCTTTAATAAGGTTATTAGACAAATACTACAACTCAGACCAAGTTTCCAGTTTTATAAGGATGGAAGAAATTTTTAAAAAGATTGAATACTTCAAATATGCAACAAGACGATATAGATGGGGTTCAAAAGAATAGATTATTTGAATAAATATAAATAATTTTCAATCAAATATACTACATGGATAAATGAATATATTGTGCAAAAGAATCCATAATTGATAAACACTAACGAAAATAATTCTCTTAAGAGGGGTGGATGCTCTACCATTAACAAATTTTATTTTATTAGGATATGTCTCTAAGTTAATATACGGCCAACATACTCCTAAATTAATTTATTTAATAATTCATCTAGCCTTTTATAAGTAGTTAAGTCATCCCAAGTGACATCTATAGCAATAATATATATAATGGTTTCTACTTATTTTATGAAGAATAGATTATAAATTATGTTATAGTGGTGTATTAGTCCCCAATATTATATGTTATTTGTATTACATCTCTTAGTACATTCCTCTTATACAAATTATTTATTTACATGCACAACAATCATTTTGCAATCATGTCATTAGTGATATCTTGTACTCATATTTTGCGTTAATGTATTTTTCTTATACTAGATTCTTAATAGTGTTAGGTAGTGCAATCTTTCATTATTCATATTTAATATTTTATGAATAGTATAAACTAATCTCATAGGCCTACAAAAGTTCACCTATCATGCTTAGCTATTTTCAAGTTGGTATACACAATAGTTTTCCAAATATCAAAATATATATTTTTATCAAGCTACTTCTTGAAAATAATCCTTATTTCATAGCTACCGAATAATGCTTGCATTGTTTTCCTTATACATATATTCTATTTATATAGCACTTAGATAATTTAATATTTTCAATAGAAGATCTTAAGTACCATACTAGTTAGTGCATTTGATTAGGATTCATAGGATATTATAAATATTATGAAGAATTTAATGCTTGTAGAAAATTGGTGTGACCTTACTATCCATTACCTCCTTCAAATTATATTTGTTCAATTACAACCAAACTCTATCCCTAATGTGAAAATTATGAGATGTATCGTCCTAAAATTACACCCTTTGCAAGTTTGACCACATTTAGGGTCCTCACCTAGTGTTCTCATCCTCACAGTTGATCTGGACCCTTTTATGCCTTCGCCATGCAATAAAAATCATATTTTCATATTTTAAGAATCAAACAATTTCATTCTAATAAATCCAAATTATTTATTTACACAAATATCAATCAAAAAAGTTTTCATCATAGAATAGCATAATCAATTACCATAATTATTATAGAAACATGTGCCAAATTGATAGAAATATATCTTATGAACCTATCAAGATGATGCTCATCTTCAACAAATAAATAGTGAAAGAGTTTTATTCCAAGTAATATTGGCTGTGTCTAAATAAATAGTGAAAGAATGAATCCACTATTTTATTGTCTTATGTTAGAAGTTCACACAAATCAATCTTCTCACCTTGATCCACCATTTGATATGTATTGTAGATTGCAGTGGTGGTAGAAAAATATTCCTCATTCTAAAAGTAAACCATATATGCCACATCCTTTGTAACATATATGATACTCCAATCAACTATATCTTCTACTCTCATCAATCTCTTATAAAAAATAGAACCAATTAATAGTGCAACCGTCTAGTTGTTTACCATCTTCATCATCGAGATAATATCGATGGAGCACAACCTTGTGAAGGCCCTTATATCATCCTTCATGATACAATGAGGTATATTAAAATACATCACATAAACATACATTTGACTTCAAATAATTTGAATCCATGCATGTTTGTTGCTAAATTCAAAAATTATTTCCCTTGTTCAAACCTATGTCTAGAATGTGCTTGTACTAGGGTTTGTATATCATCAAATCATCCTTTACAAAATGCTTCAACAAATTATTAAACTTCACATGGATTACCTCTATCAAGCACACATGAATGTAAACCCTAACATCTTCAATGTACACTATTATGTCAGAACAAAAAAAAGCTCCTTTCCTTGTCACTCAATATAGCCACAAATGGATAAGGATTGAATAATAGTTGTGGCCTCAAGTATGGATTAACAACAATCCATATATCTATTTCACACCACACAAATAAAATAGATAACCTAGGATTTGTAGAATAGCCTTCGATCGCACTATCACACTAGAAAAATCTTTCACATTAAATAGCTCTTGAATTTACAAGATCACAAATGATCAAAATAAATTCAGAAAAGAAATTTTATCCATTGCATTAACCCACTTAGGTTTTTTTTGACATAAATGCATTTTACTATTACACATCAAAAAGATAATACTCTATTTTACCAATAACCCGAAAAATATCTGTGGACCAACATAGACATCCAAAGTCCTCTAAAAATTCCTTTAAAATATTTTCCATGTTGAAAACAATTGAGCATTGAAATCGCAAAGGGGTTTGTAAGATATTGAATTAGTTCTTCCCCTCAAACAACATATCTTGTCTAGTTTGGAAAGAAATAATCTACACCCTTAGTAGATGCAAATGTATCTAGTTCCTTTCCTTCCACATTCTCATGATACTTTTGTACCCATGTCATCTTCATCTTCTCCTTTTATTAATTAACACCAATTTTCTTTAATAATGGACTAGAAGTATTCCCATTCTTTCCCCTATTATAACCTAGTGATATGTCTTGATTTATTGTAGTTTTAACAAGTCAGACCTTGTTGTGGACCATTTCCATTCCTTCTAACATTAGACCTACACGTAATATCCTTTTTGTCATTTTTTTACATGCATAGAAATATCTATTGAAGGACTAAACATTTCTACCATAGTTTATATACACATTCCACACCATCCTACCTTTTCACCCACTTTCTTTACATACAAATTTATTGGAAGGGTAGCATTGACCATTAAATGACCAAGACCTAATCTGACTTCTACATTCACTATCTTTATGTCCAAAATTATTGCCTGAAAAATAGTCATTATTAAAGGATTATGAATATCTAGTTTGTGCAAGAAGAGTCTTCTTGAAATTATTATTATTTAGGACTATAGTGAAACCATTTTGATTATTATTAGTCTTATTCAATTCATCCTTGACGTTCTCATTTCCTTTATTGCCTTTTCTTAGAGTCTTAGATCTTTTCACTTTTTCAAAACCAAGTTTTCCTCTATCTTTAGTTTTCTTGTAAGCACCTAGCATCAGATCAACCATTTAACTATTTCCTTTAATCTTCAAGCCCTTGTCAATTTCTAATCTTTTGATTCTTTCAACTATTTTCTTAACATGTTCACTTCTTCTTCAATTTTGATACATTCTTCAGATTTGATATGTATCTTTTTTACAAGATCATTAGTGATCTTCTTTCTATCTTCAACGTTCTTTCTTAGATAGCCAATTTATTAGTCTAATTTCTTGTTCTTTCCTCTACTTTCATCCAAATCAACAAGAGTAAATCCTAGTTCTCCTTCAAGATGTACCACTACATCAATATCCCATTCATGTTTTTCTATAGCATCCAAATCTTCAGCTTCAAACATTATGTTCAAATCCTTGATCTACCTCATCCATTAGACTATTTCATCAAAAACCTTAGTCTAATACCAATTTTTCAACACTTTCAGATGCAAACAGGGGGCTTGAATTAGTATATGTTAAAAATTAATCATTTCATTGCTCAATTATCATTCATTCTATTTACCATATGTGTAAAAATAAAGAACTAAAAAAAAAGCAATCACACATGAACACCAATATTTTATGTGGAAAACCTAATGAGAGAAAAAACATAGTGAAAACTATCACACTATATGATAAGCAAGTTACAATGTGTAGGCTCAAGGCCAAGGAGCTCACTGCCCCTGATGTGGACTTACAAGATTGAGGTGCACAACCTTAGGGAATAATATATGAGTTGCAAACTCTGAATATTACTTCTTCTAGGAAAGACATTATGTATGAAAGAGAAACATCAATATGAGTGAACTACAAGAAGCTACATCCACTACTATGCTGATTAAAGTTTACTAGATTAAAACACATCTAAAACCACTTTTATTACTGTACTTTTTATACTTGTAAACCTTTGTACAATTTCACATATACTTCACACACCACACACAACTCACACAAAAATAATTCATTCATCTACAAAATTATTTCATTCCTTTTATACAATTCACAACTGAATCAGCATCAACTACATTGACCTAATATGATGTAACTTGTAGGACCAAAACTAGTTAGCCCAAAAAAATCTTCAAAGAAATTGGGAAGGCCAAATAAAATGTGTGAGACATCACACCATGTTGACACAACTTCCAAATTATTCTGAAGTAACTTCTATAATTTCGCAAACTGTTTATCAAAATACTCACACTTAACCAATGTCAACTATGGACCACTAAGATTGTCTCCAAAATTCTAAAAAAGCTATATCGCAACTTGATATACCATGTGAAGTAACTGCAATCAGTTACCAATTATCCACATAGCCACTAAATTGTGCCACTATTACTACACTACAAATCACATCTAGACCAAAGATATCACCAATTTACAAATCCAAATCAAAAAATTTGACATAAATGACAACAAGAACTCATATTTGCAACAAAACCCATTTGTACCAATAATGGAATCCACCAAAACCATGAAAGAAATTTCTTACACATACACTATGTCATTGTTCACGGTTTTATAAAACTCCATGGGGAGGGCCTACTCAGAATCTTTGTTGGCTTCAATATAAGGAGCACAATTACTTACAATAAGAGTTTCCCATAGCTCTTGGAAAATTTTGATTAACTCATGACCTTAAACTTAATTTTGCTTAGGTTTGTATCCACTGTAGTCAGGGGTTGTAGAACCCAAACTTATAGAAGTCATAAAAAAACTAGAACTAAGGGAGAAAGATGAGTGGAATGGGATCTAATGCCTTGGGAAATGAAATGAGCCAACTTGGAAAACGTTCCCAAAATATCAACATGATCATGAAATAGTGTCATCATTAAAAGGGATGCAAGCGAATTTATTCATACAACCAAATAAATTGGATCTTTTGTTCAATATACGAGTTAATTAGGGTGGGAGAGAAGTCTCATCATCTCAAATCATGACATCATCAACCTTCATTCCTAAATTGAGAAAAAGATTTGCTAGATTGTCCCCCTCTTTGAACACATACCTAAACATGTGATTCTACAAAGAAGTAATATTAGTACGAGTAGTAGAGATAATGTCTTGTATATATTATCTAGGCTTGACCTTAGTTTGCAACATATTAATGCCATTGAGATAATCCACTTCATATATAACGCTATCTAGGCCTTTATCCTTAACAATAAGTACCTCATGTTAAGTTGTTGCAAACTTAGGATAGTTCAATGATTTCACCCCATGATTGATAGAAAAGGAAAAGGAAACCTACCTTTACGATCGCTAATAATGCCAACCCCTTCCTGCCTACACTGGATTACCATGGGAAAAACCATCAAAGTTAAGCTTAAACTAGAAAGGAGTAGGGGTGACCTTGTACATTCATTAAATATTGAGATGAAGATATTAATTTTTTATTTATATTTTTTACATTCAATTATTCTAACTTAACAATGCCAAACTGATTATTCTTTTGCTAGATTAGTATTACTTTTGTGTGAATTATTTTATATGAGCGTAAAATATTTTAAGTAACTCTAATTTTCCTTTCCATAATTATATTTTACTCTCAAAACTTTTACATGTCTATACTTCAATATACATCATTTTAGATTCCTATAAATGACAATACACTATGTTATATTATTATTTGAATAATAAAATTTTCATATGATTTATAAAATATATTCAGACTTATTTTATCATTAGGTATCAAACAATTGCATTTTAATAAATACAGATTATTTATTTTATACAAATATTAATTGGAAAACTTTTTGTAGTAGATCATCATCGATTACCATAATTTCTATAGAAACGTGCACCAAGTTGGGCTCCCTTTTCTACTCCTTAAAACAAATATACCTCAAGTCGAGGCTCGTCTTCAGCCAATAGATATTGAAAGCGTTTTATTCCACGTAATGTTGGTTGTGTCCAAATATATTGTCTGAATGAATGAATGAATCCACCATTGTATTGTCTGGTTTCCTTTATTAGAAACTTTTAGATTAAGAATGAATAGGACAGCTGTAAAGCCACTTAATATCTATTTATTGTATGTCAGCTGGGTCTACTTTTGAATGGGCCCAAACTATTCATTTAATATTGCTTAAAATCTCACCAAACTTCATTTAATAAGCCTTAAACTGACTTTTTGTCAGATGGAGTCGTCAGCTGTTTCCTTGTTTATTCTCTGATATTCGAGTAGAAAGGAGGGGTCCTTCAATAATACGTTCTTTTGAGCAATCTTGATCAAAAACGTATGTTTATGTATAAACTAGCTTATATACCTTAAATTATAATTTAATCTATATAAAGTACGCCGAGATATATCCTTCTCGAGGCACCTATTTGACTTTAGGGTGTAAAATTGATAAAAAGAAATAGGCTCCTCGAGAAGGATATCTCTCGGCGTACTTTATATAGATTGAATTATAATTTAAGGTATATAAGCTAGTAGCAGTCGCGTGATGCAGCATGGAAAACATAAAATAAATCTATATATAATTGTATAGTATCTTTTTATTAAAATAAATCATATTATAATATTATTATATTATAACACAAAGATATATTAAATTTTTTTTAATGGCAAGTATTATGGTTATGGTTAGCATTAGGGTTAAGGTTAGTGTTACAGTTGGGGATAAGGTTTACATCATGAATTGGGTTAGGGTTAGGGTTATGATAATGGTTAATATTTATATCATGGTTAGGGTTAGCATCAACGTTAGGGTTTGGTTTTGCTTTAGGATTATGGTTATGGTTAGGGTTAGGGTTATAGTTTAATATTAGGGTTAAATTTATGGTTAGGGTTAGGGTTTAGTGTCAGGGTTACAATTGTGTTTAGGATTTACATCAAAAGTAGGGCTAGGGTAAGATTAATTACAATTAGGGTTAGGGTTAGAATTATAATTTGGGGTATCGTTAGGATTTGGTTTATGGTTATGTTTGTTAAGGTTAGTATTATGGTCATGGTTAAGGTTTACATCATGGTTAGGGTTATGATTAGGGTTAGGGTTTAAGGTTATGTTTATGGTTATGGGATAGTGTCAAGGTTACAATTACGTTAGGGTTTACATCAAAGTTAGGGTTAGAATAAGGGTTATGGTTCAATTACATTGTGGTTAGGGTTAAATTAGTATTAAATTTAAATTAAGATGAGGGTTTGGGCTACATTAAGGTTAGGAATAGATAATGATTAAAGTTCAATTTGGGTTAGGGTTAAGTTTAGGGTACAATTAGTGTTAGGGTTAGGGTTAGCGTTTAGGATTATGGTTAGGTTAGTGTTATGATTAGGGTTAGGGTAAGTATTATGATTAGAGTTAGGGTTTGCGGTTATGGTTAGGTTTAAATTGTTTACATCATGGTTGGGGTTAAGGTTAGGTTTACGATTATGGTTAGGGTCATAGTTCGGATTATGGCTAGGGTTAGGATTTACATCCAAGCTAGGGTTAGAGTTAAGTAAGTGTCATGATTAACATCATGGTTAGGGTTTGGTTTAGGTTTAGGATTAGGATTTACATCATGCTTAGTGTTGGGGTGAGGATAATGGTTGGTGTTAGGGTTTAAGATTAAGCCTAGGGTTAAGGTTATGGTTTGGGTTAGGGTTTAAGGTTAGGATTAGGATTATGGATAGGATTTACTATTATGATTAGGGATAGGTTTTGAGTTATGATTAGGATTATGGTTAGGATTAAGTTTTAGGGTTAGGGCTAAGGATTATTGTTAAGATTAGGGTTTATGGCTATGGTTAGGTTAGGGTTAAGGTTTAGAGTTATGGTTAGGATTATGGTTAGGGTTATAGTTTACATCATGGTTGGGGTTGGAGTTAGGGTTAGGTTTATAGTTAGGCTTAGGGTTATAGTTGTGGTTAGGATTATGGCTAGGGTTAGGGTTTACATCATGGTTAGGGTTAGTGTTAAGGGTTAGTGTTAGGATTAATGTTAGTGTTTATATCATGGTTATGGTTAGGTTAGCATTTGCGCCATTGTTAGGGTTGCGGTTAGGCTTATAGTTAGGTTTGGGGTTATAATTATGGTTAGGGTTAGGGTTCGGATTTATGTATCATGGCTGGGATTAGGGTTTACATCATGGTTAGAATTACGGATAGGGGTAGGGTGTAGATCATGGTTAGGGTTAGGTTCAGGGTTATTTTTAGGGAAAGAACTATCGAACCCTTAGGATGCACCAAGATATCAATACCCTTCATATATTATTAATACATTGTATAGATGATTAGTGCATCCTAAGGTTTGTAGAGTTGTGTTCCCTATTTTTAGGGTTAGGGTTTAGGGTTATGATTAGGTTAGGTTAGGGTTAGGGTTAGGTGTAGGGTTAGGGTTAGGGTTAGTGTTAGGGTTAGGGTTATGATTAGGGTTGGGGTTTGGGTTAGGATTAAGGTTAGGATTAGAATAGGGTTCCATTATGCTCAAATTAGGGTTCAAGTTGTAGTTAGGGTTCAAATTTATGATTAGAGTTGAGTTTAGGTTTAACATTCAATTAGAGGGATTAGGGTTTAGGGTTAAGCTTTAGTTAATTAGAGTTAGGGTTTGATTGTGGAAAGGGTTTAATTATATTTAGGTTTAGGATTAGACGTCAATTAGGGCTATGATTCAATTACATTAGGGTTAGGTTTAAATAAGGATTAGGGATAGTGCTTATTTATGGTAAATTTAGGGTTCAAGTTGTATTTAGGGATTAATTCTAGGGTTATAATTAAGCTTAGGGTTACGTTATGGTTACATCTCAATTATGATAAGATTAGGTTATTAGTAGGGTTCAATTAGGTATAGATTAGGGATATGGGCAAGGTTAGCGTTTGATTATGATATGGGTTTAATCATAGTTAGGGTTAGTATAATATTTTAATTTGGGCTAGCATTAGGGTTATTATTCAATTACATTAGGGTTAGGCTTAAATTATGATTAGAGTTGAATTAGGTTATGGTTTTGGGGTAAAATTCAATTAGGATTAGGTTTCAAATCAATATATGGATATTATCTAGTTTACTAATGCAGTTCCAGATTAGGTTTTTGATTAGAGATATAGTTAGATTTAGGGTTATTATTAGGTTAGCCTTAAGGTTAGGGTTAGGGTTAATATTGCAATTAGAGATATTATTAGAGATAGTATAACAATTATGATGTTTTTGTTGAAGATTGAGGTTAGGATTACTATTACGGTTAGGTTTAGGGTTTAGCGCTATGGTTAGAATTATTAGCAGGGTTAGGGTTAGGGTTAGGGTTTAGTGTTAAGGTTAGCATTATGGTTAGGGTTTATATCAAGGTTAGTGTTAGGGGTAGATTATGATTAGAGTTTACATCATGATTAGGGTTAGGGTAAGGATTTTAGTATAAATATTATTTTAGGTGATGACCTAGAGAGGGGAGGGAGAGGGAAGAGGAGAGAGGTGAGAAGGTTGAATTAGGATTAGTGTTTAATCAAAATTAGGGGTTGCGCTAGAAATCAATTAAATTAATTTTTAATTAGTGTTTGGGATAAATTTAGGCTAGGATTCACTTATGGTTAGATTAGGGTTCAAGTTGTATTTAGGGTTTCATTCTAGGGTTAGATTTTATTTTCGGGTTAGGTTTGAATTATAGTAAGATCAAGTTTAGGGCTAAGGTTTCACTACATTTATGGTTACAATTTTAGGATATCCTTAGGGTGTGTTAAATTGGGGTTAGGATTAATGTAATGTTATGATTAAGGTTACTATTTCATGATAAATTTAGGGGTTATGATTAGGGTATAAATATGGCTTGAGTTATAGTTTAATTAGATTATGATTCAAGAACAATTATGGCTTCAAGATTTAGGGTTACAATTTAATTTAATTTAATGTAAAATTAGGTTTAGGTTTAGGATTTAACATGCCTTAGGGTTTTATAAAAACTTAAGAGTGAAGTAATGTTTGGGTTAGTGTTAGGGTTCAATTTTATTTAAGATTAATGATGGATTAGATTCTGTTAGTTTAGGTTTACAATTTATTTAATTTACAATTAGGTTTAGGTTTAGGGTTTAACTTGTCTTAAATTTTTATAAGAACATAAGAGTGCAAGTAAGGTTTGGGTTAGTGTTAGGGTTCAATTTTTTTAAAGATTTATGATGGGTAAGATTCTATTAGTTTAAACACATTTAATGAGGGCATATTGATTAGAAATGATATCACCTAGTAAGACACTAATTAGGGTTTTATAATTTAAAAATAATTAAAATAGGATTAGTAAAAGACTCAATTCAAGGTTTAGGTTTAAGGCTAAATGTCAAGGTCAATTATTTCTATTTCCTCTATTCTCCATGATTGTAGGATTTGGATTTGATTTGATTGAGGGCATTGGGTCTATTTGGTATAGACCAAGTTTGATTTTGATTTAAGGTAGAATTTGACCTAGGATTTGGGTTACAAATAATTTTTTTTAAAGGTTAGGGTTCAATTTGGTTTATTGTTAAAGTTAAGTATCAATTTAGTTGGGTTCAATTTGGTTTAGGGTAATATTTAAAGGACCTCTTACTCTATCTTTCTTTCTTTTTATAGATTATAGTGTGATATGAAACATTAACTCAAATAATTATTAGATAATTAAACTTGAAAGAATTTATAATAATCACATGTCAAGCCTTAGTATTGAATTATTTCTCTAAAACTTATTAATCATAGAAAGATATAGATTTGTTGTCATACTTTATTTGTTAGCCATATTTATTCACTTTCAAAGAACCCATTAGTAAAAAATTATAGACTTTTTCAAAATATTAATTTTCTTGTTATATTTATATTTATAAATATGGAGAAAATTTGATATAGTATATTTTTTTTTAAGTAATTATTTTATGGAAACATCATGGATTGGGGAATTTAATTTAAATGAAGTAGTAGATATTTAAAAAAAAACAATTTTTTTACTATATTTTGACACTTATAAATATGAAAAATGCTTTTACATAATCTTAATATTTTTAAGTACTTAAATTTTAGAAACATCATGAAATTGAAATTATAGAAACATCATTATACTTTGTTTATAAAAGAAAGAAATGTTTTATAGATTTGTTTAAAATAATAATTTTATTTCTTTCGTATTTATAAATATGAAAAGATAATTTGATGTAATCTTAATTTATTTATTAAAAAATTATACTATAAAAACATGCTAAAATTGAAAATTGAACTTAAGATAGATATTTTAATAATAACATTTTTTTACTATGTTCATATTTATAAAAATGAAAAAATAAAACTTTAAAATTGAAAAGTAAAAACTCTTTAATTCTTTTTTGGCATTGACATGAGCATAATATTTCAGAATGGTAAAAATCTTGAAATGCAGTAGAGAAACGTATGGGCAAACATAAGTAAAACGACTATATAATTGTTGACAAGAAAGACACATCATTCCACCACGTCAATCGGCTACACATACATAGGGAATGAAGATTACAAGAGAATACCATGCTAGGAAAGAGAACTCTTCCACCAAATAAGCGCACACAGATATAATATGAGGGTTTCGATTAAAAAAATCATAGAAAGAAAATCATGAACTAATGAATACCAATAGGGTAATCCGATAAGGAGTAGCATAAGCAGAGCAAGGATTCGATAGCGAAACCAAAAGCATCGAACACATGCCTTAAAGGAAGTCACAAATGCAAGAATAATGCACAAAGAAATACAGAGAGATCCAAAGGAAACATAAGGCAACGAAGTCCTATAGAGTCTTTCATCCATCAATTTCTACAGAGCTTTTAATTAACAAAATATGCAACTCCCAACCTGGTATTTTAGCGACTGAAGATGATTTCTTTTCCGGTGATGTAGAGCAATTACCAGTCCTCTAGATCAATCAAGGGCAGCGATTGATGAAGACAAAGGTGGCGATAAGTCTATGGTCTATTGAGACAGCCGATTGAAGAAAAACGACTATGATATCAAAGCCATTTCATAAATTTAAATCAATATTATCTATTCTCTAGAAAAACGCTTATGAACAAAATGAAGAATGATTAAAGCTTTGATTAGTATCAATATGCAGAGATCTCAATATGTAGCGATCAGTGTTGAAGACATTAACAGGGCCGGATTCACTTACCTAAAACCTTGTTGTTCTGGTGCTGGGATCAAAAACCTTTTTTCTCTCTTTTCGGGAGGATTATTATATAGCATGAAGGGTAGCATGCAGTAACGTTACATTGTGTTACATTGAAGCAGAATGGCAATCGCAACCTGAACATTTACAGTAACGTTCATGCATTGGAGAGGAATGGCAATCGCAACCTGAACGTTTACATCTGCCATTTTCTTTAACAGTCCACGCATACTTAGAGCCGTTACAATGCATGGCCAAGGTTTCCATTTTCTTTAGTTTATACACGGATGCCTTCACTCCCCCCTGCTGCGACTGTAGGAACGCCTCTCGGAGTAATAATGCGGAAGGAAGAAGCATCTGTACGGCTCTGCTGTAGTATTGGATGCCTCAACATCTGTAGTATAAAGGCCTCAATATTGGATGCCGTTTGGAAGTAGTTGAATAATACGACCTGAAGTATTATTTTAAAATGAATCCCATAAACAACTGAAAAATTAAAATGCTCCCAGATTTAAGCTCTCCCTCTAATCAGACTTCCACCAAAAATTATTTTTTAAAGGGATGATGCATACCCCGTCCATGAAGTTGTCGACCAGTGTGATTCCGCCCATGAAAACAACAGAAGTGGCTTTTGTGTACAAAGATGATCTGTTGTACCCATGAAAACTGGAAAGATCTTTTGTAGGCGTTGTTGAGGACCCAGACGAACCCACGAGTGCCATTTGAATGACCTCTTTCGCGCCATTCATGGCAGCTTTGACTAAACCACAGCGGATGCGTATGCTGTGACTAATCTGCATCAACAAACGATCTCTATTAAGGTTTGCAATACATAACCAAAAAATAGCAACTTTCATAATAAGATCCCTAATTACAATCTTACCTCCTCCTTCAACATATTAGCGTTTAGAATATATAACCAAAATAATAGCAACTTTCCTTAATTACAATCTTACCTCCTCCTCCAACTTGGAATTCTCCAAAGTAAGACGCTGCACATATTCATTCCGGGGAAATTCTCGAGACAAAACAGGTCCTTCGCGTGTTAGCTTGAAAATACTCGATCGCATCTTTAAGACTTCGGTTTTCACTTCTCAGAATTTCGTTCTCTGCATGAAGGTTGGTCATTTGTGCAGCCTGAGACTCAACAAAAATAATGAGGCTTAATCATTATCGACCTTTACAGTCAGCCATTGGAAACAAACTGAAGTAAATAGAAACAAGATCTAACCTTCATCTGGGCAAGCCTATTTTGGAACCAATATTGCACCCTGTGGGGTGCAAAACCTAATTTTGCGCTTAGATCCAGCTTCTGCCTCTTTTCTGGGGGAGCGGTTACAATGCATGGCCAAGGTTTCCGTTTTCTTTAGTGTATACACGGATGCCTTCACTCCCCCCTGCTGCGACTGTAGGAACGCCTCTCGGCGTAATAATAGATGCACCAAAACCCGAGTCTTCGAGCATGCATAATGCAACGTAAATCCAGATATGTTTTATGAATATAGGTTATAGAAAGTTTCATTTCAGAAGAGCAGATCATCTATCACAAGGATTAAACTACGTAGTCGACTTGGGGATCACTTATCTATCTTTATTTTCTAGGCGACGTCTAGTCAGACATTATGATGTACGTTCCATTGCATTTATCAATACATTGAAAATGAAAAATATGTTGAGCTCTGATTTTTTATTAATTATTAGATATATGGTCAGTGGTGAATTTGGATGTTGGGATAAATAGTACGTGTACTTTCAAATCAAGATAATCATATTGATTAAGATATTGTTTTTTCACATTCACATTTGACATTTGACATTTGTATATAGTTGCCTACCTTTTATTGTATATAATGTATTTATTATATCCCTACCAATAGCTTAATAAAGCATTTCCAACATAACATTTGGATGGTGATATTGATACATAATGCTTATTTTTTATTTATTATCTCACACACACATTCATTGTTATATTTATTTATGACTATATACACATTGTTTTTTACAATCAATTAATATTAGTATATTATTGATTATCACACAATGTTTATATTGTATTTTAGAGTATTTGTTCTGTTATTAGATATGGGTTATGGATCGGTTAATACAAATTTTGATCCACATTGTTGGACTTAATGAATTTTTTAATATATTATGCTACTATATCCGCATCACTACATATAGAAAAAAATAAATTTGTCATCTTATAATCTACCTAAATAAAAGAACTATTGAGGGTTATCATGTTGTGAAATAAGAGGTTGGGTATTTATGTGATTATAGGCATAAAAGAAAAACTTGCTAAGATAATTGAAGAAGGATTACAATATTTGATCAAATATACTACATGGGAAAATGAATATATTGTGTAAAATCATCCACAATTGTTCAATGCTAAAGAAAATACTTCTCTAAGGAGGTGTTGATGATCGATCACTAACACATTTATTATACATTATATGTCTAGTTAGTATGTGATTGTCATATCCCTTAATTAAGTTATATAATTCTTTATATATCTTTATATATGTAGTTAAATCATCTCTAGTCGAATTTAAAGCATAATCATAGAATATTAAGAGTTTCTACTTATTTATGATGAACTTATTGTAAACTATGTTTCATTTGTTTATTGCACCCAAATACTATAGATTATTTGGATCACACGTCTGCTACATTCTTCTCTTATGCAAATTATTTCACTACATTCACAACTATCACATTCGCAACATGTAATGTGTGTTAGTATTGTTCTCATATTATATTTTATTCCATCATTCTTATGTTAGATTCTAATACTCTTAGGTGGTTTCATCACTAATTATTCATATTTATTATCTTATGAATGGTATAAACACATGGATGAATGCTTAACCTATTTCACAGGCCCACAAAATTTCTTAATATTTATATATTTTCAAGCTGATATATACCTTGGCTTTCCACATAATCATATTATATATAACTAATTCTAGGCCATTTTATATGTTCCATGGGAGACCTTAGCTACAATACTAGTTAGTGCATTAGATGAGGATTCATAGTGTATAATACAATATTTTTATAACCATTTTATTTTCTCTTTATCATTTACCTTTTGTAGAGGATAAAAGAATAATAAAACAAAATAATTTATGGTATACTACCCTTCCTCCAAAATATTACAGCATTATACTTTAATGGACTAATTAGAGAAGAAAAATCATTTAAAACTTAATGGTGAAAGATATCATAGGCTTGATGTAAAATGCAATCTCTTTAGAAATAAGGAATAAAGTGGCCAATCTATACATTCTATGATAATTCCTTGTGTAAAAATTTTAGTCATAACCCATTGAAAGAAAATAATTAAGAAAAATATCAAACAAGATGGCTAATAGGAAGTTCACTTTATAATGTTGATTGATTATAGTGCTCAAGAGAGTCAAAATTAAAAATATGATGGATGCCTAATTATGGTAATTGATGAAGTCTAAAAGAATTATAAAATGCATTATGACGAATGGTATAAAAATTGCAACAAACTGGCATGACCTTAGTTTGTGGTTTCTTCTTCAAATGACTTTTTTTTATCATAACCAAACAATATTCCTAATTTTAAAGTGAGAAAGGATAAATTTATGTCCCAATGATTTATTCTATTTTTATTGAGTCTTTAAAAGAATCTATATTAATTTAGACTAAATAATTTTCATATATTAGATGAAGGAGTGCATAATATCTTTCTCTTTCTTAATATACACTTTTAGTAGTGGATAAGAATGCAAAATAAAATTGAGGTAAAGTATAAAAACTAAGGACGGGGGTGACCTATTCAGAGCAGCGGTTGAAACATTTCATTGGTGAGGTTGCCACTCAGGTCCATTATTCTCATGGGATTGAATTTTCAAAGTGTTTGGCGGCTTATAAGGTTGTTTTTTACCAAAAAGAAAAAGTACTTAAACTAAGACACACCTTAGATGAATAGTGACTTTTAGATGAGTGAATTACCCAATTTTAAGAAAGATAAATGTAGGCTGGGCTTATATTTCATATTGTTAGATAACTATACTAGTAAATCCTCAAATCACACACATTGTTATGTTGGAAATCTCAATATATCCATTTGAGTGATGATGAAAATAAGTTAAGAAGTTAGAAAACACAATAAAAAATTTCCATAAAGGATAACAAAAAATGGGCCACTAAATATTATTCATAACCAAAAATATACTAGTAGTTAGACCAAAGGATCAAGATACAATGTGAAAAATTCATTGACCTGGGTCTTGTGTAGAACATGGCTTGTAGCAGCAAATGATGTTAGTCATCTTACTAAATAAATGAACAACCACAAGAATATAATTATGGTGGTAAATAGTTAATGAAATACTAATCACTATATCACTAGAAATTATATCTCAAGGATGAGTATAAATAGGTAATATAATACACAATATCATATGTTTATTATTATTTTAGAGAATCAATATACTAGAAACATCTTTTGATAAAATGTGGAGTAAGTCACAATGCATGAAGCCAACAAAAGTATAATACTGATTATGAATCTTTTTTTTCCTACCGAAATGACCAACATAAAGTGAAGAATGTACCTCCTTGAGAAGAGATTTTGATGATCTCAAGGGGCACAAATTTTATCCAAATTCTAAAGAAACCCTTGCTGTTAAAAACATTGAAAAGTTATTAAATTAGATGATGTAAAATTTTGAAGACATGTGTACGATAAGAAAAGTCTAAGATCCCAACAATACTAAGAGGAACATGTCTTAAGATCCTAAAATAGAAGAAGTCACAATAGTTAGAGTATGTGCAATACAATAATGTCCAATAATAAATATGAAGCCAATTTCACATGCTAATATTTTTTAATAGTTTTTTAAGATTGGAGAAATGATAAAGTTAAGTGATATTATTTATAATTTTGTTTTAAAAAATTATAATATCTCTAGTATTTTATGGCTTCGAGTAATACATATCAATTCTTATCATATGTGGAGTAGTTTTATTTCATAGATAATAATATTTGTAAATGTTAAACCATAGTATAAAATTATTTACAATACCTTCAAGTGTATAGTATGATACATTAGCTTTGATGTTCTCAAAAGGATATGAGACATATAGTAGTAAACCAGTAGGTATAAACCATAAATTCTCTTTCAATATGTTGAGATAATCAAAATGATTATCTATACACTTAAGGAGAACATTAATATTAATTGTTTGGTGGAAAGGTGTGATAATTTATAACTCAATATGATTAATTTATGGTGGAAGTCAATGAGACAAAAAATATTTTTTAATACCGTGAGAGATGAAGGAGTTAGCTACTTGAGAGGAATCCTAGCTTTCACAAGGTCTAGATGCAAGTTAATTTTTCATAAATGAAAAATACAAGATATAAGATGGATATTTGATAAAAATAACACTTAAGGAATATGGCATAGAAACTATTCCATTAATGTGTGAAAATATTCGAAATGCTCAGAATATATTTTTTAAGTAGGTGAAAGTAAAGGATATAATCTAAGTAAATTATAGTATGGTGATAAAAAAATATCAAAGTATTTATTTCATCAATGCAATGAAAGTGGCATCACAATTATTAAAAAAAATTAATTTTACTTTGGTAAAATTTATCTTCCTTGTGTCATCTACTTGAAATCTAACTTGATGGTTCCTACATTATAGAATATCTTAAAGAATAATTTGGTACCCTAAACTTGATCTAAAGTGTCATTAATGTGAAGAAGTGGCCATGATTATCTAATTCAATACCGAGAAATTAACACAAAGATTACAAGTTCCATCATTCTTGCTGAAAAGAAAAATTGGGGATGCATAAGGGAAGGAACATGGTTTGATAAAACCTTATAAAACCTTTAGACAAAAAATCTTAAATTATCTAATTATTTTCACCACATTAAAAAATTGATTGACAATATAATGGAACAAATAGGAGTTATAACAAAAATAATATCAATAGTGTGATTACTTCCTCATTCTAGGAAAAAGTGACTCTGATTATTCAAATACAAATGAACATAGGTACGATATTTTTTTTTAGGAGAATAATTTTATTCAAATATATTTAATATATTTTTACTTGGAAAATATAACTTTTACTGTAAAGTTATTTTCATTTTCCAGCCCACAAATTTTTCAAACCATCACCACCACCCTTGAAGCTTATCTCATAGACATCTTATGTCGCATTATTGGCCCTCAACTCCCCTTTGGAACCAAGCCTCATTACTTGTAGTTATCGTTAGAGGACCATTTTCCTAATCTCTCTTATTTGTGCACTAGCTCAAGTCATGGCTGATGAATCTAAGCAATTTGGAACTGTCTCTAAGGTTCCTAAAGTTCCAAAATGACCCAACTTCGTGATCCTTATGTTAATTTTCAGTATGTATCGAGTGATTGGTCTATTTGAGAGCTTTGATATCACTTCCATTGATAATCAATTGCCTAATATTTCCAAGTGATTGAAATGACATTAGGATATCAAAGGATTCGACAACTTATGCATTCAAGCTTTGAAATTTCTAACTCGATAATCACCATACATTGAAACTCTTTTCAAGACCTAATAATATGAAGATTTGCATGTACGACTCCATAATGGCTAATTAAATTGTGAAAATCATGCAAAGTTTGTTGCATGAGTTATAGATATTAATGAAGGTCTTCTCTTGTAGAAGGCATATAGTATGTTTACACTTTCTCATTATAATCTTCAAAATCGACCGAAGTAAACTATTAGTATGAATTCTCATTCTCAAAATCACTTTGCCCCATAATGATCAATTTCCTATAGTTAATCCCAATTTGAATTGTCTAGAGAATGAACAAGAAGAAATTGTCCTCAGATTATAAGCTCTCAAATAGAAACAACAAACTTGTTTTGCAGGATATAGAGAACTAGTGACACTATTGGGAGAGATAGAAAGGCAAGTTGATAATTATAACCGCTAATTGCAATAAGAAATTGCTACAACCAAAGTTCTAGGAAATTATCCCAACAAATAAGTACTAAAAATGGTACTTCAAGGAGATGGCCCTGCACCAATAATGTAGCCAGATGCGAAATTTATTAGAAATCCTCAATAAGACTTATTGGATTGAAAAATCTAGCTTGGCAATGCAAGCGTAGTTATGATGAATACCAATTAGTAAGTTTTGTGCTTGAAGAAGAAGAGGGTAAAGTTGAAATACATGACATGGATCTTGAGATGGACTCATGTAATGTAAACATCCTACAAGGCAGCCATTCAAGATCCCTCCAAACTATGGCATCTTAGGTATAAAAAATTGGGCTATGAATGGTTAAGTTTATTGTCCAAGAGAATAATGGTAGATAGTTTTTCAAGGATAGTAGATCCTAGTAGCAAGTGTGAGGCTTGTATTTTTGATAAGAAACATAGGAAACTATTTCAATCGAGTAACTCTACAAGAGAAAGAGCACCATTGGAGCTAGTGCATACCAATTTGCTTAGCCCTATGTAGACCATATCCATTTGTAAGAGCCAATATTTCATGTATTTCATTGATGATTTTAGCCATAAGACATGGGTTTATTTTGTTAAACATAAGTCAAAATATTTGGATAAGTTTTTATTATTTAAAGCTAAGGATTCTCTCTCAAATACCTATATAGGCCTCTCTCTAACCACAAAAAATTTGCCCTCATAACTATTAGTTTAGATTCATGGAAAGGATGAAAAAAAAAAAACTTGTAGGATTGAAAGGAAAGATTCTTATCCTAGTAGGTAAGTTTCAACTTCTGAAAGCCACTCTCCAAAAAATCCTTATCTTTTATTTATCTTTGTTACAACTTATAACCTTCATTATTGAATTAATTGAATAGTTTTAGAAAGTGTTCATTTGCATAGAAGTTGGAGAGAATAAGAGATTGTTTATGGCCAAATGGGAAACTATTTATAAACCCAAAATAATGTGAGGATTGGTCTTATAAAGAATTTAGCCGATCTCCAACCAATTTTAGAAATAAGGGCTTACAATGAATTCAATGCTTCAACAAAGCCCATATTGATAAGATTGATTGCAATCTTACCTTTTTATACAATGATTGGATCAAGATTCTTCAAGCCTCTCCACCATGACGTAGAGTTCCAACACCTGGTGGGAGGTCCTCCCACCCACATGGGATCGAGAGACCACACCATGGCTCCTCCCCACATGGGATGGGAGCCATCCTAGCATAGCGTGGGGTGGATTTCCATGCCCCCATGCCATGGAATTTCTCAACCCCTCACCCTCTCTCTATTGCATGCAACAACCTAAAAACTTATAAGTTAGGATTTATTTATCTATCTATGCTATAGTCTATGCCTTGGTTTAAATTATTATAGTTTCCCAAATTTGAATTCCTATGGTTTTCTTTTTATGTGCTTGATTTAGATTTATGAACTTTGGTCATATATCCAAGAAGTCATATTGTTATTATGCGTATGTATATTTATTGATTTAAAAATCTCCTTGGGTCATAGGTATTTTGGAAATAGAGTTTACTGTATGGCTTTTATCCTTAAGGTTAGTTGGGGTTATTTCTTCATGCCTCAATAAAAACCATTTACCATAGTGCTTGAATGATAATTTTTCTTTGAGCCTATAGTTGTATTTTTATTTTAAAATTTAGTTTTTTTGGTATCTTGTGAGGCATATCGTTCCGGGAATTGCTTTGGCGTTTCCTCTGTTAATTGTATTAGACTCTAATATCACCAATTAAAATTTAATTTCTTTAAGTCTCTTAAATCTATTATGGTCCTTTATATTAATTTACCTGAGTATGATACTTACTTTAGAGCAATATTTTATTTCAATCCTCGAGAATGTGTCAAATTATTCCCCTTAATTTTTGTTTTTACCTATGTTTTTATTCGAGAGTTGATTGGCGGGTATAGTAATTAGTTTATAAGTGATTTAGGAAATAATTTTGATAATAATTATTTAATTTAATTAATTAAATTATTTATTTTTTGAAAACATTCTTATTTATAATTCATGGTAAAATAAGGAGAATAATTAATTTTGAACTTAGCTATATGCGATAAATGTTTGTTAAATAATGATAATTAATTAATGGAGTAAATGTAATAATAATAAATTTATTAATAGAGTAAATTAATTATACTTTTATATGTTGTATTTTAAAATTAATAGTGCTTTCTTTTGTATTGGTGGTTGATTGCCAGTTTATTACATTGAGTCAAATGTGGTTTTGTAATGTGGATTGGATTATAGTTTGTCATTAATGTGATCCTTAGCATGCCCTTCCTATGATGGGTCGATATGTGGTAAAATTGTTAATGATTGGTTTAGATAATTTTGGATCATATTTTGATGCATTATTGGATGATGTCTTACTTTTTCCTTAGAGTGTTTTTTGAGTAAGCTTAGTGTCATGAGGGGGAGTGGCTCTTCATGGGGGCTAGGATGCTAAAGTGATCACCAAGACAACCCATTGGGAGAGTTGCTTAATAAGTCATAACCTAAATAATGAATTAGGGGGTTGGGTAGAAAAACACATTAATAAACATAATGTATTCCCCACTCATGGCTTGAGTGCTAGTTTAGGCTCAAGATGAGGTGGGAAGGCCTAGAATTGCATGATGAACTACCTTGTCCTCTTGAAAGGTAGGTCAGTTCCACATGTGACTTGTATGGGGGTCAGGGGTCGGGAGAGGCTGCTAGGATAACACAACATAGGGGTCGGGCCTATGGAGACCTACCAAGATAACCCATATCAAGCTATGTGATGACACTCTCCCCTTGCGAGAACTAGTGTCTTGCTCCTATATTGAAGTCCCTATAATATCTTTGTTATGAGAACCATCTTTCTATACCTTGTTTGGTAGTCCTTTCTTTGTGTAATTAAGTCAGACCTTGTATTTATTTAGCCATATATTCTGTGCTTGTAGGCCATGCATCTATCTCCTACCACGAGGGTTAGTCCTTTGGGGTCCACATGTTCAGGTGATAGATGCCTTCTTTCATAGATGATTTTGGACCTGATCATACATGGTTTGGATTCACAAATTCTCCAGTTACTTCTCTTGGATTTGGTTAGCTTAGTGGATTAGGTGAAGGATTCATTCATCTTCATATTGTACTTTGTATATCAGATGCAATGGTAATATGTATCTACCTTGGAGGCAAATGTGGTCAATATGATGTAAACATGATGTAATAATAATGTGATATGATTTAGTAGGACCTTAATTAGTAAATTGAAATAATGATTTTATGTATTTTGAAGTGCATTTATATTTCTTGATCATTATCCTGGAAATTGTAGGAACTCTTGATGATGGGTTTAACTAAATCTAGTCTTAGAAGTTATGTGAATCCAATTTAGTTACTTAATTCATTAAATTTTTTTAGTCAAAATTAATTTGAGTAACTTTCTTATTCATACACTTAAATGGATTAAGTGTTAGTTTAGATTAGATTAAATTTCATTTTTGTATTATGGGTGTTTTGGTAACACCATTAGGGAACGTTAGAGAATAGTCTATTAGTTTTCTTCCACTTGTGCAAATTTAGTTGTATTAAATCTTATTGTTCTAGGTTGCACAATTCATGTAAAAAAAAAAATTCTCTCTTAATTGTGTTAGTTTCGTTAGAACCTCTAAGGTTCCTTGGCGGGGCATTACAGAGCACACCTAGAGAAGGAATTCATTGTAATAATTATTGTTTATGGAGCAAAATGATTGCAATGGTTTGAAAAGGGAATTTAAATATATGTATATATTCTTATGTTGAGATGGAGAATATATTTGTTTGGTATCTTTTAGTATTTATAGTGATGATTGTCTAAAAAGATCTACTATTAAATCCACTTTATTAATTTTGAGTCCTCCTAGTGTTTCTTCTACTCTCTAGAGAAGAAAATTTGTTGCCATGGGAGACTAGAGAATAAATGTTGAGATTTCTTAATTCTCTTCCCGCAAGAAGAACACCCAATTCTAACATTTTTTTGATGGGAGAAGAATACACTCTTTTTTAAGGTCATCAAAGGGATTGATGAAGATTTATCCTCGCAATACATGAATAGTGAGAAGAATGGTAGAGTTGTGGTCAAAGAGGTTAAAATATAAGTGTTAGAGGAGTTAATATTACAAATCATTGGTCTTAGATGTGAATGAGACAAGGTTCCTACACTAAGATCGAAGCATGCATATGAAAATTACATGCCTCATTTCCTAGAAGAAGGAGAGTCTAGGAGGATACACCACAATGCATTTAGTAGTGAATATTTGTTGCTATCTTGGGGGGTTATGATTTATCATGTCATCAAGTATTTTACCCTAAAAGGTAGGTTCCCACAGTTCACAGTTACCACTTTCCCCTACTAAACCATCTAAGGCACCATCAACCACTAAGTTTACCCATTGTATCTTTTCTCTTTGATGAGAAATTGTTGGATAGATGGGGTTATTTATCTTATGGCCCTCAAATGGTGTGTTTTTTTGATGTCCTTAATCTTAGGTATATTAAGTATGCTTTACATAAATGCTATGTTTTATATTGCAATTTATATCTCTAGTTAAACTCTACATTTTTTGGTGGGTTTGATCTCAATGCGCTAGTTTCTTTCGATGTTCTTAAGGATTTTGATATTGATGTGTAATAGGTTGAGGCCCTTCCCCACTTAAATTAGTGGATAGCAATCAATAAAGAAATGATTGATATTGGTAAAATAGAAAGACAAGAATTAAATTTTACAACTATATCTAATGTAACTCAATAAAAGGACTTCAAATAGAAACACTATTTTCTTTTAAATGATATTGAAGAATGAAAATCCATACAAAATAAGAGGAAAGAAAAATTCTTAAATACAACTACTATCATGATAAAAAGTTCGAATATTCAAATCCCAATGAAACATTTTGTGCAAAACCTTTTCATCTATTCTTTTCATTACAATCTTCATACTTTTTACTTTATATTCTAACCTAATATGTTCACCACTTTGTATTGTATAGGTATATCATTGGAAATCATATATTGTTGCATTGTAATATTCTTCCATTTTCCCGATATTATAATTTCCTTTTGAATTCCTTTGCCTCATAGAAATTTGGTATTTTCTACAGTACTTACATATAAAATAAGGTTAACCATATCTCTATAATAGAAGACCACTAACATTTGTTTCAATGTGTAGGGATCAAGGAAATGAACATGGAATAATCTCATTCCAAAATCATTTGGTAGAAGCTAAAGAGATTGTCGACTCAAATCTAAACAAATTTAATAATCCAAATATGTAATAGTTCAACATTTTTTCAATATTGTAGAAAATAAATTATGTACTTCAAAATTATATTTCACAACAATATATATTCTATATCGAAAAAAATGATAAATATAACTAATGCATTTTACATACAAGTATGAAATTGTACTCTATCATATTTGTTTAAATGTAATTCTCTATCACCATGATCATTACGCTTCCTTGTGATATAAATACTAGAAAATATTATTACTTTATATCTAATAATATAAAAGAAATAAAAAGATCACTTCAAACAAATTTTAAATGAAACTTTTTAATAGAATAGCACAATCAATTCCTATCCGTAGTTCCACGTGCTGATAGCTGAGAAGGTTTACATAATAAATGAAAGGATTTTAAGAGATGTATAGTTTGTTGTAAGCATTCCGCGCCATATTAAATATCTTATCAAAAAAAGCTGGTAGAGATTGCTTAAACATCTTACCAAACTTGTAATTTATTTTGGGAGCAATCAAGATTGAATTTATTACATTTCTTCCTATAAAAATGAAGCACGCTTGGATAATTGTAAGCACTGAACTGATATTTTGTCAGATGGAGTCGCCTGCCGTTTCCGTAGTCTCTGATATTAGAGTGCAAAGGAAGGGTCTATCAGTAATATATCCTAAAAAGAAAAGAGAGAGATACTCACTGTCCCTGAGCAATCTTGATCAAAAACTAGTGGGTTACAACCTGAAACTGGTCCATTTTTTTTCTAGTAATCAAGAAATACCCTTTGATTCCATAATCTATAACCACACGGAGGCGCTCACTAGGATTTTGGATTTTTACGACTTCATATCCTGGAGGCTCAGCTTCAATTCGGAGGAACGGCGGTTTGAAATCGACAGTAATGACGCAGGAGTTCCTTTTGCTGTCTGCACAAGTGAACTGACTTTGGAGGGTTTGGGAGACGTTACATATCCAAATCCTGCCTTCAATCAGCTTTGTTTACTGTCCAGATCTACCAATCAAATACCAGAAGACGAGCCTCTCATGTCTTTTCAGGTTATGTATCAACAATATATTCACTAAAATTCGAGTTTATAGCATGTATTGTAAATTGAAATTTGCTTATAGTTTACAGAAAGATTTTATGTCAGAAAATATGATCATCTATCATAAGTAGGGGGAATTTCATAATTAAAACGATTGATCTGTAAAGCTGACTTTTAGCATAATCCTTCTAACCCCCTTATGTCTCGCACAGCTTGCCATTTAAGTATTTTTCTACACTTAATTAAGTGTTCTTCGTATTATGGTGATTCCGTTAAACAATGAAATAAGTAATAATTTAACGTTAACGTAGTGCAGGCAACTCAGTTCAGATGCGGTGGCTTCGCTATGGGAACTGTTATAAATCACGGTCTTATGGATGGAATTGCGTTGCAGGAGTTTTCAAAGAACTACACCCACTTCGCCAGAACGGGAAATGTGGCTTTCGTCCCTGTAACTGATCGTACGTGCTTGAAAGCGCGCGCTCCTCTTCAGATAAATTATCAGCACGAAGAGTTAGTAAAGCCTTCACAGCTGGGACTTGATTCCTCACTTTTCATGCAAAGAGACATAGATCTATTGCGCAATAAGGTGGCCATCCACAATCAATCAGAGAAGCATGTTTTTAAGCTCTTCTCCTTATCAGGAGAAACGCTTGCTCTCCTCAAGCTAAAGGCCAAGGAAGAGGGAGTTTCTCATTGCACAAGTTTCATTGCAGCACTGGCGCACCTGTGGCGCACAAGAACTGCTACAATGGCAAACATCGATGCCCACGATATTATGATAGTTCAGTATGCCGTGGACAAAAGGTGGAATATTATTATTATTTTGCTTTATGAATTCATGAATCATTGCAAATGAATGTATATTTAAATTGATGTCAATAATGTTGAATCTCTGTGTATTGATGAATTGGCATCGGGTCAAGGATGAGACCTCCTATTCCACGGAAATATGTTGGCAATGCAATAAGGTCAGCCTATGCAAAGGCAACAGCCAAAGAATTACAAGAGCAACCATTCCCAGTGATTGTGAAAAAGTTGCAGGAAGCAGGAGATAGATTGACTGATGATTACATAAGGTCTGCAATAGACTGGTTTGAATTACATGATGGAGTGACGCGTTTAGAGAGTGGATTTTTGGTTACATCGTGGAGTCGCATGGAAATAGGAGACGTGGAATTTGGAGGGATTATTAAGTCCATATATGCAGGGCCTGTGGTGTCCGGCAGAGTGGACGTTGTGCTGTTCATGGCCGATGCAAAGGATAAGGCCGGCATAAAGATTTACATTGGTTTGAAACCCTCCCACATGGCTAAATTTCAAGTTCTTTTTCAAAATGTGGGCACCGATACAACTCACGGTGTCTAATATGTAGAACTTTCTTTGTTTGTCTGTTTCCTTGGAACAGCTAGATAACTTATGCCTATTCTTATCAATGAATTGTTTACTTCGACTACTTTTTACCATTAGTCAATAGTTTTAGTAAATAAAGCTTAGAAATATTTTATGCTCTTTTCATAACATTGAATATATTTTATTTGTTGGTTTACATATTTTATGAAAATTTAATATGGAGGACTTCTTTTGTGTGTTTGATTGGAATAGTTGAATGAATGTAGACATATTTTTATCACTATATTATTTATATCAGCCATTTTCAACCATTTTTAACCATTTCAATGAATAAAGCTTAGAAATATTTTAAATTTTACTTTTTGTTTATTAATTTATATATTTTAGAGGATATCATGTTTTGCAATAGTAATGAAAATAGATATAGTAAAATTTGGTAATATGATTTACTTATACATAATATATGTGTAGGTGTTGATAGTATTTCTTCTATATGTTATGATAAACTTGTGTTCATAAATTCATGTACATTCAATGAATTGCCTTCCCTCATATGTGGTTACAAATACTATAATTATCTTCTCTTATATCTTGAATTAATGAATATTTGTCCAAATCATATGATCTTTCTTCACAAATGAAAAGAAAAATCATCTCTAGAACTCAAACAAAAATAAGTCTCTAAATGTAACATGTACATAAAACAAGAAAATATTAAAATCATATCATCAATTAAAATACACTATCACAAATAGAAAAACAAATGAAAATATAAATTTTCTTATGATTTAATTTTCACTGACATAAAATATAGAAATACATATGGCATCTTGTCATCTCCAACTAGCTAGTCTTGAGCAATATCTTTCTCCTTTTCTTTTCATGTTGCTCTCTATATAAAGGAATCTCTATATGTCATCACAAAGTAATTGATATGACCAAAGCATGCTCCAAATCATCTATCATGTTTATAATATAGATCTATCTAATCTAGTGAAACAACCATTTTATGTTGTGTTAGATAATCAATTCTCAATGACATAAGTGACATTCACTATTATGTTACACAATTTTTCACTCAAATAGGGTTTTTCGATGACACACCTAATCCACCATCTCACCTCACACAATTTGTACATGCACTCTATCAAACTACTAATTTATAATAGGATAAAAAATGCAAATAATTTACTATTTACACTCACTACTCACCAAAAACATATTATCCTAAAGGAGTCTATGTTATGATGTCTAGTCAAACATCAAAATGTACATTTGATTATATTAATTTATTGAAAACAAAAAATAATGTCATGCTTTATTCTTTAAAAAATTAATAAATATGATAAAAAGTACATTTTGATATTTAGATAGATATTAATTTTTTAACTAGTGTAATCATATGCATAATGATATTCCTTTTCTCACATTCAAGCTCACTTACTTTTTCGGTAAACAACATGTATTACATCCTTATTAATAATATAATGAAACATTTACAATATTAAATATTGGTTTCTATTATTTTTCTAATAGATATTGTGTATTTATTGTTATAATTTTATTATTCTTTTAAAGTGATTTTTTACAAATATGTTTATTAAAATTAGCATAATATTAAATATCACAAAATATACCTCTCATAAATATATATAAGAATTATATGTTGCATCTACTAGATTTATTTAATACCATTAATAAAAAAAATGTCTAGAGGAATACAGAAGTAAACAAGATTACCTTAACTAATTTGGACATTAATTTACTCACGCATTTTCAAAAAAATATAGATTCTTTGTGGGTGATCACGTCGTCCCTGAAGGTTCATGCTTTGAGGCTATGCTATCTTCTACAAATGGAGATGATTTAGGAGTAATCAGATGAGGTAAGTCATCTTCCAATACCACTCTTGTCATTATGCCTAATTAAAAAATGAATGCAATTTTGTCTAAGGAGAGTCATAGGCTTAGGGATGTTGCCATATTCTTGGCTGCTCTCGACCCTTCTAAACTCCCTTCTTGAAGCTACATGAATAATTGGTTGCAGACTATTTGAGTAAATAAGATAGGGTTTCAGTTTCATTTTTGTCGTATGGTCCAAAAGGGTCTCTTTATTATTTTTTTCAAAGATTCTAAGAGCCAAAAAAGGTGCTTAAGAAGAATTTTTGTCTATAGGAAAAGGATGTTTTAGAGCCATCAGGTGGGAGCCCAAATCTATCCACGAGGAAATCCTCACCTTGTCATTCCCTAGATAGGTCACAATTAAGAATGTGCCCCTGATCATGTGGAAATGGCTTCCCAAAGCCCTTGAATCAATTGGAAATATCGTTAGAATTGATAATTCTTCCGCTTTGCTCCCTCATATGGATGCTAGACTTCTGGTTTCCATCAAAATAGGTAAGGATATCCCTAATGAAATCAAATTTCAACTAGAAGAAGAGGTGTTTGTGTTCACTGTAGAACTCCTAGGCGGAATCAATGCTTGCTTTCTCTCTAAAAAGGAAGGGCATATTTGTAGGAATTGCCATTTGTTAAAAAATAGGTCTCTTAAGAATAGTAATGAGGGTTTCTCTAAGGCTTAGGCCAACCCTAAGTCTCCTAAACATTCTGACACAAATCATACTACTCTAGGGCCTACATAGGCCACTAAGACCCCTGACTTCATCCCCTCACCAACCACCCCCAACAATTGTCTCTATCCAGAAAGGGGATAAAGTGTGTGGAACTAATAATGGGGCTCTAGATGGATCCCTTTAGAAGAACATTATCTCCAAAATTGATTGTCTCCATGCTATCATTAAAGATACTACTTAAGAATTTACCACCCCCCCTCTCCTCACAAGGAAGCCATGGTGAAGGAACCGCAGTTTTCTTCGTATATGCCCAAATCTTTGAATCAACAATAGATTGTCCTAGAGAAACTCAAAAAACTAAGGGATGCTAGAAAGAGGATTGAGGCACAAATTAATGATTTTGAGGTGGTTGTTATCCTTGCCAAGCCTATGAATGACACCTTAACTAGAACTTCCCTCAGTCTTATAGTAGTGCAAGATTTGGATACTGATAAGGGGATTTTAGAGGAATCCACAAAGGAGAAGGACACGTTGCCTTCTGAGTCAACCTTTGGCCTAACCCTTGAAAAGAAATATTATTTTTCATGTCCTCCTCTCAGCACCCTTATCTAGGCACTGGTTTGGGAAGAGGTAGGTCTTAGTCAATGTGTTGAGGCAAGTTTGGGAGTGGATGAGTTGAACTCAGACCGTGACAAATAGGGGAATATTGGCTCTGGATTCCCTAAGGGAGAAGAGGACAAGAGTATTTCTTGGGCCATTGTCCCATACTCAAGAACCCTAGAGAAGATTGTTCTTGAGGAATCCATGAAAGCATATGGTGTAAAACAAGACAAATCTAAACCACACAAAAAGAAGAAAGATAAATGAAAGAAGATATCTCCCCCTTCCCTAGGTGCAAAGAAAATATTTGAATTTAAAATACCAAGAGGCAGACCTAAGGGGTCAAGTGCGAAGGCATCTAGCTCATCTAGCAATAGCGAGCACTATGATAAATGCTATAAGTCATTTAGGGTACCAATGAAAATCTCCCCTTAGGTTGGATGGAACTTAATTGTGTCTCATGAAATGTTAGAGGACTAGATTCCCCTGATAGGAAGTATGTTGTTAAAAGGTTCCTTAGACTCTACAAGGATTTGGACGTGCTCATGTTGTAGGTAATAAAGGTAGTTTAGTTCACCCTAGATATTAATCTTATATGCATTTGGAGACATGCCATTTCCTTCAATACCAATCACTTGAGGAGTAGGGGGAGTGGCCATCTTGTTAAGAGGAAATAAGAGATGGTCTATCAAGAGATGGGGTTCCTCCCCCTATAATAGAATGGTATGGGTGGTAGTTAAAGTGTAGGAAGTGGGATTGAGTATTGGTTCTATCTATGCCTCCAATGACTACAGATAAAGGACGGAGCTTTGGAAATGGATCACGCAACTAGAAGATTTTCCCTGAGTGTTTGGTAGGGACTTCAACATGGTTGAGAGGCCTTTTGACAAACTTTGAGGGGGAAAATTTTAGTGGAAAGGAGATGAATGATTCTATTTGCATAAGATGATGAACAAACCAAAGCTTTTGGACCCCCTGGCTAGTGAGAGAAGAGAACAAGGACATATGGTTCTATTGGTGTAACTTCCAACAAGGGCACAAGAGGATTTACAGTAGGCTGGATAGGTTTTATGCTAATGGAGAGGTGGTGAAATTCAAGATGAATAGAATTGAGAGTAGTGTGAGGGTAATTCCATATACCCTCTTTGACCATCACCCAATGAAAGCTACAATTTTCCTAGCCAACCCCTTTGTTGATTCTAGTTCTAGGAGTTATAATTTCTACTTGAACTCTAATCTGTTGTTGGATGAGGATTTCAACCAAGTTGTTCTCAGCATCAAATTATTCAATTACTGCAATGAGTCCCTATTGTCAGAGAGAGAGAGAGAGATGGAATCAGAAAGTGGCAAGCTATAGAGATCTCTTCTAGATAGTAGGGAAAAAGAAAGCCAAGGATTCAAGGAGTGTGGAATGCACCCTTCATGATAAGCTGGCTACAGCTGAACTAGAAATCCAAGGAAATCTTGGTAGTAACAACATCTGTGAGATGTTATGGAAGGCTGAATATGCTCTTAGGAGGGATCCAAACCACAGAATCGAAGGTCTCAACACCAGGGCCAGAATGAACTGGTTAGATCAAGGGGACAAGGGAACCAAATTATTTTTTAATCATTTAAAGAATAAGGAGGCTAAAGAGAGGATTGGTGGAATTTGGGATGGGGGTGAGTTCATTGAAGAGTCTAAAGGTATCCTAAAATCATTTGTGAAGTTTTATTCTGCTCTATTCATGTCTGAGGAGGAAAACTCCAGCAAGGCTAAATTAAGGGATAGCATCAAGTATATTATATTGAATAAGGTGTACAAGGAGGATGTTGACAATCTTAACAAATCAATCACAGTACAGGAGATTAAGAGTGCTATCTCTTCTCTCAACAATGGTAGGGCCCTGGGCTTGGATGTGCTTACAGTGGAATTTTTCAAGAATATCTAGGAATGGATTATTGAGGACTTATGGAAAGTCTAAAAGGAAGCTATAACTGTTAGAACATTGGGGGAGGATATCAATAGTGGGCTCATCAAACTTCTCCCCAAAGAGGGTGACAAAACCTTGGTCAAAAAATGCAGGCCAATCACCCTCTTCAATATCTCATATAAAATTCTCGCCAAACTATTGGCCAAAAGACTAGAGGACATTCTTCCTAAGGTTGTAACACAAACCCAAACATGCTTCATCAAGGGGAGGTACATACTGGAAAATCTTCTCAGTTGTTGGGAAGCTATGTTTTGGGTCAAAGAATCCAATCAACATTTTGCCATGTTACTCCTTGATTTCTAAAAGGCTTATGATATGATTATATGGAGCTTTGCTTTTATGATACTAGAAGGGTTGAGGTTTCCCAAAACCTTCTACAAAATGGTTGAGACCCTATTGACTAGTGCCATTGCGTTCATTCAAGTTAATGGAATCAGATCAGACCAAATTTCTCTCTCCAAGTCCATCTGTCAGGGTTTCCCAATGGCCCTTGCCCTATTTGTTATTGTAGCAGATGCACTTGACTATCTCTTAAGGGATGACTCCTTATCCATAAGGGCTATTGGGGTATCCTATCTGAATCAGGAGGAGCTCTCTAATATTCAATTTGCTGATGATACTGCTATACTATTGAAATGGAGGAGAACAACCTCTCAACCCTAATGGACAAATTCAATATCTTCTACAATGCTTCTGGGAGTAAGGTTTCTCTATCCAAATCTATCATGCTTGACTAGGATGCTAACCCCCCTCCTTGGTTAAGTAAATATTCTCTAATGTGGGGGGACCTTAGTTCCAAACCAAGAAATTGGGCTTCCCCTTCTCTGTCATCAGAAACCTCAAGGAGATGTGGCAGTGGATTAAGGAAAGAAATGACAAGAAACTCAGGAAATGGGATAAACACTACCTCACATTGGCAGGAATGCTACAAGTATGCCAGAAGATTTTATCATCCTATAACATCTACTATGCCTCAGCCTGGTTATTTAGCAATTATCAATGGAACCACATCCAGAAACAAGTCAGAAACTTCTTGTGGTCTAATGGAAAATGTAAAAAGAAGATGCATATGGTAATATGGAGATGGTGCACAATGAGTACGACCAAAGGTGGGATGGGCCTTATAGACCTTAGATTGGAAGGGTTGTCTTTGGATACCAAATGGATCTTTAGGGACCTGGAAGGAATGGAGTGTTGGAAAGTTCTCATCAAGAACAATATTGCTCAATATGTGCCTAAACAAGGCCAATTTTGGAGGCATTTACCTCTCATTGACCTAGTTGCGGGAATATTTGTTTTCAAACCTAGGGGATCCGCAATCTTCAAGACTATGGAAGGCATGGAAAGATGTTAGACACCTAATCTTTGATAATAGCAGTATAAGAAAGTATGGAAAAATGTGTGGGGAACAATCAATTTGGTGGAATATCTTTCATAAGGACAGGCCCTTGGCCCTCATCTAGGGATGTTCAACAAGGCAATGGGAAGCAAGAGGAATCAATTGCTTTAGTGATATTATCAAAGATGGGCACCTGATCTCATGGTCTATGCTTTGTGAGAAGTTTAAGATCCCTTGCTCCTAATGAAGGACATACACCATTCTTACACAAGAATGTTCCTCTCTTAGCCTCCCCAGGGAGTAGGACTGCAATGAGTCAAGATACACCCAATACAAATGGGTCAATGGGGCACCTATTAACATAATCAAAGAAAAAGAGATCTACTCACAGATAGTGGACAATAATGATATTTTTTAACACTTGAACAAATGTTGGAATACTAATCATTGTGATTCTACCTGGAGAAAACTCTTAGGTCTCCTTCAGAACAATCTTGCTGAGCCTAAAAGGAATTTCTTTCTTTGGTGTTTGCTTCCAAATAGACTCCCTATTCCATGCTATAATGTCTCTCCCAGCCTATGTAAGTGTTGCAGGGTCCCTGAAACTGTGATGCATATCTTCTTCGACTGCTTTTTTGTGAAGGAAGTGTGGAATCTCTTTGGTATTCATATGAATTGTAATGTTATTAATTGGGAGTTTATTATTAGTAATGTGTCAGTTCTCCCAAAGAATGTCAATTTCTTTTGGTTTGTGATCTCCTCAAAGATCCTCTGGTTGATTTGAAAAATTAGAAAAAAAGATGTTTTTAATGGCATTGAAAGACTGCTTACTGAGTCTCTTAGGAGACTCATAACTCTGAATGATTCCATGCAGGTATTTGTCATGATGATAATTTCAAAGAAAAAGTTTGAAAGGTTACTGGGTGATGGGGATGCAACAATGTTCACATGGGAGATATCCCAATAGAAGTTCGGTCCCAAATCAAGATTGGGCTCAACAACTTTATGGCTTAGTTGGATAAGGAAAGGAAAATGAAACTTGGATCTTTATCTTCACTTCCATTGGCTGGCGACTACCACATAGAGTGCCTCTAATGAGACCCCTGAAGCAATTCCTCTTGTTGAGAATGTGCCCAGGAAGAAAATCTAGATGTAAGGGTTGTTAGGGTGGACCATGTGGATTGAAGAGGAAATAGTGTTCTAGAGTTCTTGAGATGTTGATGACTGAGGGGCACATTTTTGTTTAGTAATTGATTTTGTAATCTGTATATACTTCACTGCATATGGATAGTTTAATGTAATATTTTGATATTGCTAATTTTTGGGTTTTGGACGGGTAACCTTGCAGACCTACTGGACTGATATAGTTTGTGGATTACCTGCCTTATCTTTACTACAAAAAATTGTAGATTCTATCAAATTGGTAACCAAAATACAACTAATCTCACAATGTGACATTATAGAATAATGACATAATTACTCATTTTCTAATAATAATCTAATGAATTTGTAATGAAATTGGCCCTTACATTTTAGTATATTTATAGAGACCAAAGAATAAAATCAAAAGGAAGTAGGTTGATAGGATCATTCATATATATATATATATATATATATATATCTATGTGTGTGTGTCTGTGTGTCTGTGTGTGTACATATATATATGTATATATATATATATATACATATATATACATATATGTATATATATACATATATATGTACATATATGTATATATATGTACATATATGTTTATATATGTATATATACACATATACATATATATACATATATATACGTGTATACACACACACATATATATGTGTGTATATGTACATATATATACATACGTATATATGTACATATATATATACATATACACACACACACACACACACACACATATATATATATATACGTGTGTGTGTATATGTGTACATATATATATATGTACATGTGTGTGTATATGTGTACATATACAAGTATATGTATATATATGTGTGTGTGTGTGTGTCTGTGTGTGTGTGCGTCTATGTATGTATATATGTATATATATGTATGTATGTATATATATATGTATATATATATAGTTGTATATGTATATGTGTATGTATATATATATATGTTGTAGGGACTTTGTGGGGTCATAGCTTTTGACTCAATTGCTCGATTGGGCTTAAATTTGACGTCGAGGTGTATCTTGATGAATTGTTTGGATTGCCAACAAAAGATAGTTTGATAGGGTCTCAAAAAAAAATAAAAAATGGGCCCGATTCTTTCATCTAAGGCCTCAAAATTGTCTTTTACTATTTTTTTTGGGTTTTTAGAAAGTTGAATTTTTAGTTAATTTTAAACTCGTAATATTTATGGGGTTGGAAAGTTCCAAATTTGTACTGTAGGAATTTTTTTTTGGATTTCCAGAAGCTTTCATGATTTTTGGAATAGATTTGAAAATTTCCATAAAAGGCAAATTTTGGATTTTGTAAAAATATGCATAAAAATGGAAATTTTTAGTTTGTTGTTAAAATAGGCCCTTTTTCATTGTAATCGTGGAATGGTTGGAGTTTATAAAGGAAGAATAATGAAGAGAATTTCATCCTGACTTGTGTCAATTTATGTAATTTTATTTATTATATTGATTATGTTTTAACTGGCTACATCATCTGGTATCAGACCAGGAAGATGGCTAGGAGAGGAAGAGGAAGAGGTCTTGCTCAGATACATGGAGACATGCAAAAACTCTAAAGGTGGGTTGCAGACCTCACGTATATGATAGAAACTCAAAGACTGGGGCAAAGGAGAGATAATAATGATGAAGGTTCAGATCAAGGAGATACAGATCAGTCTAAAGAACTTGAAGCAGAGCCAACAAATCATGGGAATTTTGAAGAGAGGATGTTTAGGGTATTAGAAAATAAGAATGAAGGAATTAAAGTTGAAGTTTCAGAATACATAGGTAGTCTTAAACCAAAGGAGCTGATCGATTGGTTGAATGAGATGGAGATTTTTTTTTTGAATGGAAGTCTATGACAAAGGAAAAAAAGGTTAAGTTTGCATGCACCAAGTTAAAGGGTCATGCAATGATCTAGTGGGATCATCTATAAAAGGAGAAAACAAGGAAAGAAAATAGAAGATCAGAAGTTGGAGTAAAATGGAGAAGAAATTGAGAGAAAAGTTTTTTTCCATAGACTATGCACAAACTTTGTTTCGCAGATTTTAAAATCTGAAGAAAAAATTATCTATTGTATAAGATTGCATAGATGAATTTTACCAGTTGTCAATTTGGGTTGAGAATTTAGAATCTAATGAACAAATGGCTGCTAGGTATGTAAATGGATTGAATTTTTCAATTCAGGATGAAGTAAGCATGCATCGGATCAATAGTATGGAAGAGGCCTACCAACTAGCTCTAAAAGAAGAAGAAAAGAAAAACAGACAATATTTTTAGAGGAATAGAGGAGGAAGAAGGGGTACATCATCTCCTTCACATTGTTGTTCAAATTATGGAAGGGGAGATTCATCCCAACAAGTAGAGAAGCAAGATGATACTCATCCAGAGTCCTCCAATCTACAATGAGGGCAAGTATTTCAAAGAGGAAGAGGTTATGGTGATGGTAGAGGATGGGAAAGTCAAAGAAGACCTTTCACTTATTTTAGGTGTGGGGAAGAAGGCCATAGAGTGGTTGAGTGCTCAAATTTGAACATGCAAGATAGAAATCAAGGAGGACCATCCAGGGTGATTTTAGCTAAAGCTGAAAATGAAGGAGAACTAGAAGTTTCCCCAGATGTAGGATAAAACCTCATGATAAAGAGAACCATGGTAATCCTAAAGAAGGAGAAAACACTAATTCAAAGCTTTGATGCCTTATGGTTCGAACCAATATTTTTCGAACCAGATACACATTAGGGGGAAAGGTATGTCAAGTTATTATTGACAGTGGTAGTTGTCAGAATATGGTTTCCAGGGAGATCATAAATAAATTGAATTTACAGTGTGAGAAACATCCTCATCCTTACCGTATTGCATGGTTTACAAAGGGGAATGAGGTTACTATTGACAAGAGGTGTATGATCAAGTTTTTTATAGGAAATACTTACAAAGATGATGTGTGGTGTGATGTCATCCCAATGGATGCATGCCATGTATTGTTGGGAAGCCCTTGGCAATATGACAAAAAAGTTATGCATGATGGGGAGAGGAATACATATACATTTTGGAAGGATGGATCGAAAGTCATCTTATTACCCCTTAAGGATGAAGGGGATGCTAAGAATATGTTATCTAAAAGAGAGCTTGTCAAAGAGATGAAGTGACAAGATTCTGTTATGCATTAATGGTACAAAAGAAGGAAGGAGAAGGGATACCAATACTTGCTGAAGTAGTAAAGGCACTAGCAAAGTATAGTTATGTTATACCAGATGAGTTACCTGATAGTTATTCAAGATCAGGCAACATATATGATGAGTCACTAGTACATTCGGGTCAAAATTTCAATGGCAAATCGTCGGAATTCCGACACAATTTCGTCGCACTACCGACAAAAAAGGTCGTCGAAAACTTTGTGTCGGAAGCTCTGACTATCCTTGTGGTCATCACAATTCTGACATCACCTCCAACCTTTTCGACGACCGCCATGGATGCTCATACCCCAAAAGAATACCGTCACGATCTCGGCCTATCGTCAGAATTCCGACTCCAAAGGATAAAATTCTGACAGAGGAGTGTCATCGGATGCACAACATCCTCGTCGACACTCTCCTAGAGGTACGAATACCTCCAGGAGAGTTCCGATGAGGATTTTGTGCATCCGACAACACTCCTCTATCGGAATTTTATCCTTTGGAGTCGGAATTCCGACGATAGGCCTATTTTTCGGAAATTTTTTTTATAGAAAAAGATTGACATTGGTATCTCTCTTCTATCTCTCTTCTCTATCCCTCTCTATTACCTCTCTTCTCTCTCCCCTCTCTAGGTCTCTTTCTTCATCCCTCTCTTCTTTTCTCCCTCTCTACTTCTCTTTCTCTACCCTCTCTAGGTCATTATCTCTTCCTCTCACCCACTCTCTCTCTCTCTCACCTCTATAGGTCTCACCTTCCATTCCTCCATCATTACCCATGTTGTCAAGTTGCAAGATATTTCCCAGAGTACTTGGTTGCTAGGATTGATTTGCTTAAGTGTTGGAGTCGGAGTTAGATGAGACCTGCATGATTAAGCTGTATTAAGTGATCAAGTCACCAAGATCTCAATTGTAAACATGACTAGGTTCTAGGGTTTTAGGTTATAGCATAGGTCAAGATTGAGGTATGGTGGTCAAGAATTACCTTCCAATGACAAAATACATCCAAATGATGAAGAATGAAGGTGACGAACTCATAGAAGTTTGGAGGAGATAATTTGACTAAGTTAAAATTTTGTTTAAGTCATGGTCATGATACTAGCTTGCTCATCAAGAGCAATTTGTGTGAATGAACCCTAGAAATGTGCCCATGCTAGAGAAGCAAGAATTCCAATAAAACCTAAGGCAATGCTAGTAAGGGGTCAAAATTAAAGAATTAGGGTACAAAAACAAAATTTTTCTAAGTCGAGATGTTGCTCAAGGATGACCTAAATCATGGAGTGTAAATCAATCATGAAACATGAGAATGGATAGGTCTTGACCCAAGCAACGTAAGTCCCCCTCGTGATTCCATCAGATATCACATCACAATCATTGAGTCTATCTACAATATAAAGTCAATACCTGACTATTGGAATCTTTGAGTCATCCCATTTGATCACATAGTTTAGCACTTGGGAGGATTTTGCTCAAGAGAGGATAGAATACTTAGTATTTTATTTTGTGTTGCATAGTGCATAAAAAACACATCAACAGAAACCATGAAAGGTTTGGTTAAAGCCTTTGAATCACAATCTCTACAAGAAGCTATCAAGAGTGCCCAGAATTTGGAAACTTTGGTATCCAAGAACATAACTCATAAGGCACCACTTTTAGAGCAATCAAAGAAGCCTATCAATGTAATATTTTATTTACCTTGGATATGTTTTATCCTAAGTGTGATATTCCACTATTAAAAAGCTTAATTAGGTAATATTTTTACTTAGGTAGAATAAGATAATGAGTTGCACATTCTCCTTCTTTGATTGAGATTCTAATTTTTTCTTGTCACAAATTTGGAAACTTGGATAAGCAATTTCTTTATTTGGTTTTCTTCCTCTTCATGATTCTCATGGATTTGGAATCTTGGAAGCTATATATTGTAGGTTTTTCCTCGATTAACATATCAAATGAAACTATTGTGAGCTTTCATATATTAACATACCAAGGGCTTAATTTTGGGGACAATAGGGGGCAGGGTGGGATGCAAATATATATACAACTTAAAAAATTAGTTATAAAAGGATGTGTATAGAATAAGTATAACAACTATAAATAAAACTTTGCCACACTATGTAAATTTTACAATAAACATTAAAAATATGTCAATGATTGCATTGAAATTTGAACATTAACAATGGTGGTAGAGTTTTGGAACTTTGGGAACAAACTAAGAATAAGTATAAGAATTGCAAATGAAACTTTGGCATACTAAGTGTTTAAACTAGTCAACATAAAAAAATTGGAAACGATTGCATTAACAATAAGAATGGTGGGTAGAGGTTTCAGGTCAATGGGTAGTGCCCCTTGTGGGGGGTTTGGGGCAGATCCCCCATTAAGGTTAGGGGGCATTGCCAAACCTTTCATATGGATGACATTTTCACAATAATTTCACCATTTTTGTTTAGAATTGGAGTTTCTAATTGGGGGCCATGGGAGACTCATAGGAATCCTCAAGATGGTCAAGAGACTCCTTGGAGTCCCTAGGATGTCCCTAAGTGGTGCGGCAAGGGGATGTTTCCCCTAAGTATTGCATCCTGAAAAAATAGGGATTTTGGAGGGGGGGAAGGGGTCCCCATGTTTCAATGGTTTCAAAATATTATAAGTTTTTTTTTATCTTGTCATAACAAAATATACTCCTCTTACATCCTTGGATAATTTGAAAATTGAAAACAATTTGACAAGAAAAAACTAACTTCTAAAGTTTAGACTTAGTTTTGTTTTTTTATCCAAGTCACTACAACATTTCAATGATCAAAGTAACTTTTTTTTGGTGGTTTCAAAGCATCCAAAAGGCTTGAGAAACTCAATATTATCTTTCATTCCACCAAAATTGGAGATCAAGAAGCATGCTCACAAACAAGGATTTGTTTGTAACTTAAGGCAATCGACTAGTTTTTGGGGCATTTTCAGGTCTAAAGAACCTACCATTGTGTCAAAAATGCCCATAAGACCCCATTTTCATCTAAAACTTGTCTCTTTTGGTTGTAGAAGCATTTAAGGAAAAAAAAATCATGCAACCAATGATATGCCTATACCATACATATTTGAGTTAAAATAAAAAAAAAAAGTTGACGAGGTTTGGAGACCATTGAACAATTTGGGAGGTTGCTCATACATACACTCAATTTATAAAGTCTCAATTTGATGTACTTAATCTTCGAGAGGCCTATACAAAAGCATTTTGTAATTGCGAACTAAGATAAATTTCCATTTTTGGCAGTTTTCATCATGGATTATGGTATTAAATTCTGACATTCTATTGTCAAGATAAATTCAGAGAACCATTTGTACTCAAAACAAGGGATAGTGACAAATTACATTATGTAGGATCTCCTACCCTATCTCATTGAATTCATTCCTACACCAAGTGACTATGAACAAAAGCGTAGGTATTTAACAACAATGACATGGTCCATGGACTAGTGATCCTCCTCTTGATACTCCATCTACAAATGAGAACATCTCTTATACACATTGCTACTTCAGAATTAAAAGTTGCTTCTTCTAGAACTTTCCATGATTCTTTGCAATAGGATTATATGGCTTCTAGATTCACCCCACTAGGACACATTCCTATCAAGCATCTTTACTTTTTTGAAAAGTAGACCACATTTCAGATCTAGATGACACCATAATGACTTTGATTTCCTCTTGCAAGATATTCCTCCATCATGTATTGCTTCCTCAAAGTTCAAATTTTCTTCTTCAAGGGATCTCAATGATTCTCTATATAGGATTCTTCATGTCTATGAGATCCACTTCATTGGGAGGCCTACTTAAACATTTCACATCTGTTTGTGGACTCTCACCTTTCAAATATTGATGAAACAATTAAGAATATTTGTCTTCTCATTGATGACAATGCCCATCGAGTTACATCATCTCCCATTGTAAATTCACTTGTTCTATCCCCACCATATCATGAAACATGACACATTCTATTTCACATTAATCAAGGTCTCACACTTCAATGATTGTAGTCCCTGAATCTTCTATGGAATAATCACAACTTAACATCAACATCAAGACACATGAGTCGCTTCAAAAACCATACATCTGAATTCCTTTCTACATTCCACTTGAATGGGAATTCAACAATTTGACAACTCGAGATTTCCATATTGTGAAAGGAAGGTGCATCATTTGTTGCAAATGAACCTACTACAACATTCACCATTCAACATTTTGCATTTCTTTTCTCTCTTCTTTGTGGAGGCACCAACTTTAGGGGATGGGGTGGGTCTATATTATCCTTCACATATGTCACTTGGGATGGAGTTTTGTCCTATGGATTTTCTAGTCTCTACTTCAAGAGGGTACACTCTCTTTATAATTTGGGGTTATTTCATATTTTACATGGATACCTAACCTTGTGACCCATTTCTTCTTACCTCAATTGCACTTAAGGGGGTGTGCCAATGTACCATTTTATTCACCAAGTGGATATGTTTTATTGTAAGTATGATATTGCATTTGTTTGTTTAGTTTACTTAAGTAATTTCTTTTAACTTGAGATAATGACTTGCACATTCTCCTTCTTTCATAGGATTATGTTTTTTTCCTTATCCTCAAAAATTTGGAAACTTGGATAAATAATTTCTTTTCTTTTGGTTTTCTATCTCATCCTCATCTTCATCCTCATGGATTAAAAATCTTGGATATCGAGTGAAGATATTGTGAACTTTTTCATTTTCTCTCTTATGAAATCAACTATGTTATGCTATTTTGATTTTATTATCATTTATATTTAACAATTTTAAAAATGTTATCACTTACATTAATTTCTAGGTTAATATTTATTTTGTAGATTCTAATAGAATTGAATACCATACCCAAACAATATCTAGTATGAACTAGCTAGTTGCAGGTTAGGTTCCAAGCGTACTTGGTAACACAATTTTTGAGCTTGTGTTTGTTTATGATTTAACAATTGATGCATCTAGCTTTGCTATGCATCTACTTTGAATACAATGAGAGGGTGATTTTGTCTAAGCCAAGAGACCCTGCTATCTAATATCACCCAAGAAAGATACTGATATTTTACCTTGGAAATATAAACCTTTTGTAAGTATAATTCAATGAATTGTGATAATAACTTAAAACGAAGTGAATTAAAATTTGATTGAGTTCCCCATTGTATTTTAACAAATCACCTAGGAAGATGTTCGTTCCTAACAATTTCCAATTCTCTTTCCAAAAGGACGAAAAAGAAGAGAAAGGAACTAATTAATGTTGGGATAGAATTTAGAAGACCTATGTTTTGTGTCTGAAAGCTACTAGCCTAGAGAGCATGGAAACAATCTGAAGTCATGGGAGAGAGTTTCAGTTCTATCTCCAGAAATTATGTCCAATACTCTTGTATTGAATTTTTAAATCCTTCTAAGTTTAAATGTTCACAAGGAAACTCTAAAATTTTAATAAAATACATAAATGAAAACAAATTTTGTTTTCGTCGGAATACTTCTGAAAATCACATCACCTCAGTAATTGAACTGTAACAATAAGATTGCATACAAAGTGTAGGTTTTCTATGAAACATGTTAAAAGGGTTAAACTGTTTCAATTAATACAAACACTAGAACTATTAAATAACAATAGCTTGTTGGTAATCAGAATTTTGGACTATACCCACATTTTACACCTTTTCATATAGTTACAAAGAACATAGAAAACATGTACGTGGAACTACAGATTCCAACATATGTAAAAATACAACAATCTAAATAAGAATGGGAAGCATGTGGAGAATGGTTAAGACATGCATAAATAAAAGGAAAACAAAAATCTCTCAATGTGTATAACAAACAAATCAAGGAAAAAAGATTTTAGGCAGGGGACTGATATGATCATAAAAATTTCAAAACTTTCAAAGTATAGAGCATTTGAGATTTTACAGAGAATGCGCTAATTCAGCTTTATTCATGATGAGGCATATTCACAACTTTTTCAGTCACACCATGGTGTTGTTCGTGTTGGCTCTATTGGACCCTACAATTAAGATTCAATATACGTACATTATTTAATAAGATTAGCTGTGCAACATAATGAAATATTGAAAAGTGTGTTATCTTATTGAGCTTCACTTTGTTTCGAGAATAGTTTAATATTCTCTACTTAACAGGGCCAACCACGTGAAGGTGGAAGCTCATTTGGCTCCTCCCCCCCCCTAACATCACTCTAAATTCCCCGTTAACATCTAACATTCATTCATTCTTTCATTCATTCTTTCATCCATTATTAAAATATAACATTCATTCATTATCACATAATGTTCATTAACACATAAAATTCATTAACTTTCATTAACACACAACATTCATCAATAATCATCAACACATATCATTCATGAACATTCATTAACATATAAAAATCAGTCATTATTACATAAGGTAGATTACAATCATTTCTTTCTTTGTTTTTTTTTTGAAGCTATGTAAAGTCTAAGTGGAGCATCGTCTTCTTCATCATTTCCCTCATCTTCAGATGTTCTACCCTCTTCTCGTTCTCTTGATGTATGCCTAGTCCTATACAAAGGATGAGGATGCTGAACCAAAGGGGGGTCCTCTGCAATAACAAAGAATTGGGTTAAATTCAAAACATTTTTTTATTATTGTTACAAGTATTTCATTAATTTAAAGAACACAACCATTACACTCTTTACCTAATGGGGCCACATCATCTTCCACATCATTTTGTCTAGCCTCAACATCGACATGCTGAACACCCTCTAGCTCCTCTGGAGTTGAAATACGAAATGTTACATTAATCAATACACCAATTGTAATTAAATTTCTTTAAAGGAATAATAGTGGTCCTCTTTACCTGATTGGGGAACATCACATTCCTGATGTTGTCTACTCGGATCATGCTCCATTTGGTCGCCACTAACTACATGCTCTAAAATATTAACAATAAAGGTTACATTAATTACTACACTAATTTTAAATTTAAGATGTTTAATTGTATTAATAATTACATAAAAAAATTTGAATAGCAAATGACTACCTCCACTACTAGGATGCACATCCGGACCTTCATGTACAGGTTCTATTCCACAATTATCATGTTGCATTCCAATGTCACGCGTAGTGTTATCATTGCTTGCTTATTTAAACAAAATATAGTCGCTTTATGTTGAAACTTTAAATCAAATAGATTATTGGTTAAGTATTCCATTTGAAATAATTTTCATTTAGCTTATTTACCATTGTGATAGATGCATCAGAATCTCATGTTTGCCCATTCAATTCTCATAGCCGTTTAGCCACGACTATATAGCCTTGCTGGTAGTCAATTATCTTGTCATCTTCTATGGGCGCTCTATTGAATTCAGAGCCCTGCATTTTTGCTTAGTATTGTGAATTTTGCTTGTATTGTTTGATAAAAAAAAAATTGTTTACAATTTATAAATATTTTGATGTGATACTTAATTTACTAATTCTTACAATTCCTGCAGAAAGTTTCATATAACCACCAGAGCCGAGTTTGTGTTGCCCATGCTTTTCTTGTCTTGCCTTGGTTGCCTTTGACGTGTCACTCAATCTATAAAAAGTTTGAAATATGTTAGATTATATAAGTATAATGAATAATTAGTACATATTCACATTCTTAATAGTAACACATACCTTCTTCTGGCATCTAGTGGTGTATTTCCTTTTTTCCTTTCAATTCTCTCCTTTGCATCCAAAATCAAGTCCTTCCACTCCCTCTCTAGAATCATGGGGGGGCGCTCATACTTTACGTTCTTCTCTAAATGTGTCCTGTATTGGTCCCTCACATACTTTAGATATGTGCCAGCTTTTTCCAGGAGCTTAGTCTTGTTGAATGTGTCATTTCCAAACAACCCTACCATATGGTTTGTGAGTTCATCTTTTAACTTTTTTTCTTAGTCATTCCACCTTTAAATAAAAAACAAACCTGTTAGATTTAGAAAGAAACTAAAGCTACCTTTGATATAGTTCAAGAAATAAATAAAAGGAAAACTATTCTAGCAATGATATGAAATCAAAATAGTGGATAAGGGTTAGTTCACGTATGATGTTCCACCTTTTACGTACGGTGGGCCCAAATATCTGCAATGCAATGTCATTAAGATTTTTATAAAAAATATCATTTCCTGCAAAAAAAACATGGGATCATTAGTCCACACTAATACATTTAGCCTAAAATTCCGACGGAGGTTTCCGATGGAGAAGGTACATATTGTGATAAAAACTTGTTTTTTTTTTGAAAAAATGCCCAATTTTGTCGGAATTTCGACGATAATGCAATGACATTTAGGGTTTTTTAGAAAAAGTGCCCGCATTTGTCGAAATTCCGATGATAGTGTGCATTAATTAAAAAAAAAAGAAAAGACCAAGTCATTTCATAAATCCCGCCTCTTTACAAAATCCCGCCTTTGTAGGGAACTTGTGGGTTTAATCGTGGCAGGGAAGATCAATATTGGTGTGACAAGCTTGCCGCCCGATGACAAACACACCAACATTCCAAATCTATTGCAAGCATTAGATAACAACATGGAACCTTCCATAACTAAGAGCCTTATTGAGGAGATCAACGAGAGGGAAGAAGTGCACAACATCATTGGTATAATAGTAGACGCAATGACATGTTTCGTGTTAAAGGCGGTAGCCAATTTCTATAAGATTCTTCTCTTTGCTTTCCATGCATCACTCATCACCAACTGTGCCACCCGCTACTTCATTCCGAGGCTCGTCTCTCTTGGGACCCTTGCTCAGGATGGTAATATAGAGTCACGCTTCTTCGTAATTTTTTTCTTTTCCTTCTTGCATTTTGGTTAGACTGGTTGTTTTTGGTGTTATTGAAGGAGCTCCCAAATAAGAGAAGAAAGTAAGGTATATTCCCTCCATGCCTCTGGAATTGAATAAGGATGGAATAATAGAGAAGGGGGAGATTGTTAGAGCCGTTGACAGGTTGCTAGTGGGAGAAGATGGCACAGAGATAAGGAAGCATGTCACCAAATTGATGAGAAGCAGTAGAGATGTGGTGAAGGAAGAAGGATCCTCATTCAACAACTACAGTAACTTTCTTCCCCAGATGAAGAAATAGCTTCTTGACTGAAATATTAGGCCGTCACTTCTTTAGTTTATCAGATTTTTTGTCGTACGGAGGAGAAATTGGGAGGATATGTGGTGATTCAGATTCATTTGGTTTATTGATTCTGTAATGGTGAAATTTCTATAAATGATTTCTTTTTCATTTGCTTTTTTCATCCTTTTAAGGGAATGTCTTAATGTGTATATATATAAATCGCATAATTTTGTATGAGATTGGGCTCATCATATTTGTCTTGTTTTAACCTTTTATATTTATCTTTAATCATGGTTAGAAGGTGGCTTGGTTAAGACATAAAATTAATATCAAATATCCACCAAGAAACCCAACCTTTTGGCTTCTCATCATGAACTACCTCTTTCATCTCCTTGATGAAGGTGTTTGCTAGCTACACAATGCTTTTTTATGAGAATAAGAATGAAAGTTATAAGAAATTATTCATACACTATACCTCCATGTAAATGTTTACCTTGGAAAAATTAAAGATTAGTGACCTACCGTATGGCCTTTACAACACCATCCATTACAACAATCACTTGGTTTCAGTTTTTACATCATTGTCCATCCTTTGAAACTTAGCAGGAGTAAAAGAAAGGCCATGGAAACTTATGACAGCCACATGAATGTGGAAAGATAATTAATTGAAACCTACCTTGGGATCTCCTTGGCCAATCTGAGGGAATACAAGATGAATGAAATCCAAACTATAGATTCTTCCAATGCTTTTTGTCATTCAAAATGACCTCCAAAATGTATTGTTCATAGGTATAGTTGGCAGTCACTCGTACATCATGTAAGCTATCTAGAAAATTTCAAATGGAGCATGTAATATTTTGAACTTTCTAATTTACAAATTTATGTGTGCTAAGCTATCTAGAAAATTTCAAATGGAGCATGTAATATTTTGAACTTTCTAATTTACAAATTTATGTGTGCTAATTGCATTTATTTAAATTTGAGAATCCACTTCACATCTATATTAGCAAGATTCTTCTCTTTACAGAGATTCAAACTATTCAAGAAGGCCTAAAACTTAACCCCATATTCTGGACCAATAGATAAAAAAAATTGAAATAACTCACAAAATCTCTTCATTATAAAAAATCTTAGGTTTATACCTAGCCACCCCATCAAAGTTCAGTTTTAAAGCCAATAATGGGAGGGTTCCATTTTATCATTTCTTTTTTATATCTTTTGGAGATTTAAGGGCCACTAACATAGGATGTCAAAGTGGATCTGAAAATGTATCATTTTTTTGTTAGTTTATCGTCCCACTAAGGGAAGTTTAAGAATCATATTATCTAATTTTAATTGACCAGTAGCATTTTGTAAATATCAATTATTATTATTTTTAGATTGAATAAAACAATTAAATATTACAAAATTGAAGCTACAGAAATAACTAATAAACATAACTGAATCACTAGCAATCCAATAACTCGGAAAAAAAACAAACGATAATGATTCTGTTCAATCATAGATTCTTTTCTTTAATACCGGCTCAATCAAAGATTATTTTCCCTTGACTCAACCTAAATTCCACACACAATTATAGGAGGTCTCGTTATCCATGTCACTTCCCATAAGGAGTTTCCCACTTGAAGCATATCATATCATTTTAATGCACCTCCCCACTCGAAGCATATCATTTTAATGTCCCTCCCCATGATAATTATAATTTTTATCTATGGAATTGGCTTCTTCTTTGTTCATTCTCTAAGCATTCTAACCCTTTATCTCCTCCCTTCAAACTTCTCCAAAAATAGCAAGAATTAGAAAAATTATCCAATAATCTTTAATATAGATAACATGTTAAAAAAATTAACTGTCACCAGAGTTAAGATCTTAGAAATATTTTATTCTTTTTGCGTTGAGTGGAACATAACACGCGTCACCTTGGTATCATTAATTTTTTTGCTTCCAGACAAACTAAAAGTGAAAAGATTGTTTTGGTGTAAGCCATTAAGAAAAGTGGTCACTGATTTGATGGCTGATCAACTTCCCTCCAGGTGTGGGAGAGTCTACCAGTAGCTTACACATCAATATGGTAATCATATCTTCATATGCCATGGCCGCAGTGGGGAACGGGGGTCGACATTGATCAATCAGTCGTTGGTAATGGGAGACATTATTTTAAATGGTATGAAAAATTTCCAACTATGGCTAGATAGATCATGCTTTGGTTTTCAGGAAGCCATTGGAGTGAAGTTGATTGCATCTTTTGGCGTTAGATAATTTGTATTTTCCTCATTGTAGGGAAGATAGGTTGTGTACTTCATATTTTAATGCTTATCTTGAAGGAGATCGGATGTGTGGTGGACATTTATTTCAACTTATTATTGTCCTACATGACCTATATAATCAAGGGGTTCTATTTATAATCTCATTCATTCATATTGTAAACTTGAATTCATTGATAGGAATATAGTTTATTCGTGTCATATTGATCTTCTCATTTTGTTGTGCTTTCCATCAGACCTCTAGATCTTGGGTGGCCATCTCCATAGTCAAATATTAAAATATTTACCTTTCTAGATTCTATAAAAGAAATGGTTTTATCAAGAATATCATATGGAATAGCTTCTAAATATTTGCATTTGATAACAATATTGTTAGACCATTTTTCTTTATAGGAAAATAGTCTAAACTAGACTTTTTTTTCAAGCTAAGACAAAACAAAGTAAGGTAGTACAATAATCACTTTGTAAAAATAATTAGCTAACACATCTTCTTTTCATAATTTTTGTATTTAGTTCTTCCTTTGCAAATCAACATACCCTATTTTGGTTTCCCAAATATTTACTAAATAACTTTGAATATAAATTGGAAAGAGAATCCATCATATAGATATTTCTTTTCAATAGCCTTAGAGGACATTGTTCCTGTCTATCATTTATTATAATAGCTAATACCCAAATTTTTATAAGATAACAAGCAAAACCTCCTCTTCACAAACTATGTTTTCCTTAATAATCCAATAATGAAAAAAGTAACCCACATAAAAATTACTTTCTCCCTACCATGAAGGAAAAAGAACATCCAATTTAAAGATTGATGTACCAAAAGGAAAGAAATATCACCTCAATATCTATCTTGAACTTATACATTGAATCTATACACATGAGAATCCCCTTAATAACTCTCTCACAACTTTCAATAGTAGAAGAATGAGTGTTTTCACAAGACTTTCATACTATGATATTTATATCAAAATTCACTTGCATAGTTTTAGAGTCAAGATGACCCATTCTCATGAGTAGTTTACATGAACCCCTCATAAGAATGGATCACTTAGTACTCATTTCATCAAAGTGATGCTCATAGTGGTGAAGCATTAGGGATTCCTAGGAGTTCACCCATACTAATACTATTCTAAATCAAGCACGTTTAACCATGTAGATTGTCCCAAGATCAAACCCATTCATCTTGCCACCCCATTTGTAGAACCTTCATCAAGTGGTGTGCCTTATAAACCATTCATTATAGAGCAACTTTAGCTTATCCATTGACAAGTGGGAGGTGTTGATGTGTTTTTTATGCACATGCGAACGTAGAATAAAATACCCAAAAGTATCATATCCTCTCTTGAACAAAGTTACTCAAATGTTGGAGATTTGCTTAAGGATCACTTGAGACAACTCGAAGGTTCTGGTATGTCGGGTCACGATGTGTGGATAAAAATAGTTGGTTGATGTGATTGCTGGTATCATAAGGGGACTTATGTTGAATTGTCGAATGCTTGAATAGCTGGAACTTGATCATCTGATATTTCAATCTTGCGATGCTTTTTGTCCTAAACTAACTTGAATTGAAAAAAGGGCAAAAGGTGAAGTGTTAATAAAATCTATTCTAAGGCCTAGACTGTAAGAAGATGGATCCTAGTTTATCCCTTTAACCTTGATTAATTTATTTAGAGTGTTTAGTTCCATTTTAATCCTTTCTTTTACAATTAAATATTATTGAAAAATTGTATTATTGTTCCAAATTTTGTGGATATTTAGGAGACACAAATAAAATATAAATGTAATCATTCCATATTTTTGTAGGAGATATTGGAATGAAACTAATAGGAAGAGTAGTAAACATGAGTCACAATGAGCACTTTAGAATAAATATAAACATTATAAGGAAGAGTATCTTGGAAAAAAAGAAGTGTAATTTATTTTCCAATATGCAAGATTATTACTTGGGAAAGAATCTTTAGGAAGGATTCATTAATGAAATGGTCATTAACAAGATGGAGAGAATAATAATTAGGAAGATATAGATTTCACATGCTACTAGGTGACTAGATTGGAGAGAAACTAGAGGCAAATAATTTAGCTTGGCCATGACACAAAGTCTTAGAATAGATGCTAACCTTGGTGAATGGAATGAAAATCCCAAACAATTAATGAGTGGTGAGACAAGTATAGGCATGCATCTATAGATTTTGTTTTGAATATATATAAAATAAAGAAAAAATGGGACTAAAACCAAGGGAAATTCACATGGAAAGGATATGATGAAAATCAAAATAAATAGTTTGAAGATAATATTAGTTACCTAAAGGATATTCCACTTGATTATTTGGTATATCATAACTATTTTGACAAATTTTGAAACCATTAGAGGTACCTTTTACTTTTGTAGATGAGGCATTCATTCATGTTGAAGTTGTGATAGCTTATTTGCCTGTTTATAGACAGCAAATTATCCATACGAATTATCATATATACTTGTAACCTCCATCCCAAACCACCTATTTCACTCTTCTTCCTTTGTGTACCTCTTTTATTCTTCCATTACCTCTTCGCTTACCTAAATTCAATCCAAAACATAGTGTATATTACATCAAAAAAATTCCATATTTGATTAATATTATCCACAACATATCAAAAAGACAAATACCACACTTACTGTGTCATCAACCAAAAATAATTTACTTACATATTCAAAGAGTTCAATAATGGAGAAACATCCATGCGGTGCTCTACACATGTCCTTGAAGGTTCAAGAAATACTTATCCTCTATTGGTCTAAACTTTAAATCACTTTCCATGCATGAAAATAATTGCAACCATACACAATTTCCCACCAAATGGATTCTCTCAAACTAGTTTACTATCTTAACATAGGGTCAAGGAAAAGCGGGCCAAAATAGGAATCCAAGTGTCTTAAAAGCCTTCAAGACCATAGTGGTGAGGATTGAATTTCTTTCTTTAGTGGTATCTTTCTATAGATTAATTAGTTGGGGATTGTATTAGGACCTTTTCCTAATTAAAAAATATATATAAAGATTACATCCCTAAATATTGCATTCATAATAGAATAAATTTCTGCAATATTGACACTATATTCATAATAGATTTATAGTGATGAATAAAGAAATATTTAAGATTATGAAAAAATTGATGTTTTCTTTCTCCCAACCGTCATTGGATATTGGGTGATCTTTGAGGCATTATGTCAAATAGTTCATGTGCCTTATCTAAGCTTACATATTTTGCATGCATGTGTACCTGGGCAGTTGCACTACAACATCTATACTCACTAATCACATTTGGTTGGAAGTTTCTAAATCCATTTCAAACACATCTTGTGCATATCCTGCAATCTATGCTAATGGTGATTGTCTTTAATGGCTTCATTGTGTGCATAATTGATTGGCTCTTCACTCCTAAGACTTTCAAAAGTCTTTACTAGCTTCATTGAGTCCTTTTGTCTTCCAAATTCACCTGCACCAACTTGAATTCTCCTTCAATGCTTGATTTCCTATTCACTTGGAATAGAATTGATTTTATAACTAAGAGATCACTTGATTTTATATGTCTTGAAAGCATTTTATCCTGGTGGCTTTAAATTAAAGTACTTTCTCTTCTATCTGGTATTGGTGGAGCAGATCCTTTTATGAAATGTAAGTTGAGAATATTTTATGAAAGGTCCCTAAATGAATGCACTGTAAACTGATTTTAATATACCTTGAAGTGTGCAATATGGAAGGTTTGTATTCTTAATCTCCTGCCCATTTCTTAATTTAAAACATGACATCTTTATTAAATATCTTTATTAACTTGATTTCTCCTTCGATTCTTGATGAATTCTTGATTGCACGTTCACTTGCAATTGAATTGAATTTATAATTAAGAGATCACTTGAATTGTAGGTAAACCCCTTCAAATGACAGGGTAGGCTTCCTCTTATACCTAATATATGTCTTGAAAGCATTTTATTGTGATGGCTTTAAATTAAAGTACTTTCTCTTCTCTCTGGTATTGGTGGAGTAGAGGTTGCATTGCATCGTCCTAGGATACATATTTCCGCAGATACAACACAAGTTAAATGTATCCCAGGTCGATGCAAAGCAACCTCTGCTCTAGAGATCACCAAAAAATAGAGAAAGAACTTTAATTTAATGCCATCAGGATAAAAGTCTTTAATCAAGACAAATAAAATTTGAGTTTGATTGTCATCATTTACTTTGCCAAATTCTTCACACGCAACTCCTGAATCAATTTCCTACTCACAAGAATTTTATTATGTGTCAAATATAGCGAAATAGAAGGCTTCAAATAGTAAACTTGAACATGCAACTAAATCCATTGACTAACCAGAAGAACAAAATTAAGAAACGGTTTGATCATCTGAGAGATGTTGTAGACTTGCAACTCACCAGCTAAGTTTTTGCGGGTAAGAATTTTTTTTGTTTTGGTTATGGTTGTGATGTTTATAGGGAGACATTTACAAATTTATATCTATTTTCACTATTTAATGGTTTATGGGTTTGTAATGGTAATTTAATGTTCTTTCATATTTTTGTATATATTCTTTATAATAGCCTATTATATTGATTTGTTCTATTATGCATAATGGTGTGGGTCAGACGGCTTTGTCGTTGGTGCATGAAAGCATTGAACGAGTTCTACTTTTAAAAATTACATGAAACATTTTTAATTTATTTGATTCAGTGTTACTTGCATAAAATGATTATCAATGATGTTTCCTTTCTCCAAGAATTGTCTATGACCTTTCTGTCAGATAATATGTAACATCGAATGACTAAATCTTTTCATTACAAATGCTTATTTTATTTAATTATTATCTTAGCATGAATTAAAATTTATATCTGTATAGAAGCAGAACATACAAGTCCAAGAGTCATGTGCAAGCAAATTTCCTAAAAGAAAGCAAGCAGGCATTATCTTGAATGACATGGAAACAAGCTCATCAACTACCTAGAAGAGAGCAATTGGAGAATGGCAAAGGAAAGTGTTTAAGGGTGATAAATAGATAGATAGTATGCAATGCAAACAAACAATGTTTGGAGTGTCTGATGTGACATCTCTAATTTATGTCTGGAGGGTCTAACTGGTTCTGGAGTTCTTGTGAAACCTATTGGGCCACACTTGGAGGAAATCAATGTGTTCATGCAAGGAGCACCTTTTTTCTATTATGAGAATGATACTTTTGCACCTAGGGATATTTGGAAGTCAATATCCAAAAATTTCTATAGTGTGGAACAAGAGTTGGCGGACTCGAAGTATAATTGTCAGCTTTCAGAAGACCAAGAGGTTATGTACACAATCTCCCAATAGAAGAGCGATTTCAAGAATTACCTCTCCCCTCCATGACTATTCAGGAAGCACTTCCTCAAATAGAGGACTATTGGCCTCCATGGGATCAAATAAAAAAATTAAAGCATAGACTCTAAATGATGTGGTGGTGTCCTCTGTGAAGAACTCTACACTATAATTGAAAATTCACGAGGGAAACTGCAAGATAGTGAAGAGAAATAGAATCTTGGAAAGTGGGAAGAATGGATCTTGGTTTGGGTGGGGCCAAGTCAAGTGGCTCCTCTAGAGATTGACAAGATAGAAATCATATTAGGATTTGAAAAAGATCACACTCGTGGAACTTCATGTGCAAGTGATTGATTGCGGTGTTTGGGTAATGCATTCCAAATAGATATAGTTGCATTCCAAATAGATACAGTCTTGATGGCATGCAACTGTATCTATTTGGAATGCAACTGTATCTATTTGGAATGTATTACCCAAACACCACAATCGATCACTTGCACACGAAGTTCCACGAGTGTGATCTTTTTCAAATCCTAATATGATTTCTATCTCATCAACCTCTAGAGGAGCCACCTGACTTGGCCCCACCCAAACCAAGATCTATTCTTCCCACTTTTCAAGATTGTATTTCTCTTCACTATCTTGTAGTTTCCCTCATGAATTTTCAATTATAGTGTAGAGTTGTTCACGGAGAACACCACCACATCATCTAGAGTCTATGCTTTAATTTATTTCTTTGATCATATCGAGGCCAATAGTCCTTTGTTTGAGGAAGTGCTTCCTGAATAGTCATTGGGGGGAGAGGTAATTCTTGTGGTCGCTCTTCTATTGGGAGATTGTGTACATAACCTCTTGGTCTTTTGAAAGCTGACAATTATACTTGGAGTCTGCCAACTCTTGTTCCACACTATAGAAATTTTTGGATATTGACTTCCAAGTATCCCTAGGTACAAAAGTATCATTCTCATAATAGAAAAAAGGTGCTCCTTGCATGAACACATTGATTTCCTCCAAGTGTGGCCCAATAGGTTTCATAGGAACTCCAAAACTAGTTAGACCCTCTGGACATAAATTAGAGATATCACATCAGACACTCCAGACATTGTTTGTTTGTATTGCATACTATCTATCTATTTATCACCCTTAAACACTTTCCTCTGCCATTCTCCAATTGCTCTCTTCTGGGCAGCAGATGAGCTTGTTTCCATGTCATTCAAGATAATGTCTGCTTGCTTTCTTTTAGGAAATTTGCATGCAAGAGACTCTTCAACTTGTATGTTCTGCTTCCGTACAAATGTAAATTTTAATTCACGCTGAGATAATACTTAAATTAAATAAGCAATTGTAAAGAAAAAATTTACTCATTTGATGTTACATATTATCTGACGGAAAGGTCGTAGACAATTCTTGGAGAAAGGAAACATCATTGATAAACATTTTTTGCAAATAACACTGAATCAGATATATTAAAAATGTTTCATGTAATTTTTAAAAGTAGAACTCGTTCAATGCTGTCATGCACCGATAGCAAAGCCGTTCGACCCACATCATCTCTCATCGTCAGAATTTCGATGCCCACTACTGAAACACCCGACAAGGATGCTTTGCATCCCACGACACTCCTCTATCAAAATTTTATACTTTGGTGTTGGAATTCCGACGACAGCTTGAGATGGCAACGGTGTTCGTTGGCAGAATGAGCATGCATGGTGGCCGTCAGAAAGGTTGTGGTAATGTCGAAATTGGGATGACCACGAGGATAGTTAGAACTTCTGATGCAAAGTTTTCGACGGACATTTTTGTCGGTAGTGCGACGAAATGTGGTCGGAAATTTGATGATTGGCCGTCGAAATCTTGACCCAAATGTACTAGTGCCAAAATGAGTGATCAATAAGTAAATTACAATTAGACTATATATAATAATAATTTTAAAGTACATGGAACCTTCTGTATCTTCAAGGGAATCAATTCTTCATCACTCACCACCAATGTAGCTTGCAACGTTCCCGTACTAGCAATATGGGAAGATCTAGGAAATGATGGTATGTTATCACAAGTAGTCACCTCTGGCACATCCTCATGTGCATCTCCTGCCATAGTAAATGAATCCACTATATAATGCCTCCAAGAAAGAACACTTCAAGGGTAATAAACACATAACGAAAGAGAGAGAAAAAGAGGGATCTACCACCAGTGGGCGGGTCAACATGAGCCTGTGCAACATATGATGTTTGCATGCTACGTGTTGCCAACATTATAGTCGGCAATACAGTTGCGGTTGACCTCAGACCCATGTCAGCACCTGAAGAGTAATACATTAAATATACAAAACATTAAAAAAGCAAGTTCACAAGTCCAAAGGAGTGGTTTTAATATATAGAACACGGTCATCACTTGAACTACCCACAATACCCTGATCATTGCCACCAGGATGATGAGGCCTTATAAATTTCTGTAAAAACAACACATACATATTTTAGTTAATGACATAAAAGAGAAAAAAATATAAACCATTATTGAACTTTTGTTATGATTAAAGCTTTCATTACTGCTTACTTGCAATTTTTCCACTGTCTGCAACAATAGTTGCACCCTCTCTGTTATCTCATCAGTCTAAGGGCTTATGGTTGCCAAATCAACAATCTCTTGGCTATTTTTTATAATATTCTTTTGTACCAATTGTATAGGGTTTGCACTAAGTGTGATGTCATCAGCGCATAACACTGTCGAGTGCCCCACATCCCTATGGAGGTGCTGAGGTACTGCAGGTTCCTTTCCCTTATCCCGAACATCTGTCCATGACAAGAATATAATTAACACTATCAAAATTACTTCAAAACACTCAAGAAAAGATCATAATGTAACAGTTTGCTTCTATCTAATTTGTACAATTACAATGAGGTTTACCTACTCCATAGAAGTGTCAGGATCTACACCCCTATCTATGCTATGTGGTGGATCCATGTGGTCATGTGACAAAGAAAAAATATAAAAACATTAGCGAAATGAAACCAATAGACTTAGTGAAAAAACTTAATAATACAATGGTTTATTGGATTCATTAATTAGAAGTTGGCTTAAATGGTACATATATAGTATGTACCACCCCCATGATAGTAACTTTATTTGTATCTATATAATAGAGATCTAGACTTTGTTTCATCATACACAAGCATTGTTTCATCATACTTGTATCCAAATACACCATCCATAGATAGGTACTCAGTACCACAATCTCATGGGTACTCTTTTAGCTGAATTTACCCTATATTTAGGTGAATCTACCCTTATATCATTCCTTGATCTAGTATGTCATTCCACCAATCAATAATTTTTCCATATTCTTGGGAGAATACACTATCACTTAGGTGAATATGCCATATCCTTAAATTAATCCTCCTTGTCATCATCCTAAGTCCTCTTTTTGTTAAGTCTTATCCCTTCATCTTTAGGAAAATCCACCTATCCTTATGTGAATCTACTTTCTCTTAGGTGAATCTATTTCACATAAATCATTTATCTTATCCATCTTTCTTACACAAATGGTTAATTTTTCCTATCCTTAGATGACTACACTCCCTTTTAGGTGAATCTATCTAGTTTTAGTCTCCTTCCATTATTTTGTCCAAATTTGTATCCTCTAGTTTACATGAATCTACTTGTTCTTGGGAAAATCAACCCTATCATTCTAAGGAAAATTCACCTTGTCATCATCCTTAATCATCTACCTTTCAAGTGTATAGTCCATCCATCCTTGGGAGAATCTAACATATTATTGGGAAAATCCACTCCCTCTTAGGTGAATCCACCTTTTCCACCTTCTCATTAATCTATTATTTGTTCTAAGAAGGACACAAAAGTGGATAGAAAACAATAAAGGAGATAGTACTCAAACGAGTACTAAGGAATTGCATTAGTGACATGTCACAAATGTGAGTTATACATGTTCCAAATTGATTGATTCTCATGAAGGAACTAAGTTATCTACAATAAATAGCCACCTAAGAAACCCATTTGCTTTAGGCAAACTATCTTCTTAGTAGTAGCTTAATTCTTGAGACACTTGATTTAGATATGATCTTGTAAATGGTGTTAAAAATAGTAATTAGTCACCAACCAACCACACTCTTCATTTGTATATTTAAGAATTAGTTTGGTCAAACTTTGATTGTAACAAGCATAACCAAATCCTCCATGATAAAGTTAACAACAAATATATTATTGCATAACCAAATCTTTGTGGTGGGTGTGTTCAACAAATATATTATTGTGTGAATTGCTTTTGTCCAAAATGTAGGAACTTGGTCTAGATATCCATGAAGGCATGATTAGGTCTCTATACAACACTATTTTGTTGATGCATATATGTAGTGGTTAGTTGTTTTCTTTTAGTTGTGGATAAACCATTTTGAGTGAATTTCTCATTTACTTGAGCATTTTGCATTTAGAGGACAATTGGATGACCATTCAACAAGGGGTTTAAACTCTTTGAACTTCACAAATACTTGAGCTTTTCTTGGCAAGCAATGTACCCACATCTTAAAGACACCAAATTATGAAAGATGATAGTCCCAAATTTGCAAATGACTGTCACACCATAGTGAATAAGGGAAATCCATAGATACATTAATGAGTAGCCCTAGATCAATACAAAGGGAAATACAGTCATGTTTATCTCAATGAAATACAATCATGTTTATCTCAATGCAACGTTTGCTAGCATCCTCCTTGCGTGTGCCAAAATAGGAGCTTTCGAACAAGGTATGGACATCCATCAAAGCATAATCGAGAGAGCATTGGAATACAGGTCGGTTCTTGTCCAACTAGATTTAGGACATAAGGCCCCCAGTAATAAGAGAACCCATAGTGGGTATGGGAGGAAGTCGGGTCTTATGTGGTTCAATGCAATCCCCATTCTGTTCATTCGAGTTACTTCATTAATGTCTTCCAAATTCTCAGAGCGGTTTTTTTTATCCAATAACAAATATCACAAAATGGGGTAGCACACACACGGCATGTGAACTTTTTGACAGAATACCTCAAAGAGATGTCATTTCATGGAATTTTAAGATCGCAGGAATGCACAAAATGGATTAATTTGAAAAAAAATTGCCTTGCTTGTGCAGAGATCACTCTGGCGAGGGGGGGAGGCAGGGAGGCAAGATGGCCGCTGCTTGTGCTTTCAAAATGAAAATGCGTTGTGTTTTTTTTTTTTTAAAAATGCCCGAGGTCGTCGGAATTCCGACGAACACGGGCATTTAAAAAAAAAAAAAATCAAATTTTCACACAATGCTCCTTGTCCGTCACAAACCTCCATCGGAATTTAACCCCAAATGTATTAGTGAGTCCTACAGAACATTAAAAACTCAACAAGAAGGTGATGGAGCTTATAAAGAAAGGTGTGGTGCGGGAAAGAATGAGTCTATGTGATGTACCAACATTAATAGGAAAGAAAGATTGTACTATTGTCATGGAGGATTACACCCGTGATGCTAAGCGTGAAACCAAGCAATCCTGTGAAACATGCAAACACCTTCGAACCGATGGGTTGCTCAAAGTGAAGGTGAATCTCTGGAGATCAGGTCGGCTTCCTGTTTGATGAATTTCCTACAAATACTTTTGATATGAAAAGGGATAGAATGATTTCATGTAACTGAAAATCTATCCTTATGGGGTGATGCACCAAATAATTTTTCATCTGAAATGTTTAACCACAAAACTCACAAAAACCTTCCAAAAAATAACCCTCAATCTCACAACTCAATTGAACATGGAGATGCATAAACATTTCCTAGAAAGGGATGATTTTAATGCATGCATGAAGGAAAACAACAAGTTTTCACAACTTCAAGCAATTAAAATCAACTAACACAAACTAGAACATGCAACTAACATGTATCTCCTTGCACCATAAATTGACTGAATGTGACAAATTAGAGAATAAAAATCATAGGAAATCATCAAATCATTGATTCACTAGATAATACAAGCAGTACCAAGAAGGAAATTTGCTCCTATATTACTGAAAAATAAGGAATCTGTTGTTACAAAACTCAAATACTGCTGAGCTACAATGACATCCGTAGGAAAGGAAAATAACTGGAGGGAAAAAAGAAGGAGAGAGAGAATATATAGAACCCATCATGTACATCTCCTTCAAAAACCCTAATAGAAAAATCTGCATGAGAAAAAGCCTTGGGCGTATTTGCCCAAAAAAGCTTAAAAAACTCATGCATAAACCTGCCAAAAATAGCCTCCATTGCTCAAAATAGGATTCCAACTATAGCTGCATGAAAAAGAAATCCCACTGCCATGTATAGAACTGACAATCTCACCAAAAATAGCTCTGAATTGAAAAAAATCCCCCTTAGCTTAAACTACATGATAGTACTACTAAAATTAGCCCTAAAAAGAAACCATCCTTTGAAAATTTGCATGGCAATCTTGCCAAATATAGCTCTGAAAAAGAAAACCCCACTGCTGGAAAAAGAACTCTTTGTCTCGCTAATAATAGCTCTGAAAAAGTAGCCTATATCTGCTATAAATCTGCATGGTTTATGTATCCAAAAATAGGTGATGGACTAAAAAATCACCCCCTCTATTGAAATTGCATGATAACTGTCAAATATAGCTCCCCTGATAAAAACAAACTCTCCCTTTGAAATTTTGCATGCCATACTTCTTTCTTTTCTTTTACTCTTCAAATTTTTTTATCTTAACACTTGAAATAAAATAATTTGTTTTATTTTAAATGTTAAAATAACTTTATTTATTCACCTTTATAATAATTTTAATTTACTATTTATTGAAATAATTGCTTTTTTCAATAAATAATAATAAAAAAATATATATTCAATATAAACTTCCTTTTTATAACTTTTTATAAATTAATTAAGTTTTTTTGTAAAATAAAGTCTTAATTAAGTTATATTAATTATAAAAACAAAAGTGAAAGAAGCATTACAATCTTTTTTCCCCTTTGTAGTAGGTCTCACACATGCATTTCATTTGCTTTATTTGTTTCTCCAAAACAAAAACAAAATCAAAGGAAAACAAAGACCAGAAATATGGCATGCAATTAAAGTCCTCTCAAACTCTAACATCTTTCATTTTTTATTCTGCTTCCACTATGTAAAACTGCTCCTTCGTGGCTACCATGCACCGACTTTGGAGCTCGAACTGGGCATGAAACTGGTCTTCAACATAAAAACCAAACTCCCTGCATTCTATTTTATGGTATGTACTCAATGTTTGCTTCTGCATGCTATTATATTTTTTGGAAAATCTCTGAAATCCTCATGAGAACCTTTTATTCATGCATTTTGATGAGTAAAATCTTTTGAATCTACCTTTATATTTTGTATCCTCTTGCCTTGTGAGTGAACTTGGACCATGGCATGTAATATCTTCATTTGGGACTACTTAATAATCATGAAGGCACCGTATTTTCTATGTATTGAGCCATAGCGTTCGTTGTATTCACTATGAATGAATTTTCCTTGGATATCTAGTTGTAACTTACAAATCTTTCATAGAGCTATTATATTTTGGTTGGGATAAAGGTGAACTCACAATAATGGTTCCCACTTTTTTGCCAATTTTGACAATGAGATGAACATTTTTAAAATAATCTTCAACTTCCAACAACTATAACTTTTAAACTATTAAGAATTTGAAGATAATGTAAATCAGTGATTTATAGCATTTTGTCTATAGATTCTAAATATATTTTTTTTCAATTTTTTTTGAAGATTTTTTTTAAAAATTTCCGTCTCCTTCGAAAAGTAGTTTTTTAAAACAAACTACATTTTTTAAGAGTGATGTGCCTCCCAAAACGCATAATTTTTTTTTCTATAAATGATAAAAACTCAATTCTTTTTAATTTTGGTTTGTAACATCAATATTGAGGGCTTGTTGTTGGTTTGATCATGATATGTTGAATATTTTTCATTTTTATTAAGTTTTGAAGTCCGACTAGTCATAATTCAAACATAGGTTTAAGTTTGAACACATAACTTGTTCTATATATATCAAAATTCAATTTTTCTTTTTTTGTTAGAAAGAAGACATCAATACCTGGGGCATAGATATTTTTCAGATTTTTTTTGAATTAGTTTCCTATTTTTCTCAATCCATTGAACAAAGAATTTCATGTTTGCTGAAAAACCAATATTTCATAAAATAAAAAAAACAAGAACATAATAAATTCACAATGTAATGGGGTAGAGAAGATGGCTCTAGATGTGTGTGGGTGTCATGCTAGGGCTGACATGCCCTAGCCTATTTCCTATGCTCTGCTTGCTTCATTCCAGGGGGGTCAATTTTTGCTTGCCCATGGTCAGGTTTTCTGGGCTGCCGCAAGGTTTTTTTGCAACACTTTTCTGTTTCTTTTTCTCTGGGTTGCCGTTGGGGTATGTGGGTTTTTGGGGTTGGGTTTTCCTCCTCTCTTCTTTTTCTTATTTTGGTATTTTCTCTAGATCCATGGAGAATAGAGGATTATCCTCTTCCCAGATGGTCTCTAGAGATCTGGATATGGCGGATCCATCTAATTTGATGCATGCATGTGGAAAGGAACACATTGATCACTCCCAATTAGGGGTAGGTGGTTCTTCTTCGAAAGAGCCTTTTCAAATGAAAAAGGTGAATGGTTGTTTGGAGAGATCCCAAGATCATCCAGTTTTGGTTATTCAACCGAAACAAATTTTACAGGATGTTGAATATTGGTGCAATCATGCTCTCATATACAAATTTATCATTCTTTGCCTCTCTATACCTATTTTAGAGTCTTGGGCACACCGTGTCTAGAATCCTGAAGGAGACATGGAGCTACTTATGGTAGCCAATAACTATTTTCTGGTTATTTTGTCCAATGTGGCATATAGGAATAAGGCTTTTGAGGGTGCCCTTATTTTTTCAGCCAGGTGGGACTCTTTATCAAACCTTGGCATATTGGCTTTAATTCTATTGAGGAACTTCCCTCTCGTATGCCTATTTGGATTCAATTGTCAAGGCTTCCGTTGGAATTCTAGAGAGAAGATATTCTTCACTCAATATCACTACTTCTTGGTAAACCTGTGGGTTCGGCTTCACAAACTCAAGATCGAAAGGTATTTTCCTACGCTTGTATATGTGTAGAAGTTAATTTAAATAATCCTTTGCCAGGCTCTATGGAAATCTGTTTGGGGACATCTTCTTGGATCCAACAGTTGGACTATGAGACCCTACCATTTAGATGCAAAATTTGTCATGAGTATGGTCATTTACAACGGAGATGTCCCAGAAATAAATCATCTAAACTGGCTATTTTCGATCCTCCTCACTTTCTTCTGGGGGAAGATAAGGGGAATGTCCCTATGCCTAATGGTCTTGTTGATAAAGATGGCTTCATTCCTATGAAACCTCAAAATAAAGACAAGGGAAAGAAGAGAACTTGGTTGGATAGGCAAAATGATGTCACCCTAAATAGGTTTGAGGTTCTAGAGGATTTGGTCCAAGAGGAAGGAGTTCCAGTTGAAATGTCCTTAGGTGCCCAATTTCAGCATGAGGTGCTGGATGGGGATTCCAAGAAAGATGGTCAAGCCCTATCTTTGGAGAATCAATAGGATGTTCAAATGGTTATGGATTTGCCTTCCCATGTTCAAGTCAATAGAGATCTTAGTGAGTCATAGGTCCCTGAAGGTGTAGTGGTCATGGCATCTACTCCTCCTTCCGCTATAGTGGCCTCAGGTTCAATGAAGAGTAACAAAGCCCCACCTATTTTAGGCTTGTAGAAGAAGATTGTCAAAAAGGGTTCTTTAGACAAACCTTTAAGGCGTGGACAAAAAATGGATCAAGAAAAGGTTAAGCTTATTGATGATACTTTGGTTGAGTTAGGGTATGTGAAGCCCATTGATTCCCGCTTCTCTCAACCACATAAATGATTGTGCTCTCATGGAATGTAAGGGGGTTGAATAGCATCATCCGTAAACAAAATGTTGTTCATAGATTAATTGACTTTGAGTTTCCTGATGTTGTTTTTATTTAGGAAACCAGGCTTTCAGTGGATGGTTTGGCCAGTTGTGCTTTGCGTGTTTGGCCCCAAGGCCTTTGGTAGGGAGTGAGCTCTCATGGCAGTTCAGGGGGGTTGCTTGCTTCTGGAAACCGAGGAAAATTTCCCGTTTGTGGTGGTTTTATAGCAGGTTTTCCATTTCTATGGTCGCTTCTATCTTTGAGAGTGGAGAAAGATGCCTTTTCTCTAATATTTATGCTCCTACTGATCATGCAGGTAAGTCTCATCTTTGGGCTCACATCAATCTTATTTGAGCTCAGGAGCCTTTTCTCCCCTGGATTTTGGCTGGAGATTTTAATGTTGTTACTAGTTTGGAGGAAAAACGAGGTGGGTTATTCAGGCTTGATCCTTGCTAAAATTTACTCAAAGATAATATTAGTCACTTGAATCTCATTGATGTGAAGCCAATTAATGGTGTCTTTATACGAAATAATAGGAGGAGTGGTGTTGAGGCTATCTCTGAAAGGCTTGATAGATTTTTGGTTTCCTGCTTTTGGGTGCATGATAGGTGGTCGACGAGTTAAAAAATTCTTGATTGGAGGGGTTCTGATCATTGGCCTATTAAGCTTTCTATTACATCTTTTAGAACCTCCAAAAATACCTCTTTCAAATTTCAATTGATGTGGCTTCGTGATCAGTCATTGAGGGATCTTATGGTTGATTGATAGTATGAAGGTGTGCCTGCCCATAGGCGGGCTATGTACTCTTTTGGGAATAAATTACAACATGTAAAATACGGGCTAAAGAGGTGGAATAAACAATGTTTTGGGAACCTGCATAGACACAATATGGCAGCTCAATCCAAGCTGGATGAGGTTATACATCAAATTAGGGATCAAGGGATGACTGTGGAGCTCAGTATGGTTGAGTCCCTTGCTCTAAAGGACTTAGAAGAGTGGGAGATGCATGAAGAGATTTTTTGGAAATGAAAGTCTCGTGTGGATTTGCTCCAAGAAGGTGATAGAAACATTGCTTTTCTTCATAATTCTATTAAGGTTCAGAGGTATGGTAACTCTATTACCTCTCTCATTTCTTCAGAAGGGGTCCATCTTTCATCTAAAGAAGAAATTGCTATAGAAGTTGTTAGTATTTTTTCTAACTAGTTTACCAAAGAGGATCCTAAAGCTATGGTGGAAGAGAGGGCTAGCTTGAACTGTATTCCCCCTCTTGTCTCTATTGAAATGAATGATGCTCTCTTGCACCCCATTTTTTTGTCTGAAATTGAGGGGGTTGTGTTCCAAATGAAAAAAAGCAAGGCTCCTGGGCCTGATAGGTTTCCTACTAAGTTTTTCCAATAATTTTGGGAGATTATAAAGTATGATCTTCTAGATGTAGTTCAAGAATCTCATAGGAATAAACAAATGCTTAAATCTATGAATTCTACCCTCTTGGCTCTCATTCCTAAGAAGGAGGGGGCTAATAGGTTGGATTAGTATAGGCCTATTGCTTTATGTAATGTTTTCTACAAGATAATCACTAAATTGATTGTTGAACGACTCAAACCTCTCCTCTGCACTTCGGTTTCTAAGGAGCAAGGTGGTTTCATTGATGGAAGACAAATCCTTGATTGAGTTGTGATAGAAATGAAGGCTATTCATTCGATGGCTTCTTCCAAGGAGAAGGCTATGTTTATTAAACTTGACATGGCCAAAGCTTATGATAGGGTGAGTTGGGATTTCTTATAGAAGATCCTTTTGGCTTTTGGTTTTGGAGAAGAGTGGGTGAATTGGGTTCTTAGTTGTGTGACTTCTACCTCTTTCTCAGTTATTATTAATGGGGAACCCTCAAAATTGTTTAGCACTTTGTGGGGGCTTCGGCAAGGGGACCCTTTATCTCCCTATTTATTTATTCTCATGGCTGAAGGTCTTGGCAAATTTCTCACTTCCCAGGTGAGACATGGTCTTATTCAGGGCTAGAGCTGGAGTAATGCTCTACCTCCCTACTCCCATCTTCAATTTGTGGATGACACAGGTTTTATGGGCAGGGCCATAATCAATGAGGTAGTGAATTTTAGGAGATCTTTGGATATCTATTGCAAAGCCTCGGGTCAGAAAATTAATGAAGATAAATTATCCATATATTTCTTTAATACCCCTCAGCTTATTTAGAATAGGATTACCAGGATCCTTAGATTTTAGACGGGGTCCCTACCTTTGTTGTACCTCAGGATTCCTTTAGATTTGGGGGTTCAACGTGGAGATTTTTGTCAAGGAATTTTGGATAAATTTAATTGTAAGGTTAATCATTGGACTTATAGGTGGTTATCCTCTGCTGGAAGAGTGACCCTTTTGAAGACTATGGTGCAAGCACTTCCCATTTATAGGTGTTTTGTGTAGGCTCCCTCCTCCATCTTTGTGAGAGAGTTCGATGCTCTTTCCCATCAATTTCTTTGGTTTGGTAGTTTTCTTTCTTCTAAGTGGAGTTTAGTTAAATGGGACTCTTTTTGTAGGCCGAGACATGCTAGGGGTCTTGGCCTTAGATCTATTTCTTTGGTTAGCAAGGCCTTGGCAGCTAAATTGTATTGGAGGTGGTGTAACAACCAGGATCAGGACTGGGCCAATATTTTAACCCACAAGTATCTCCCTGGTGCTAATGATCATGAGGTACCTCATCTTAGTTTAGTAGGCAAGGGCTCTTATATCTGGGATACTCTTAAAAAAGGTGCCCAACTTATTAAAGATGGCCTTTTCTGGATTTGTAATAGAGGCTCTGAAGCTCTTTTTTGGCAGGACTCTTGGGATGGTCACCCTCCTATTTTTTCTAGTTATCCACAACTTCAGCCTATTTCCAACATTTTCACTAATGTAGGATGGGTTAAGATGGAGAATTTTAAAATGGTTAGGTGCATTAGACAAGTTGAGGTGACTTCTTGGAAGGATCCTCTTGAATGGCCCTTAGGTGGTTCGGATGAAGATCATGTGGTGTTCGTTAATATCTTGGAGGGTAGGTTTTGTAGTTCCCTCAAGGAGAGAGATATTTTGGCTTGGGGTCCTAATCCAAAAGGCAAGTTTTCTATTGCTGAAGGTTATGCTCAACTTGATAGGCAATTGCATGGCCTGACAGATGTTCCCTGGTGGAAGAAGGCTTGGAATAGATTCTCTTCGCCAAAATGTAATTTCTTCTTATGGTTGGTTTCTCAGAGGAAATGCCTCACGTGGGAGAATCTTTGTAAGAGAGGCTTCCAGGGACCATCTATCTGTTATTTTTGTATGCATAATAAGGAAGACTACTCCCACTTGTTTTTTCTATGCCCTTTCTCTAGGGAGATTTGGCACAAGTGGTGGGAAGCTTGGCAACATGCTTGTTTTCATGCTACCTCCTTAATTGAATTTTGAGATAGCTTGGGCAGACCCCCAGCAAAGATCTCTTTTCTTCAAGTGGCCAGGGCTATTCGGCCAACTCTTATTATCTAGAATTTATGGCTGGAAAGGAATCAGAGGGTCCTTTTTGATTCACATATAGGGAGTCCTCAGCTATGGTAGAAGATAGTTAATAGGCTTCAGGAGACAACCTTAGCTAAGTTCAATTTGTTTGAAAATGTTGATCTGGGTGATTATGCTATTGTAAGGAATCTGCAATTGGAAAACATTAAAATGGATTGTGCTGCTGGAAATAGATCTCGACATGCAAAGCAGCAAATAAGTAGAGATGGAAGGTGGATTCCCCCTCCTGTGGGAATCTTAAAAATTAATACAGATGACTCTTCCTGTGGGAATCATCGACATGCAAGCATTGGAGGTATAGGTAGAGGTGATGATGGTTGTGCAATTTTTTTCTTCTCTATTTATATTGGGCAACACTCTAACAATCTTATGGAGGCCATAGCTATTAAGATTGTTGTTGAGGGAGGCTATTCTTTAGGATGAAGGAAGATTATTTGTGAGTCAGATTCTCAGATTGTTGTGGACATGTTGAACCAACAAAATTTGAATGATGTGAGTTGGCAATTAGCTTTTGTGGTCAGACAAATTTTACAAATGTGTAATACATTGGAATTTGTCTCCTTTTGTCATATTCCTAGGGAGTGGAATAGAGTGGTTTTGGGTTTGGCCAAGTTGGCTTCAAAGCATGTTAATGGTTGGGATTTTAGTGAAAGGGATGGTCTACCTCTTGATTATCTTGAAACTTTAGACAAGATGATGCAAGAACACCTAGGGGTGTAGGATCAATTCCCCTTTTATGTTTGTTTCATTTTCATTGTCTTTTTTGAGGCCCTTCGAGGCTCCAAATGAGCCTAATTTTTGGTGTAATTCCAAAGTAGCTACCTTTGGCCCTACTTTGTCTAAAAAGGTATTATCTTGAAGTTTGTTTCATTTTCATCATTCTGAGGGTTTTCTAAAAAGTTATTATCATTGGAAATCCGATAGTAGGATCTATTGCTATGGTCACTAGACTTTGTAGTGGTGGTGCTGGTGGTTCTTTTAGGCTCCTTTTAGTTTTTGTTGTTGTCTTGGTGGGCCTAAGGCCTGTTCTTTGTAATTCTATATTTTCTAAATAAATCTTTATCCTTTTCTCAGTAAAAAAAAATCACAATGTAATAAAATTATACTCGTTGGAAAGCTTGCTTCAAGCACTACCATCTTATATTTTTTAGTTGTCAAGAATATTTCATTTGTGCCTTGAACCAGAGGTCCGAAGGCAAAAAATTCTTAGAACTTTGAAAAATTTGGGGAGAGATCTCTAAAAAGCACGTTTAAATGAACACTGGTTTGAGTGAAGGGGGGTCCGATCGAAACCTAAGGGGTTCAATCGGACCCCCCCCTTCCCTTGAACCCCCTGGGAAAAATTATGATGCATACTTCCATGTAACGACTGGGTTCGAATGAACGCTGATGCAATTTTTTTTTTTTAATTACATTTTAGTAGAGTTATATAAATATACATAATGTTTTTCATTTTTTTACACACAAATGATTAAAACAATTCACATTTTTGGATGAAAGAAGACATTTGAAAGTTATTTTGAGGGCAATAATTTGAAGATATTTGAAGGTTATTTTAAAAGCATGGGGAACAAGAAGAGAAGGTAAAATAAGACTTCAAGGAATTATTCTCCTGAAACAGAACAAAGATATCGAGAACAAAGAAGGCAAAGATATCATGATGCAAGTATATATTTTTATTTTTATTTCTATTTAATTTTATATTTATTACATACCAAAAATTGTGTTTATTTGTTAGTATTAGTTATATATTTTTTACCTAATATTTTATGAAAATTATTTTAAATAATATTAATTAAATTAAATTAATTTAATTTATATAATAATTCTATCTTAATTAATTCTAAATGATGTTATTTTTATTAAATTAATTGGAAATACTAGAATTACAAATAATCTCATTTTAATTAAAAATAATTATGTTTTAATTTGAAATAATATGTGTATTTGCAAATTTCAAATTCCATTAACTTGCTTGTTGTGTAATTGACATTTTCTCTCCCCCTTAAGTCCATTTATAATAGATCATGGTTTTAATTTAAAATTTAGATCTTCAGGACCCCTCTCTTTCCCATTTATTATTTATAATTTATAATTTAATTTAGATAGTCTATAAATATCTAATTTAATTTAGATTTTGGAATGATGTGTCTTTATAGTTTTGCAAACACTTCAATTGGTGCTCTAAAATTAGCAAACTTGTCTTTTGTGTCTTCAGCTATAGGCTCTTTTTGTTTTATCCTTAGAAAGGGTCCTACCTCCTGAATAGCCCTTAAGGCTCAGTGAGAGGGAATGACCCAGAGTGGTAACAAGCTAAAGCCAAGCTCTTCCAAGCCAATATAAATAAATGTGTTTCTGACAAAATTTGTAAGCAACGGGTTTTACATGCTGCTATAACGACATTTTGACTCCTTATAAACCCTATAGAGAACAACCTCTATAGTCTAGGAGGCCTTCCATTTAACAGAGCGTAACATGCTGCTGATTATAGTCACCCGAACGGATGCCCTTACTAGACACCTTTTATGTTAGAAGCCATAAACCTTCTAGTTGTTTGCATAGGAGGTCGGACCTCTGAAGCGGCTCACATTCTTATGGTTTTAGTAGAGATACAAAGTTTGTCATGGGGAGTGGTTCTTGGCTGCCCTGGAGAAGTGAGTGTCGTGGAGGGGAGCCAGTGGGGTCAAGCACCTAAGTATCTGCTCTGAATTGTGTAACTTGAGGTACCCCCCAAGTGAGATTCAACAACTACTGTCTTGTCGAGCCCTAGGATTTGTGCTTGCATGATCAAAACAATTAAGAAAATTTAAACAAACGAACATTGTGTCTCCTTTGTTTTCAAGTTGATGCAAAAAAATTTCACATTATACTTGAGTCCCCTTAAAACCTATATTATGTGATACTAGGACCTATTATGTGATATTAATACCTATTATATGCGATAACAATTATCTTAAATATGACATAATAGAACCTATTATGACATAATAGGTCTTATTGTCACTTAATAACATGACCACGAATGCAAAAACATTTCACATTATTACTTGAGTCTGGGCCTTCAGACCTATATTTTTGATATATTAAGGCCTATTATGTACATGTGATAAATTAATGACCTATTATCGCATAATTTAGGTCCTAATATCACATACACAATAGGTCCTAATATTTGCATGATATAGGTCTTAAGGGGAGTCAAGTATAATGTGAAATGATTTTTGCATATGTGGTCATGTATTAAGTCATAATTAATAAGACCTATTATGTCATAATAGGTTCTAACTTATATCATATTTAAGACCTACTTAATTTCATGTGATAGGTCCTTTAATATCACATAATATATCTATCTTATGGGGAGTTAAGTATATTAATGTGAAATGTTTTTGTATACGTGGTCATATTAAGTAATAATAAGGCCTATTATGTGATATTAAGACTTATTATGTGATTATAGGTCTTAAATATGACATAAACTTAGAACCTATGATGTCATAATAGGTTCTATTTATATGACTGGACGTATGCAAAAACATTTCACATTATACTCAAGAGTCCCCTTAAGACCTATATTATGCAGATATTAGGACCTATTACATGTGATATTAGGAGGTTTATTATGCAATAATAGGTCTTAAATATGACATAATAATCCAGCTGTTATGACATAATTTTTAGGTCTTACTAAATGTCTTGAAAATTTGGTTTCAAATTAAACTTGGAATTTTATTAGATTAAAAATATTCTCTGTCATCTTAAATTATGTGCAGAATGGGCTCGAAAAGAAGGGAGTTCTCAAGCGGGAGTTGAGGCAAACGAACCTGTTGAAGAAGACAATATAGTTTATGAACATAGGGAGGATCTTTCCCAAGTTGAACCAATGGGAGTTGAAGGAGAGGGGTCATGCTCCTTACCTCCTACCACTGGTATGGATGAGCATATTATGGATCTAGCTAAATAGGTGAAGAGAAATATTTCTTATAAAGATTTAGATCATTTACTTGAAATGGATGTGGATGAGTTGAAACATCTCAGTGAAGAACCTAGACATACTAAAAGGAGGTCAATGAATAAAAGTGCAAAAGAAATAATGTCTCATTTCTATAATCTTGATACTACACTAGAGAAAGCTCAATTGTTATCAGTTATACTTACTTGTAAAGACTTAATAGATCCATTGAAGTTGTTGGGTATAGATACAACAAGTCAAAAGAGGAAAACTTCTCAACTACAAAAATCTAGTGTTGATAATGTTAAGAAAGGTTTGGTGAACATTGGTAAAAAATCTTGAACAATAGATAAGACCATTTCAAGAAGAGTGATGTTGACATCTTTAGTAAATGAAAGATTGCCTCAAAAAATGCAAATCTCTTCACTGCCATTTGAAGGGAAATGGACAATTATGTGTAGAGCTCCTCATTCTAATTGAATTGAAGATGTTGTTAGGAACTTCATGATAGGGTTTTCGAATGATAATACTCATCCTTCATCAAACAATAGAGATGTTATCAAGAAAAGGATTGGCCATGATCATTATGATCTCCATGTAAAACATTGGTTAGACACAACAAAACATGAATTGTATGTGTGGTTTACTAAAACAAACCCTCATATAAAGATTGGACAAACCATGTTTGAACGGTTAAGGCTATATTATGTGAAGGTAAACAAAGTATTTGAAACTTGTTATTGTTATTATCACTTTGAATTTGATCTATACTATCAGGTGTTTCGAAAGATTAGAGAAGATAGCGATGGTTATGAAAAAGGTCCTCCTAAATAAACAAGTCAATTCATAGCATCCATCTAAATATAATCAAATCCAAATAGTTGAATTTAAATTAAAATATAAATTGTAATGCACATACATACATGTACACATATATAAAAAACCATAAGTAACCTATCCATTACCAACCTGTGTAGCATCATAAGAATCTCTCCTATGCACACACTTAGAGCTCAATATAGGAGTGACATGAGCTAACTGTTATACATATACATATATACATGTATTTAAGGACTAGTCCAGGATCATTTTAAATGGTACAAGTTAACTTCTATTATTTATTAAATGATCTATATATAGATTTATCGTAGATTACAACATATACATCTTGTAAAAATTTAAACACACATGTACATACCTGTGTATCAGGAGTAGGCTGTATAGTATGATCATGTCCTGTGATCATATCAACTACATCACTCATGCTTGCATGTCTCTCTGGCTATACGTATGACTAAGGAGTGTAAGGGGCTAACTAGATGACTAGGCATCATGGATGAAGTGTCTGACTGTAGTAGCATATCCATAAACCTAGTATGGCTCAAACTTCATAGCTGCTCCTCAAACTAATTCAATCCCTTATCTGTGATATGGACCTAATCAGCTCGTATCTCCTCCTCTATAGCAACAAAGTGATCTGTAGGTGGGTCAGTGCCCAAAGCATGCGTAGAGTGATGAGAATGTTGTGACTACCTCAGGGTATGCATCAATGTAGCAGTAGCCTACCCATCTCTAAGAATCTCCTCTCTAATAGTAGCCAATGGTATCCCAAGTCGAGATGAATGTAGCAAGTCCTTGGCTAAATAGTGCGACATCTGTATATGTCTACCACCTCCTACTATAGCCGCTACCTCATCTACGGAGGGGATTCTAGTAGTAATATGCTAATCATCTGAATCTGAAGCCACCCCATGACTAGAAGATGCATAATCTATGGATGATCTCCAAAGCGTTCAGCTCATCATATATCTGCTTAACCTATCAAATGATATGGTGGCTATTACTGATGCAATCTATCCAATCCTATCAATTGCTTCTCTCTGAGAAGCAATCACAATGTGATTTGCAATGGGGGCGAGGGCTAGGACTGCTACTGAAAATCTCTCACCAACAAGGTCCCTGTTTCAAGGCGGAGCTCTATCACGCCTACGATATGCATCTCTATCAGCAATCCTGCCCCTCCCTTGTCCATAATATGTTGGAATATCAAGGTAGTTTGGTTTCATCTAACAATGAACCTTAGAAAATACCTATTGTGCAAATTATAATGGTATCTGGTCATTATTAGGATAACGACCATGGGAAGCTAAGAAGCATGGGTAAATAAATGATGCAACCTGTGGATCGATATATCTCATGACCTGATATCCTCTCACCTTACTCTTCTCCTGATACTATGGAAAACATCTTTCCTTGATGTTCTCCTTTGAGACCACCCTCACAACATCAGCAAAAGAATCACGACCCCTCACCTCACTCGTCAACTATCTATAAATATCATCTATAACCTCAGGTGAAAATGAGGTGTGACTAACTAAGCGGTCCCTCAATGACCGCAAACTATCAAAAATAGATTAGTCTGTGGGTCATCTCATATGACCCTCAACCTCTATAGCTCACGATCACTATAGTGGAAAATGGTAGCAATATCGGGCAATGAAGGATCTTGGTGTGGAGGATCTATATCATCATGTGGCTCTTGATTATTGGCTCGATCCTGGGACACCATCTATCTAGGTAGGTCATAAAGTTAAAATAAATACATAAGCACACACACATGAACTGCATTCAATTTAAAACATTACAAATTAAAACCCGTTAAATTCTAGAGAGAGAGAGAGAGATTGTTAATCTTGAGCTCATTAAAAATTAAAATGTACACATGAGAAGTCCTCATATAATTAATAGATATATATATATACATGAAGTTCTTGCATAATTCAAATTTTTAAATAAATAATTTTAAAGCTTGAGTGAGAGGGAGATCATTATTTAAAAATATATACATTTATGTATATATAGAGATCGCATACATGTACATTTTAAACTATTAAAACATTAGTGAGAGAGAGAGGGAGATCATTTTCATGACAAAGAGAGAGAGATAACATTAATTTCACAGAGAGAGAGATAGATCATTAAAGATATATACATCATGTACTAAATTAAAACATTAATGAGAGAGAGAGGGAGATCATTTAAATCATAACATCTAGAGAGAGATCTAACATTAATTTCAAAGAGAGAGAGATCATTAAAAATATATACATACAGTTACTAAATTAAAACATATATAAATTTATCTATATATATCGCATATATACATTTTAAATTATTAAAATATGAATTCAAGACAGAGAGGGAGATCATTTTCATGAAAGAGAGAGAGAGAGATAAAATTAATTTAAAAGAGAGAGAGAGAGAGATCATTAAAGATATATACATCACGTACTAAATTAAAATATAATTTAAAAAAATTAAAACATAATTTTTTTAAATTAAAACATATGCTAGCTGAGAAAATTAAGGGAAATATTTTATAAGGGGTCATATGTGGTTCTAAGGGGTCACGAATGTGTTAGAACACATGCATGAGCCCTTAGGAGCACATATTATTGACCCCTTAGGACACTAATGTATGTGATCTTAAGGAACCGATATGTCGTACACACTAGGATTTTATAAGCCCTTGGGCCATATGTGGTTCTAAGGGGTTACACATGTTAGAACACACACGTGACCTCTTAGGACCACATATGACCCCTTAGGACACTATGTAATCCTAAGGGGAATATCGTATGTACACTAGGATGTTATAAGGGGTCATATGTGGTCCTAAGGGGTCACGCATGTGTTAGACCACACGCGTGGCCTCTTAGGACAACATATGACCCCTTAGGACACAATGTGATCCTAAGGGGAATTTTGTATGTACACTAGGATGTTATAAGGGATCATATGTGGTCTTAAGGGGTCACGCATGTGTTAGAACACATGTGTGACCTTAGGACCGCATACTAAACCCCTTAGGACACCGTACATGTTATCTTAAGGGATCATATGTCGTAGACACGAGGATGTTATAAGGGGTCATATATGGTCTTAAGGGGTCACACATGTACAGTGTTAGAACACACATGCATGACACCTTATGACCACATATGACCCCTTCTAGGACATTATGCGATCCTAAGGGGTACATGTTGTATACAATAGGATGTTATAAGGGGTCATATGTGGTCTAACGGGTCACACATGTGTGACCCCTTAGCATACTATGTGATGGACTAAGGGGTATGTCATTCTCACTAGGATTTTATAAGGGGTCATATGTGGTTCTAAGGGGTCATGCATGTGTTAGAGCACATGCGTGACCCCTAAGGACCACATATGTCCCCTTAGGACACTATGTGATCCTAAGGGTTATGTCGTACACACTAGGATGTTATAAAGGGTCATATGTGGTCCTAAGGGGTCATGCATTTGTTAACAGATGTGTGACCCCTTACGACAACATATGACCCCTTAGGACACTATGTGATGGACTAAGGGGTCTGTCGTACACACTAGGATTTTATAAGGGGTCACATGCGGTCCTAAGGGGTCATGCATGTGTTAGAACATATGCGTGACCCCTTAGGACCACATATGACTCCTTAGGGTCCACTATGTGATCCTCTATGGTCCTAAGGGGACATATAGTGTCATTAAGGGCTTATGTGGTCTTAAGGGGTCCTAAGGGGTCATGTTGTCTGTGTAATAGAATGTGAAAAGGGGTCATGTAGAGGATTTATTTTGTCTAATTTGTTTAAATTTGTTATCTAAGTTTTATAATATTTTTTTAAATTTAAATTTACTTATTTTTCTAACTTTTTAATCTATTATATATAGATTTGTAACATTTTTCTTTTTTTTTATTTTTCGAATGTTTTTCTTAACGTTTTTCTAAGTTTTAATTTACTACCTTAGTTTTCTAAGTTTTTCATAATATTTTTTAAAAAACTTGAAACAAAAATACATATATAGTTATTTAATTTTAAAAACAAAATGATGTTAAATCAAAACATTAAATTTTCAAATGTTTTCATAAAATGTTAAAAACAATAAATATACAATTATTTAATTAAAAAAATAAATTAACAAACAAATTATTTATTAATTTTTAAATAAATTAAATTAAAAAAAAACATTATTAAACAAAAAAAAGGTTATTTTGTGCACCTGAAATAATGTAGATCAAAAGTTGAAACGTGAGATGCACTGGCTGCTGCTGAGAGGGCATGGTGATGTGGTGCTGATGTCGGGTTCACTCTAACCCCCTCTAGACACAAAAAACTCCAAACTTGAAAATGATAGTTAAACTATCATTTTTGCTTTTTATAGAAGTTTTTTAAAAAATAATATAAAACGGGGTTTGATTGAACCCATTAAAATATTTATTTTTAATGGGTTTGATCGAACCCCCAAAACTACCTGGGGTTCGATCGAACCCATGTCCGATGGCAGGTTTGATCGAACCCTGAGGGGGGAGGTTCACTCGAACACACCTAGTTCGTTCGAAGCGCCCCCCAAAAAAATTTCCTTACCTTTGCCAATTTTCTTCGTTGGCAAAAGTGGGAACCATTAATGTGGGATAGCCCATAATCATAATAGTTTTGAATAAAACTATCCTTTCATTGTAACTACATTTGTAAAGTGTATTTGTGTCATTTTATTCATTATTGACTCTATCCTTCACCTGGTGCTTTCATTTTATGTTGTTGACAACTTTGTATTGTATCTGTTATCCATTTATTTAGATCTCTATGTTCTGTAATGGAGGACTTGGCTATTATTTCTCTATGGCAGAGCCTTTTTCTATTTAGGGCTTCTTTATGAAGCAATCTGTTATCTTTTGGTGGACCATTGTGACTATATTTAGCTCTATACATTAACTATGCTGTGAAATGTCCTTGTTATGGACCCTTTTAGTTTAGTGAATATTTTGCAAAATTATTGAACTAGGTTTTCACGATATTTACTTGGGTTTTTTGCTTCTTTTCTTTCTAAGTTCTGTGAAAATTTTAGCAAAACTGGGATCTGGGTTTCTTAGAAACAATGGAAAAACTATGACTATATTTTTGACAATACCGTCTTGGGAGTCATATTGTATTGTGTTATTTCTTACATGGTACTGCCACTATCATTACTTGACTATCCCTTTGCTTGATCACTATCCTTTTGATTGCATGGTTACTCATGGGGATTGTAACTTGAGTTGTTTATAATTGTTTCCATTATTTTCCATTATTCATTCTTTGTCTTGATGGAGACAAAACTCTGTCTTCTCTTCATGGCAAAATAGCGAGTTTCTTAGTCCTGCTATATCACTGTGAACATACTTTTAAAGGTTACTATTTTGGGCATATTATCTATGATTCATACCTTAGCAGTCAAACCTATAAGTCTACTTAATCACATAGACTATTTATTATTCTCAAATTGATGAATTTTGTCTAATAATGCAGTTTTTGTTCACAAAGCTACCTTTTGTAGATACCTTGAGACTGTCCTTCCACTTTTCTTAACAGTCTTCACTTATTTTGATGTTGTCATAGTTGTCCTTATGATCATGAACTATTTTTAGGCTGAAAATATGTTCAATGAATAGGTTTTGGTATTGTGCTACTATAGAAATGGCTTTAATTGTGAAATATTTATATTGCAGTTGTGGTAGAATGTGATCAAGAAGCAGCCTTAAGTAAATTGTTATTGTATCTTGCTATTAATTTGTGACTTCTCAAAAGCTTCTCTAAAACTATTCTTTTATCCCTTTGCAACCACTCTTTGACAATCTTCTTAGATCTGTCATAGCTTGTATCTTATCCATGGGTTCTTAATATTGAATAAATTTTCTCTGTGAATTTATTAGTCTTTTCCTTGATTGTATTTGGGGCATCTATGTTTGCCTTTGGCTGTTACTATTATTTTTACTATCTCAAGCTCAGACAAGGGACTGTTTTTGCTTCTTAGATTGTGTGAATGGCCTTAGTCTGATGGTCTTTTGACTATCATGGCCTTTACTCGGTCTTAATACTAATGATTTGATTTGGATTGACAACCCTCTTCATTTTTTCTATCCATTTTTAATTTATTGGCTCTAGTGACTATCTTGTCCTTTTAGACTTCTTCGATAGTTCTCTTATACTAGCTTTACGACGTTCATTCATAATATGTGTTCACCATACTTACTGATCAGTTGTCTCATGGTCATTTAATCTCAGTGTGTACTGCCATTACTTCTTTGTCTTTATTCATGAGATCATTATGCCTTTGACTTACGGAAATGAATCTTCACAATAATAGTACCTCTATTGTAATAATATTGTTACTCTGTATTGATATCTTTGTGCCTCTTATAATGAATGTGACCTATATATACCCTCAGAGTCTCTATATATGTTTAAACAATTTCTGACATTTACAATATATGTTGCTCACAGTCATTGATGCTCCTTGGATGATTGAATATTTGTCCTTATTGTATATATGCTCATATTAATCATTGATGTTTCCTTTTTTAACAATCTTCAACAAATATCAATAGAACTTCATTGTGCACTGTAAATCTACTCCTTATTTACTATCTTTGTGCAAATTACTATCACTATCCACTTGGTAGCAAACAAAAATTTGTATGTATGTTGCACAATACTTTTGTATCCTTCTTGTTGGCTACTATAAGAGGGGTCTTTTTCTTATGAGTCGATCAAATCAATTTCTATAGTGACCTGATATTGACATCTTTTCCCACTCTATTTGAATTTTCAGTCTTATTGGTTTCTTCCTTTGTTTCCATTGTTCATGGCTCTTAAACTGGTGAGGCTCTATGAATACTTTAATCTATATTTATTACACAAGAACTAAGACAATATGATCATTCTAAGACCTTATTAGGGTTGTCTAGCCTTTTAGCTTGCCAATATGGTTCCGTTGGACATTGACATGCCATTTATAACTGTGGAATTGAGAGTTCATCATTGTGGATGACAAGCCCCTGATCTCTGAAATCTTATTGACATGCTACCATGTTGGGCTCAACCCTTGTGGGAACCTCACTTAACCCCACATGCTTGATATTCATGAGATGAAAACCTGTATCTGCACATGGAATAAACAAGTTAGATAAAACATGAGGTAGACACATAAAAGTTGCACAATGAATTAAGTGAATTTTATTCATTTAATTATTCTTAATTCTTCCAAGTAATTAAATTAAGATTTAATTAATATCCCTATTCTCTAATAACCTATTAATTAAATCAAGATTTAATTAATATACCCTTCTTCTATCTAAGCCATTTAATTAAATTCACATTTAATTAAAATCCCCCTTCTAAGCAATTTAATTAAATTCACATTTAATTAAAATCCCCCTTCTATCCCATTTAATTAAATTTACATTTAATTAAAATCCCTCTTCTATCCCATTTAATTAAATTTACATTTAATTAAATCCCCCCACTTGCAAAATCCTACAAATGCAAGTTGCAACCACAATTGAAATAAATTAATTTTATTTTAATTAAATTCTATTTTCCCCACCCACTTGCAAAATCCTACATCTCCCACTTGCCTCCTAAATCCCCTTCCTAAATTTTTCTAGAATCCATCCAATCCTAATCAATTAGCCTAAACCCTTCAATCATCCCCTTTCCCTAAATTTGAGGAGGTCACTTCTCAAATTTGGAGGAAAGTCTTTTAAAAGCATTAAAGCCTTTATGCATTCAACAAGCTAACTTGTTTAATACCTCCAAATTTGGAAGGACTCTTACAAATTTGTCCCCAAAGTCTTCAAACCATTAATGGTTAACTAACCCTTAGTGGCATGGTTAGAGACTTTTTGCCTAACTCAACCATCATCTAACCCAAGGGTCTCATCAAGCGTTCATTTCTTTGACCATGGTTCTTCCTTTAACCCTTGCACAAGAGTTTACCCCTTGGGTAAAATCTTTATCCATTGGATAACCCTAACCTAACCTTAACCCTTACCCCCTAAGGTAACCATGAGGTCTTCTCAAGCATTTAATGCTTCTTGCATCTCCTCTCAAGCAGTCTCTTGTTGACAATTGTCACCATTTCATTGGTGAGAATTGTAAACATGGATTTATTAACTTTCAATCCTAACCCTTGATAAGATCATCTAATCTTGACCATCCATTGCCCTATTTTCCCTATAAATAGAGCCCATTCCTCCTTCAAAAACATCCAAGTCTTTGTGCATCAAACTTATAGTCTCATAACATTAAGCATATTATCTCTCTTTGATATAATAGCATGTTAGATCATTTTGATAGCATTCTAATCTTAGATATATCATGTTAGCTTCATCTTAGTATCATTTTCATACTAGTTTAAGCTTCATATCAATATCTTTCATCCTATCATCATCTAGTTTCATATTTAAATCATCTACTAGGATCTTGGTTGCATTCCATTTAGATCTTAGAATCATAAATCTAATTCTTTAGGTTGTCATCTTAAAGAATCAAGTGCTCTTCCAAGCTGAGAGCCACCTTGAATCTTGAAGATCCTTGGAGATAGAGGAACATGGAACAATTTTAAGAGATTAGATTCTTTTTAACTTGTTTTGATTGATTTCTAACCTCTAATGCAATGTTTCATGTGTGTGTTTGAATTGTTTCCTCCTCCTACAGGTTGACACCACATTTCCGGCATACACATGATACTTGTTGTTTTATGGCATCTTTTCTGCATTGGTTCTCTTCTCTCCTAAATATAATAGCTGGATAGTTGTAGGCATATATTTTGGTATCTCTATGCAGATATACTGTATATTCTATTGATTTTTGAGCATGACAGTATGGTTATCCTCATTTCTCTAATCATCATTTTTTTTTAATCTCTTGTAGCTAATGATAGACTAGGAGAGGAAGGAGCTGAAAATGGATGAGTGGATGAAGATCAACTACTTCTACAAGGTCAGGCTTGTCATTCCAGGCAATGACGGGTCACCCATTTTTTATCTCATTCTTTCTTTTGTTTATATAGTTTGTCCACATAGATGTATAAGAATGTATGCCTATAGATTAATTGGATATTCCCACGACTTGTGTGGGAAACTTTACACGTTCTTGTTGGCATTTCTTGAAAATTACTTGCATAATGAAATAACTTCAACTTTGAAATTTTAATGTGCAAAATTGAAGAGTTTGTAAAAAAAATTGTGTCCATTTCTTCAATTGCAATGTGTAATACCTATTTAGGCCACCAAAATCTAGTTGGTGCAAAATTTTGGTCACATGTACATGGAGGATGTGCACCGATAGCAAAGAAATCAATAGAATTATCATCAAATACTAGTTCCCGATATCTCTCTTGGATGACAAGATGGATGTTCTTGTAGGGGAAAAGTATTTCAATAAAATTGATTTCAGAAGTGGGTATCACCAAATTCAGATGTGAGAAGGGGATGAATGGAAGACTACTTTCAAATCTAGAGATGGATTATATGAGTGGATGGTGATGCCATTCAGGTTCTCTAATGCACCTAGTACTTTCGTACGACTGATGAATACAATGCTTTGACTTTACATTGGTAAGTTGGTTGTAAGAGAAAAGAGAAGCACTCGCAACATTTTCGGATTATATTGGATGTGTTGAGGAAAGAGATTTACTTTATGCAAACCTAAAGAAGTGTAGTTTTATGCTAGAGAGTTTTGGTATTTATGGGATTTGTTATTTTTGTAGAAGGTATCAAGATGGATTAAGAGAAGGTTAGAGCAATTCTAGAATGACCTAGTCCTAGGAGCATAATAGAGGTAAGAAGTTTTTATGGTCTGACCATATTTTATAGAAAGTTTATTTGAAATGTTAGTAGTATTGTTGCACCCATAACAAATTGTACCAAAGGAAAGGAATTCATGTGGACCAATGAGGCTGAAGAAAGTTTCAAGTTTCTAAATAAGAAGGTAACTGAAGCTCCCATATTAGCATTACCAGACTTTGAAAAGGTGTTTGAATTTTATTGTGATGCCTTGCATGTAGGTATTGGAGCTGTTCTTAGCCAAGCAGGTAATCCAATAGTCTTTTTTAGTGAAAAGTTGAATGAGTTAAGGAAGAACTATTCTACATATGATCAAGAGTTTTATGCAATTGTGCAAGCCTTGCGACATTGGAGGCATTATTTAGTGCCAAAGGAGTTTTTCTTGTTCATAGATCACATTGCATTAAAATATGTGAACACACAAAAGAAGTTGAGTAGTAGACATGTGAAATGGGTTTCTTTATTACAAGACTACACATTTGTTTTGAAACACAAATTAGGAAGGCAGAACTAGGTTATAGATGCATTGAGTTGATGCATTGTACTTCTAACAATAAAGGAGAATGGGGTAGTTGGTTTTGATGCAATCAAAGATTTGTATGAGTCTAACAATAACTTCTGCGAGATTGTGGAATAGTTGAAGAATCCAATAGATAGACATATATCTCATATTCAAGGTGAATACTTTATGCAAGATGGCTATCTCTTCAAAGGGAAATAATTATGCATTCCAGTTGGTTTCATGAGGGAGAATATCATCAGGGAATTTCATAACAGTGGTTTGGCTGGACATTTTGGCAAGGATGAGACAATAGCTTTAATAAAAGGTAAATACTACTAGCCAAAGATGAAAGAGATATAATCAAATATATGGCAAGGTGTAGGATTTGTCAGGTTGCTAAAGGACACTCACAGAATACAAGGTTGTACATGCCACTACCTATACCTTTAGAACCATTGACAAATTTGAGCATGGACTTTATTTTTGGATTGCTAAATACACAATGAGGTAATGATTATTTTGTTGTTGTTGTCAATAGGTTTAGTAAAATGTCTCATTTCATTGCTTGTCATAAAACTAGTGATGCAACATGGGTGGCAGAATTTTTTTTTTCGAAGGTTGTTAGATTGCATGGTGTGCCAAAAACCATTGTCTCTGACAGAGATACAAAGTTATTAAGGTATTTTTGGAGGACACTATGTAATAATATTGTGACTAAGTTGCAGTTCAACAATGCCTATCACCCTCAAACTAATGGGCAAATAGAGGTAGTCACCTAAAGTTTTGGAAACCTGTTAAGGTGCATTGTTGGACAAAAGCCCAAGCAGTGGGATTTGACATTCCCCTAAGAATAATTTTCTTACAATAGCTTAGTGAATAGATCTACAGGTAAATCACCATTTCAAATTACTTGTGGTAGGAATCCTAAGGGTGTTCTAGATTTGGTGCAGTTGTTCCTTGAAGAAAGAATCAATGATGATGTAGTGGCATTTGCAGAACACCTTCACCAATTGTAGGAAAGTAATGAGAAGTACAAATCTATAATAAATGTTGGTTGGTGACATCCAATCTTTAAGGAAGGTGATTTAGTGATGGTTTATCTCCGGAAAGAGAGGTTTCCTATAGGCACATGCCACAAGTTAAATTATAAGAAAGTTGGTCATTGTAGAGTGTTAGACAGTTCAGATAATCGAAAGACAACTAAGATGAGGGAGGGAGGTGAATCAGTTGTCTCAGATTATAGGAACATTCAGCAATTAAAACTTCAATATCAGAATAGTAGTTAATCAATTAAGCATAAACAATAATCACAGAATAAAAGCCATCGACATAACACCAATATTTGTACGTCGAAAACCCGATAAAGGGAAAAACCACAGTGGGAATCCTACCCACAATCAGATAATACTTCTACAGTAAGTATGTGAATTACAATTATGGGGCATGCACTTGTAGGAAGGGAAATAGCCTAGAGTGCACTGCTCATCACAAAAGGAGCCTCACTGACTACATATAAATCCAGACTACAATTAGGAGAAGTGTTGAACTACAAAAGATAGCATCTCTTATGCCTGAGTACAATTCCGGTTAAGCTCAACACCAGAGGAATAAATACTCTTACATAAACCCAATTCGATCTCCAATGATCGAGCAACTCCTTTGCCTCAATGATATTACATTATTCGCACATTACAATCCTTCACCATGACCTCTTACATTTACCATGATGATCTACAATGAGATCTTACATTTATCTATACAAAAACCTAGACCATTAAAAATTAGGTCAACCACTAGACAATAAACCAATTACATAATTACAAACCATGTCGGCCTTAGACCAAACAAGAAATATCAACACATAAGACATCCCAAAAATACATAAATAGGTCCTTTCCATATGTTACATTAAAGCCAGTCCATAACCTAGATCAATTGGGACCAAGTATAGGTCCACATGTTATAGAAATGATCTCCATCTAGCAAGTCTTGAACATGATCACCAACAACAGCCTAAAACTCTATCAAAGATGTCCATCAAAAGCTCTGCCAATGAAACCCTCATCGGAACTAGAAACCAATATTCAAAGAGAGAAGGATAGCGTCCAATCACCAGACCAAAACCACCTAACCAAATATGAATATAAGTATCATGAACAAGCCAATTCCATATCCAAACTATACCGGAACCTGCCGGATCATACTGGATCCAAGTTAACCAAAGACCACTTAACCTACCGAGACCAGAAGGGTGCCGGTAAATAATTAAAACAACTAGTGTTGACATCAATGCAACACGTAATTAATTCCACCAAATGGCCAACAATCTCCCCCTTTGGCATTGATGGCAACACTAGATGTGAAAAACAACTAAGTACTAAGAAATTCCAAGCAAGTCTCCCCCTATGGAAGACATCCAACAGTTACCCACATAACTCTAAATATCTCTCCTTTTCACTTTTCATATCTCTCCCCCTATGAATTTTCTTTTTCTTTCTTTATCTTTTTCACATCAATATCTCTCCCCCTTTGACATCAATGCCAGAAATCTGACAAAAATATCAAAGCAAAATCATAAGCCTCTGAATCACAAAGCTGACTACTCCCCCTGAGAAGTAGCATCCCACATCAGTGTCGGAATGAATAGTATCTTTGATAGTGCATGTTGGACTGATGCCAAACTACATCAATCAAGTCTCTATGAAAGGGGAAAAAACTCCCAGTCTGTCTCTCAGGTACTCAAATGATTCCTTGGATAAAGGTTTAGTGAAAATATCTGGAATCTGCTCTTTAGTGTTCACATAAACCAGTTTAACTTAAATTGCTTCAACCTTCTCCTTCAAAAAGTTATACTTGATAGATATGTACTTTGTTTTAGAATGAAATACCAGATTCTTTGATATATCAATAGCCGCGGAGTTATCATAGTGAATAATTATCAGTGCATCACAATCCACCTTTATATCCTTCAATATTTTCTTAATCCATAAAACTTGTGTACAGTTAGTAGTAGCAACAACATACTCAGCTTCAACAGTAGATAAAGAAGTACATGAATTTTTCTTGTTGATCCATGAAACCAACTTCTTTCCAAGAAAGAAAGCTCCACCGGAAGTACTTTTCTGATCATCAACATCTCCAACCCAATTAGCATCTGCATATGCACATAAAGTAAAGTTATCATCCTTAGGGTACCATAAGCCATATTTTGATGTACCTTGCAAGTATCTAAAAATCCTTTTTACTACCATCTCATGATTTTCTCTAGGATCACTCTGAAATATTGAAACAATACAAACAACATTCATAATGTTAGACCTAGTCCGAGTCAAATAAAGAAGAACTTCAATCAAATATTTGTATCTTGTAAGATTTACTGGTGTAGAAACATCTTTTCTTGTCAATTTCTCACTTCTAACCATAGGAGTACTTACCATTTTAGAATATCCCATACCAAATTTATTCAATAATTCCTAAGCATATTTAGTTTGATAGATGAAAATGCCTTTGTCAGTTTGAGTAATCTACAAACCTAAGAAAAATTTCATCTCACCAATCACAGACATCTCAAATTCTTTCTCCATATTTTTAGAAAATTCTATGCATAATTTATCTTCACCTCCAAAAATAATATCATCCACAAATACTTCAACAATCAGTAGATCATCATCAGTGATTTTATAATATAAATTACTATCAACACTACCCTTAGTAAAACCAAGCTTCAAAAGATATTTATCCAACCTTGCATACCAAGCTCTAGGTGCTTGTTTCAATCCATATAAATATTTCCTTAACCTGCAAACCATATTTGTATCATCTGATAGTGAAAAACCGTTAGGTTTCTCAATATAAAATTCCTCATCAAGATCCCCATTCAAAAATGCACATTTAACATCCATCTTATAAACCTTGTAGTTTTTATAAGAAGCATAGGAAAGAAATAATCTTACAGCTTCAATCTTAGTTATAGATGCAAAAGTCTCTCCATAATCATTTCCTTCATTCTGAGAATATCCTTTACAAACCAATCTAGCCTTATTCCTTATAACTGGACCATCCGCATTCAATTTATTCCTTAAAAGCCATTTAGTTCCAATAACATTTATATTTTTAGGTAGGGGAACCAAAGTCCATGTGTTATTTTTCTCAATTTGATCTAATTCTTCTTCCATAGATTTAAACCAATATTCATCTTTACATGCTTCAATTAACGATACCGGTTCAACTTGTGAAATTAAATATACCTCATTAGTTGCCAATCTTCTTCTTGTCATCACTCCATTTCTTTTATCCCCAATGATTTGATCTTCAGAAAGATTCAATCTCACATACCTAGGAGTCTTCTAACATTCTGTTCCTCTTCCCTATTCTTCAGTCACTGTAGAATTCTCTAATATTGTTGGAGTAACTGGTTCAACCCTTTGTTCCGATAAAGGTCCTATTGGTTCAGATATAATCATTTCCACTACTAATTCCTTCTCATAAACTCTGATTTGACTTATGTTCAACTCATCTACTTTGACATTAGCACTCTCCTCAATTCTCAGTAATCTTTTGTTATAACTTTAGTCACACAAATCTGTCCAGCTTAATTAAATAAATATTCGCTATTTATTTGATTAAAAATCCACTAGCCATCAATTAATTAAATTAATATTTAATTAATTCATCCCGAAACATTCTTCTATTAATTAAATAAATTATTCAATTTATTTTAATTAATTCATTAAATCAAATTCAGATCAATTAAATAAATAAAATCTATTTATTTAATTAAATCCCCCTATTTCTCTTTTAAATAAATTAAATAAAACATTTATTTAAATCATTATCCCCTCCCCACTTGTATTTTCCTACAAATGCAACTTGTACACATTTATTGAAATAAATGAATTTTTATTTTAATAAAATGCTATTTTCCCTCACCCACCAAATCCACTTGCAAAAATCTAATCCCCTTCTAGATTCTTCTAACCCCTTCCTAATTAGCCTAATCCATTCCCTAATTATTGTCACATTCCTAAGCAAAATGGAGTCACTTCTCAAAGACTCCAAAGTCTTTGAAAAACATTTAATGCTTTGTGTGTTCAACAAATTAACCCCCAAAGTCTTCCAAGACCACTAATGGCTCTTACATGACCATTTATGGCTCTTACATAACCATTTATGGTTATTTCAAACTTGTCTCCCCAAACATTTATTGTTTTGACCATATTCATCCTTTTCACATTTGCACAAGAATTTATCCATTGGATAAAAGCTTTATTCTTTGAATAAAGAGTTTATTTATTCAACTAACCTTGACTCTAAATCTCAAAGTCATATCAAGCATTTAATGCTTATTCCCTCCCCTCTCAACCTATCTCACATTGACACTTGTCATCCTAGGATTGGGTTGAAAGCCATCACATGGATTTGAAATCATTCAATCCTGACCCTTGTTGAGATTACTCAATCTCAACCATCCATTGCTCCATTTTTCCTATAAAAAGAGCCCATTTCTTCATAATCCAGATCCTGAAAACTTGTATGCATTAAAGCTATAGGCATTTTAAGAGAGCATTTTAGCATAATTAACTCATATATTGTCATTTTGGATAAAATCAGTCATTTTAGTATCAATAGCTTAATATTTGCTTCTTTATTTACATTTAGAGCAACATTTCAATCTCAATCCTCCATAAGCATCCATAGTGCAAAAAGCTACTGAGAGCTACAGTATTTTGGAACTTGGAGAGGAGAGGAACAAGGGAGAAGGAGCTAAGAGCATGCTAAGAGGCATTTGGAGATGCCTCATTATCTTTGTTTCATTAGTTAGAGATATTAGCATGATTTTAGTGTCTCTCTTGATATGCCTATTTAGATTAGTCTTTGATTAAATAACACTAACGATTTCTTGTGTGTTTTGTGTTGTTTCTCTTAGACTAACCTTGTCCATTTTGCAGGGCATCAATAACATCTATATGCTTTTCTTTCATTAGAATAACCAAGAAATATGCCTTCATCACATCTAGGATCAAATTCCCAAATAGTATCATCTCTCCTGATATAAAATTTACTACCAAAAATTCTAAAATACTTAGTAGCAGGTGTATTGCCAAACCATAATTCATAAGGTGTCTTACTTTGATATGTACTCTGTTGAATGTATAAACTGCTATACTCACTGCTTCTCTCTAGTAGATATGAGGTAGATTAGATTCCATCATCATTGTTCTAGAAGCATCTAAGATAGTTTTGTTCTTCCTTTGCACAACTCCATTCTACTGAGGTGTCTGGGGAGCATAAAATTGTCTTCTTATACCATGCTCGTGACAAAATTTATTAAACTCACCAGATGTGAATTCTCCACCATGATCTGATCTCAAACATTTAATCTTCAATCCTATCTCAGTTTCCATTTTAGCCTTAAATATTTTAAACTTTTCAAATGCTTCATATTTTTCTCTCCAAAAGTAACCCACATCATTCTAGAATAATCATCAATGATTAGCATGAAATATCTATCACTATGAAAACTTTTAACTCTAGCAGGGCCACATAAACCAGTATGAATAAGATCGAGAACATCATTTGATTTATCTTGTATACTCCTAAGATAGGTTCTGACCTGTTTACCCATTTGACATTATTTACATGCCGAATTATAGGGCTTCATAATCTTAGGTATATCCCTAATAGCCTTAGTTGAACTAATCTTCACAATGCAATCAAAATTCACATGACACAACCTTTTATGCCATAGCCAACTCTCATCAATATGTGTAATCAAACATGTCTTCTCACCATAGTTTAAGTGAAATATATTACCTTTTGTTTGTGTACCGGTTGCAATCTCCAAGCTAGATCTACTAATGATTTTGCGTTTTCCAGCCTTGAACTATAATTCAAATCTATTGTCTACCAATTGTTCTACACTCAAAAGATTATGCTTCAAACCTTCAACATAATAAACATTGTCAATATTGTTCTTACCATCCAATGATATAGTTCCTTTTCCTTTGATCATACATGCCTTGTCATCTCCAAATATAACTAGACCACCATCAAATTATTGCAAAGATAGAAATGTCCCTTTATCTCTAGTCATATGATGTGAACAACCACTGTCAATTACCCATTCATCCTTGTCTTCAATTTTAGCAGCAAGTGCCTTTTCTTCAGGTACATTCTCTTCCAGTGCTGGATCATCTTCCTTGATAGCCAGGAATACCCATTCCTTCCCATTGTCGGATCTACTAGCAGAGTCTTATGTCAGTTCATCATCTGGATCAGTAATGCCTTCATCATCCACTATGTAACATGATTTGTCTCCATTTTTCTTGTACTTATATTTGTTTTGATATCCAGGGTTAGGCTTAAATGATCTTTTCACTCTTTCTTCAAATCTTGAATTCCTTTCAAGACATATAGATGCAAAATGACCAATCTTATTACATGCAAAACATTTAAAAGGTGCTTTTCCTTCATACTTACTTCCTACTAGTCTTTTAGGTACTCTTCTAGGAAATAATGCTTCAATTTTCTAAAACTCATCATCTTCTCTCTTCCTATCTTCTAATTATTTTGCATATAAAGATTTCCAGTCTTGCTTACCGGTTGTACATGTAGATGCATGAAAAGAAGGTTCAATCTTCATAGCTCCAGAAGGTCCAAATTCCTCAGGCTCAAAAGCAAATAGTTTCCCAACCAAGGTGTCTCTATTGACAGATGTATTAGCCATTGTTCTCAACTCATTAATAGCAGTAGCCTTCATTTTCTAAGTTGGTGTTAGGGCTCTCAAGACTTTAGAAATATTTTCATCTTTGCTCAAAGTTCCACAACAACATTGAATTCCCATAAAAATCTCATTTACCCTTTCCATGAATGCAGTAATCCTTTCATCTTCTTCCATTTTTAGGTTTTCATATCTCACCCAGTAACTGTAAAGTTTAGAAATATTCACTGTAGGGTCACCTTCATTACAAGTCTCCAACTTATCCCATATAGCCTTTCCAGATGATCTGTCGGTTAAACCCATTATTTGATGATTAGAAAGGGCACACAAGAGGGCTTCTCTTGCTCTACAATCATTTTCAAGCTCCTTGTATAGGTTTGTCGGAGGAGGATTACTAGATCCTAGATTATAAGATGTGAAATCATTCTATGTGATCTCCCAGATATCCTTACCAAGACATCTCAGATAAGTCTCCATCTGAATCTTCCATACTGTGTAATTTGTTCCATCAAGCCTTAGAATATGCCTTCAAAAGATAGCTCCAAAATAATTGGATGAACTTAAACTATTAGTCACCATAGGATCTTCCTCAAGCGATTAAGTTTTCTATAGAGAGGACCAAACCTCTGATACCAACTGTTATATATTTTAGATAATTGGAAGACAACTCAGAGGGGAGGGGGGGGTGAATCAATTGTCTTAGATTACAAGAAAATTGAGCAATTAAAAATTTAATACCAGAATAGCAGTTAATCAATTAAGCATAAACAACAATCACATAATAAAAGCCATCCACATAATACCAAGATTTGTATGTGGAAAACCTGGTAAAGGGAAAAAGCACAGTGGGAAGCCTACCCACAGTTAGATAATACTTCTGCAGTAAGTATGTGAATTACAATGAAGGGGCCTACACTTGTAGGAAGCTCAACAACCTAGAGCGCACTACTCATCACAAAATCAGCCTCACTGACTACATATAAATCTAGACTACAAACCAAAGAAGTGTTGAACTACAAAAGATAGCATCTCCTATGCCTGAGTACAGTTCTAGTTAAGCTCAATACCGGAGGAGTAAATCCTCTTACATAAACCCAATTTTATCTCCAATGATTGAAGATCAACTCCTCTGCTTGGATGATATTACATTATTTGCACATTACATTTCTTGACCATGACCTCTTACATTTACCATGATGATCTACAATGAGATCTTACATTTATTTATACAAAACCCTACACCATAAACAATCAGGTCAGCCACCAGACAATAAACCAATTACATATTACAAACCATGTCGGCCTTAGACCAAACAAGTAATATCAACACATAAGACATCCTAGAAATACATCAATAGGTCCTTTCCACACGTTACATTAAAGTCAGTCCATAACCTAGATCAATCAAGACCAAGTATAGGTCCACACACTATAGAAATGATCTCCATTTGCCAAGTCTAGAACATGATCACTAACAACATCCTAAAACTCCATCAGAAGCTGCACCAACACTACTTATGCAATTAATCAAAGATCTCCATCAAAAGATCTATCAGTGAAACCCTCACCGGAACTAGAAACCAATCTTCTAAGCAAGGAGGATAGCATCCAATCACCAGACCAAAACCAACTGACCAAATATGAGTATAAGTATCATGAACAAGCCAATTCCATCACCAAACTGTACCAGAGCTTGCTAGATTGTGTCAGATCCAATTTAACCAGAAACCACTTAACCTACCCAGACCAAAAGGGTGCCAGTAAAGCATTCAAACAACTAGTGTTGACATCAATGACAAAACATCTATGCAACACATAATAAATTCCACGAAATGGCCAACATAGAGTTATCAACAAGATCAATGACAATTCTTATCGGGTCGATTTACTATATGGTCCTGATGTCTCTCCTATATTTAATGTTTCTGATCTATGCACATTTCATGGTGACATTCATGATGATGATGGTGAGGAGGAAGTAGATTGGCAGCAGACAATTCCCAGTAAGAAAAAGGAAGAATATTGCACAGGTTCTAGATAAGAAGATTGTTTGCACTCAGCAAGGAGAATACAATAGATACATGGTACAGTGGGAAGGATTAGAACTAGTAGAGAGTACAAGGATCACAAAGTGGGAATTGCAGAAGTTGGATCGAGGTTAGTGGCAATAGTTTGAGGATGGACACTTGCAGGAGCTGTGTTCTTTTCAACTAAAGGAGAATGATGCAGGGACTTCATGGTGTCATAAATTTTGACTCGGTTGTTCGAATGGGATGATATTTGACATGGAGGTTGTAGCATCATAAAATTACGACCTTGCAATTTTCAACCGGGTATTCACATTGGCAAAATGAATCCCTAATCTTGATTACAGAACCAATACATATGCTCACATTGCCTGAAGCTTCCATTTCCTCGCACCCCACATTCTCCTCTGTTGCTTCCTATCCTAAATTAGGGAAAGATAGGGGCATGGTGCCCCTAGCCTTTCCCTATTTTGGGTCCCCTCCACTCAAATATTGCAATAGGATTTTCATTTGGAAAGCGGGAAAAGTTTCCCTATGTCGGACTATGATAAAGAATCAGTCAATTAACCCTGATTGATGAATATATAAGACACATTCTCTCTCCCATTTTTTATAAGTCAATAAGTTATAATAAGAGCACATACATACATGAAGTGGAAATTGCAATCCTAAGCAAAATCAAGCATTCAAGCATTCAAGAATTCATTTCAAGCATTGAGCATTCTCAAGTCTCCTTTCAAGGCTAGGTGTTGCATTCAATTCAAGGAATCAACCATTAAAACGAAGATCCCTTTTCACATTCAATTTTATCTATCTTTCAAACAACTCTATCAACATTTTAATTGCATCATCTATAAACATTTAAATTGCATCCTCTCTTGAGGTGAATTCTATTTCAGTCATTTACTTTCATTACTTGCAAGTACTTTTCATCATTTGGTTAATTCCAAAACCAAGGTTTGACCTGAAGGCAAACCCCCAATACCAACAATATTTCCTGTGTGTAGGTTGTAGGTGCGTAGCTATATTTGTAGATTTGGATTCCATTCTCAGAGGCGGAAAAACCCTTTTTGTCACACGGATTTTTCAGAGGACCGTGTGCACTTTCAACAAGGTCCTAACAAATTTCATTCAAATTTGCAGGGGAGCTTCTTCTCAACATTTTACTGCTAATTCTAGGTGCACAGCTTCATCCCGCATATCTATCTCAAGTTATAGTCATTTCTCAATCGAATTTACACATAGTCTTAAATCTCATATGTCAACCTATTGCATTCTAAAAGAGCTGTTACTTTCATTTTATAAATTCATTGTCAATTCACTTAGCATTCAATCTCTTCAGATTGGATCTAGTGAATTCTTCCTCCTCTTTTAAATGTAATTTATGTGTGAGGTTGAAGAGAATCTTTTGTGAAACTTTCACTCATTTCCTTTAGGAGAGAAAAGATTTCCTCTTGACTTCTCCATCACCCTTTTTCATCACATTAAAGAGGTGTATCTTGAGAATTTGTTTGGACTGTCGAATGAACTTGTTTTGGTAGGGCCTCAAAAAAATCAAAATTTCGAGACTTGATTCCTTTATCTAAGGCCTCAAAATTGGATTTTATTGTTTTTTCTGAGTTTTTAGAAAGTTGTTTTTTAAGTTAATTTTGAACTCATGATATTTATTGAGTTAGAAAGTTGGCAATTTGTACCATAGGAATGTTTTTTTAGATTTCTAGAATATTTCATGATTTTTGGGATAGATTTGAAAATTTCCATAAAAGGCAAATTTTGGATTTTGTAAAAATCTACCCAAAAAAGAAATTTTTAGTTTACTGTTAAAATAGGCCCTTTTTCATTGTAATTGCAGAATCGTTGGAGTTTGTAGAGGAAGAATAATGACGAGAATTTGTTCCAACTCAAAGGAAGCTACTATGAATTATTGTCTCTAGTTCAGGCATAACAATTGATCCTAAAAGGACGCAAGATATATTATAACTTTAATTTTGTCAATACAAAGAGAACATACAATCATTCCTAGGAAATATTTAATTTTATAAGAAAAAAATCATATGTCATATAAATAGTGCATGCCATCACCTTAATATGAAATGAAAACCAAGATTTCAAGTGGTCTGAAGAAGTAAGTCATACATTTTAGTAAAGTGGGAGGCTCGTATAAATGGGACTTGTCCTAATCAAAATAAACTCCTCCAAGGAATTAATTTAATATGTATATGGAGAAGAAACAAGAATTATTTTAGTATTTAGTTATTATAGACAACTCCTCATCCAAATAATCATGGAGATATGATATCCTCACAACAAATTACTCTAATCAGAGGTCATACACAAGAAGTACTCCTAGCACTACCCAAAATGAAAGTCATTTTCACTATTGGTGATGTTTTTTTATGGAGAAATTTGCACCCTTCTAATTGTCATAACCTTTCACCACCTATTTTTTCTCTTCTTCTCACCATTTTTAAACAAAATTCATCCCATCTTGGGGAAAATTTTGTATCAGTTTATTTTATCTTTTTTGAAACAATGCAACAAGTTGCATTGTCTCAAAGAGGGGCAAAATGTAGACACCTAATATTGTCTTGCATAGTTAAATAAATGTTTTTATTTATTTAATTAATTCATTTATCCTCTTCTATCCTTTACTTATTTAAATAAATATTTTATTTATTTAATTGGTCCCACTTGCTCTATTAATTAAATAAGTCTTTGTTTATTGAATTAATTCATTAGCCTTTTCTCTCTATGACACTTCTCATTTATCTCTTAATTTTCCTCTAAATACTCCCTTCATATATTATTATATTTCCTACCTACCCTTTAATCTTAGCTGATCATTTAATTATCACCTCTTAATCCTCTCCCTCCATTTTCTAAGATGTTATCTATATAAGAGGATTCCTTCATCCTTTCACACCCTTGAGCTAATGACATATGCCATCAAGCCTTCTTGCAATCGAGCGACTTTACAACCATAATCTGTTATTTGTTGAGATCTTGTGCACATACAAAATCTAAGAGAAAATATATCAAAGAAGATCAATGGAGATAGGAGAAAATGGAGATCAAACCCTACTTAGCATGTGAATGGCATTATTGTTTTATTTGTCAATCTGCATGTTCTTAGGTTTCTTCAGTGGTCTATGGTGAATTCTTTATTGTAGAACTATGGTTTTGTTTCTGGTAGGATCTTTGTGATTTTTTAATAGTTTGTCATAATTAATTTTCATTGAACACATCAAATCATTATAGTGAGTGGGAAGAGGGGCCAAATCCAATTTTTGGTTCTCACCAAAGAACTCGTCTAATCTTTTATAGCTTCTATCCAATGTATTTAATCTTTGTAGGTCCTATATTAATCACAAAACTAATATATTATGAAAAAAATAATCATAATTTGATGGTACTTTCTACTTCTTAATATACCTCCTCAACTAAAAAATTTGCACCTTTTGAATATCCTATGTTTTTTACTTCTCAAATGCATGAATGGGATGATCTTAATGTTTAATGTCTTGAATATTTGATGGCACATTTTATGAGGCGTATGAGTCTATGATGGTCCATTCATCTAATATTAGTGACAAATTAGAAGGCCACATGGGTTTTAAACCAAAAATTCCCATATTCTATGGTGATTCTAAAGACCTTTGTAGAAAACATTGAATATTCTACTATATTTAATTTTCTTGTCCTGGTCATTATTGTGTATGATGTTGTAGTTTAAATGCAACTATTCTATTTTTTATATTATGCAATGGAAAATATTATTTTTAAGACTCTCCCTATTCCACTGAACTACATATAAGATTTTATTCAAATTTACAAATCAATAATGAGTTCCTTGTTTTATAGTAGGATTTGATAGTCAATAACCATATTTCTCATTGTATGAAATGGGAAATTGATGGCATCAGGTGGAGGAGGAGAAAATTTAAATTGATCGAAGGATGAAAGTTACAAAAATGGCAGTGTTGGTGCATTGTATGAAATGGGAAATTGCTCTCTCACTTGTTTTTGGGCATCTTCTAGGGTTCACTTGGTTTGTCCAACAGATCCTTGATTGATTGACTCTTGCTAGCCTTGTTCATCACTTTGAGGAAAAAATTATTGAACAATTGCTAGAAATTCACCACATCATAGACACATCTATGACATGCAATACCAAAGATCAATGAAAACTTGTCATTAATGGTGAGTCAAGGATGAGACCTCCTCTTCTAGGGGAATTTTTAGGGAGCCCAACAAAGGAAAAAACCAAATAAATTCAAGAGAAACTATTTGTAGTGTCAAAAATAATGTATGAAGTGGGAAATAGATCGATTGATTAGAAATTGAGGCTTGAATTACATGATGAAGTGATGCATGTAGTGTTCGATAAGAAGTGAGAATGGAAAGAAAAAATAAAATACATGAAAAAATATAATTAAACAAATGAACAAATAGATAAGACACACTATTTATAGTGGCTCACCATTGATGGATACATCCACTTTAAGAAGGGAGAATTCTTACTATTTTTTGTTCAATATATAATATGCAACAACATTGATTCAATAATAAATAGATGTATTCCTCTACATGAATACAAACAACCAAGAGGCATATCAGAGGGAAACACCAATTTACCATTGGGATTTAAATATCTAACAATCTCCCATTTGAAGTCCAATGAATGTTACAACATATCAAATACTTTCCCATACTTCTTCCCCTAATGTCACATCTTGACAAGACTAAGAGAAGTCTTACAAAATTTGAACTTCTCCCTATACTATCTTTCTCAAAAAATTAACCAAATTGACCTTTGTGTAAACCTTTGTGTAATAATTTATCAAATATAGCCAAGATATAGAGCACACTGAATAGAACAAAAGAGAGATAATAGATTTGATAAGAATAAATTCTATTCTAATCAAGATACAAAATACCATCAACTGGATCATTTCATACAATGTAAGATGAGCCTGCTTATAAAGGCAAGGCCATATGGATATGCGAGCATAGAATCATGACATATGGCTCAATGAGACACAAGGGTAGGTAGTAGAAATAATAAAATATTCCACAAGAGATGGATCACCCACCGAAGGTGGAATGCAAGAACAAGATAAGACCACAAAAGGTGAAATTTCTCCCACATGCATCATCCCTATGTGCACACTTCCCTAAGTGTCTCATATCCAAACTATTATGAAATGCATTCTCCTAAGTCAACTTAAGAAAACTTTAATTATAAGACATAATTTACACCAACATCCCCCCTTAAGTGCAACTTAAGGGAATTTAGACTCAATCTAACCATGCAAAATGGGTCCCAACTATGAGGCCATGTAAGGTACCCATGGAAAAATGAAAATCCATGCAAACCAATGTAATATATTACAAATGGAGAAAGAGAGAAAAAACCAATGGGTAAAAACTCCACCCCAAAAGCGAGATGAAAACTATACAAAATAACTCTCAAAAAGTATGAGAAGGACAAAACTGAAAGGAAAATTATAGCCAACTCTTTGACAATTTCCACATAACCCATTATAGATCTTAATCAAATCATCAAATAGAATCCACATGCAAATAATAGACAATATAACCATGAAAATGTAACACAAGATATGCCCTAGGAAAACCCTCATGAGGAAAAAACCCAACCTCCAAAAGCATCATCCACCATGTATTATCAACAATGTGTCGATTACAATACAACTATGGAAAGCTTTTGAAACCCATCATAACAAGCCATCAACAAGAACTCCATGTGACCAAATGTGAATCCACACATCTCATGCCATGCTTCCTTCACAAATGCTAACCTGGCTAACTGATCAACCCGAACAACTACCCTTGTGGTTACTTTTATAAATAGAAGCTCCCACAAAACCATGTGCCCAAAACCATGTGACAATAAAATATAATATTTTTCCTACCTAACCTTGACCCGTATTTAATATTGGATACATCATCTCAATTAAGTTCCCCAATATTAAATAAATACAATATGATAATAACAATGTGTCAATACAATTCATCAAGTGGTTACAAGAATATTCTATGGGAATCTGTACATGTTGCATGTCCATCTAGGTGCTCCTAGGTGCACAACAATACAATATAATATTGTAATATAATTCCATTTCCACCTCACAAAATAGTAAAATAATACAACAATAAAACATGATTATGGAAGGTGTACAACACCATTTTCCAAACATTCTCCCACGTATTCTATAAATTTCATAAGGGCCAAGAAGTAATCTATCACACAAACAAGAGACTGATCTTTCCATTCACATATACTAGATCATGGAGTCCAAGTGCTCCATGTGATCTATCAAGATACCTACAACAAGAACAAAGTGACCACTATCTCATACATGAATTCTCTCACCCTCCATCATGCCACTACCATTGGACATGAAAAGACCATCCAAAGAAAAAGCCACACAATTTGTCGCAACAAATGATAAGTCCTACATCAACTAATATATGAACACAAACACTAATCTAAAGGTATCGAATGCAAAGGTATATGTTTACATAACTGAAATAACACCCACAACAAGTGCTAACACATCAACCATACATGCCTCGAAGGCATACAAACCAAGTGAATAACATCTCATCAACATATGCAACCTGTAACATGCAACCATAGGACCCAAGTGCAATACCTACCACATATGTACACCAAGAAACTCCTACTGCATAAGTAATGTCAATATCAGTAATAAACCTACTAACAACATATCATAGAAGTGTAACCATGTAGTATAAAGAACATCCACATCAATATGAACATCATGTAAACATATAACTTGCAAGTACCACTCTCACACCATGTCTCCAACATTCTCCCATATTCTACACACAAACAAAAAAATGAGATAAAGGAACCTCTATGCCATCTCCCACATGACAACACATGAACACAAAACCAGTGAACACATAGCTCCAAACCACCTCCAACCAATCTAATGTGAATACAAACATCCAATAAGATAACCAAGACAAAGAGAAAAACACTACAAATCAAATCCTGTAGCATGTCCTTCTACACACACCTCTAAATGCTAACTGTGTCAAGTATGATCTCCTCTATAAAACCCCCACATGAAAAGCATAACAATACCTAAACACCATTCATTCCATTGGACCAAACTAACATAAATAACATGTAATAAACATGGATGTAAGTTTCTCATAACCAATAAGATCAAACTAAATATCCATTCCCAAGCCTAGGAAGTACAACCAATAAACCATCTCCCAAACTAATATCAATGACTGTCACCATCATAATAATAACTGAAATGCACAAGGAGATAACCAATGCCATACATCTCTCAAATAAACCCTCCAAAACTAAACATCTCCATAGCTCAAGATCCATAGCTATGAAATATAAGCCTAAACTAATGCACCTAAAAGGAACAATGGGCAATACCTCTCAAGTAATAAACCATCGAGTAGACCAAGAGTGGAAAATGAGAATTATCATCCAAGACATCCAAGTCATCAATCATCTAAGAAAATTATCCTCTAAAGTCCATACACAAAGTGAATGATCCTCGAACTTCCAACTGAAACAACAACATGCCTCAACACATGCCTCTAATCACAAGAGACTACTAGCATCACCAACATCCTCCAAGTATCCATGAGTACCTGTAACCGATAAATCAATGCCAAATGCCAAATGCAACCCAACAAGATCATGTACCAAATACAAAGAGAATAACCCAAGATCAATGTCAAAGCTCCAATGGCCAAATCAAGAACATAAACATGACAACATGATCTAGTCCATCTCAAAGAGGTAAGATGCTCCATATGAACATATCAAGTAATCATATCATACCAAAACTCTAAATTCGCATCAAGAGTGTACCATGACATAATATAATCCATGTAAACAACAAGGATAAATATGTCAAATGAAAGCATAAAACCACATCCATACCAAGAACTTCATGATTCCTCAAGATGCAACATCCTCAAATAGCATTAAGATAACCATCTCCTAATAGTGTACCCACAAATGCAAGAGAACCCTTCTGTAGCAATAGAATCTAAGGTATCCTCCAACATCTGCACACATATAAGACCATCCACCAGCCAACATGGTGAATATAGATCACTGCTAAAAGATCCCACTAAAATGTGATATCAAGCTCTCCATAGAATCATGATAAACCATCTCCTAAATGAAGAACATCTAGGTCTACATACATCAACTCAAATGTCAATAATAACAAGTAAACCATGAACTTCATATCAATAAGATACAACCACCACCAACAAACCACCAATCAGGAATAAATCCTACACTACAAAATCACCACTGTCAAAAGATCCCACTGAAAGTGTAATAAAAAAATAACAAAACTATCATGACATCATGATCAAATACATGCTACAGGTCCCATAGCAACTATCCAAGTACTATAACATCATCCATCCTCTCATCTCAAAACAACTATACCAATACACAAATGACCACAGACAAGGTCAACTAAGGAGTATGTACCACAATGAATCAAACCTGGTGGATATAGACAATCCACATCCAAGTCATCCCACAATAAGTGAATGGGTAGCTAATCCACAACCTGCATAACTCGTAAATCAATTCACTGAACATGCAAACTCATCATCACATTAGTAAACTATAAACTAATATATCAAAGAGAATAATCCATGTAGACAATCATGACTCAAACACCAAAGAACCATCCGATATGATTTTCCAAACATGTCCATAAACTAGTACCATAGTCAAAGGAACTAAACAAGAATCAAGGAGATAAGAAGAACCTCCTAATATCAAACCAAATCACCACAATTGTGACTATGTCGTGTCAATGCAAAACATGTACATGGATACCTATGAAACCATAATCATCACTTGCATCCAACTGTCACCCATATAAAACTCCAATGTCTTAAACTAAGTCCAATCATATCCTCAAACCAAGAACAACATATAAACATATCTATACTCATAAAAATAATACAATAACAACACTAAATTTAAGTACACTGAACACCCTCTCCAACGCCTATTCAAAATCAAAAAATCGATTCCATATGCAAAAGATAAGACAAAAACTACATCAAGGAGAATATCAGGCTTCCACACTCCCAAAATATGTCAAAAAAAAAAATCACTAAACCAAACCTATACCAAATGGTACTGCTCAAAATCCCTTCTCCAACGAGTATAAGAAGTTGAAAAACAGACTCCCCAGGTGAAAATTATACCAGTTGGAAGAAAACGTCCAATTTCACTATATCATGAATACATGGACTAAAAAATTAATCAATTTACCAAAATCCATTTGCCAAAAATTTCCTCGAGTTGAACTATAAAATCTCTCAATGGGGCTCACTGACTAGACCCCACACATCTCCCAACAAGAAAATTACATATGTGGAAATTTTATTTAATTAACATTATAAAGTATTTAATTAAAAAAATGGCAGTTTAAAGCTTGAGGGCTACAATAGGTGGTGGGGTCGGTGGTGGGGCCACCATCGGTGGTAGCCCGACCACTGCCAGGGGGCAGGGTATCGATATGTACCCCACTGCCGACACCATAAGGTGTCGCGAGTGTGGTACCTATCGGTACCACTATCTATCGACACAGATAATGTGGAAGGGTACGGGGGTCGGGGGTGGTGTCTTGACCACCCCAAATTATAAATTTTGTAAATTTTTTTTATTCTCTTTTCACAGAAATGCCCACTGAACCATTTTTTTTTTTTTTTTATTTTGCAGGATAATAATTTTTTTTCAATTTCGACAGATTGAAGTAATTTTTATTTTATGAGACCCAATTGTAGGTGGTACGACCATACCGTCTAAAAAAAAGTCAAACCTGGGCCTCTGACACTGAAATAGGGAAAATTATATATCATTTTTCGTCTCCTAGCCAACCTGAATCTATCCATGAGACCCATTTTGTGCCACAAGGCCATTTATGAAATCTCACCCCCAAAACCCTCATTTAAAGCATTTTTCAATGATGCCCTAGATTGACCAAAATTCTTCCAACCCCAAATCTTCAAATAACCCATCATAACAACAAACCCAAATAACATAGATTTGCAAAAATAACCTGAAAACCCATATATCTTTCCTTGTCTTTTCATTCTTTCATGCATTCATGGATTCCAACTAGGGTTATAAACACCGTTAAACCAATAGATCTGATACCATTTGAAAGGAAGCTTGCATCCAACTCTTTGACAATTTCCACATAACCCATTATAGATCTTAACCAAATCAACACATAGATTCTATATGCAAAGAATAGACAACATAGGCATGAAAATGTGACACAAGATATACCCTGGGGAAACCCTCAAGAGGGAAAAACCCAGCCTCCAAAAGAATCATCCACCATGTATTATTAGCAATGCATCCATTACAATTAAACTATGGAAAGCTTCTGAAACTTAGTATTAATAAACCATCAATAAGCATTCCATGTGACCAAGCATGAACCTACACATACCATGCCATGCTTTCTTCACAAATGCTAACTTGGCTAACTAACCAATCCAAACAACTACCCTTGTGGTTTCTTTTATAAACACAAGCTCCCACAAAACCACCAAGTGCTATTACATAAAAACTATGTGCCCAAAACAATGTGACAATAAAATATAATATTTTTCCTACCTACCCTTGATGCACATTTAATATTGGGTACTTCATCACAATTACATTCCCTAATATTAAATAAATACAATATAATAATACCAATGTGTCAATACAACTCATCAAGTGGTTACAAATATATTCCAAGGGAATCTCTACATGTTGCATGTCCATCTAGGTGCTCCTAAGTACAACAATACAATATGATATTACAATATAAATAATACAATAAAACAATATTATGCAAGGTGTACAACACTTTTTTCCCAACAAAAGCCCTATATGAGGAAAAAGTTCCCCCCATAAGAGAGAAGAAGAGAGACCAAGTAGCCCCCTCTTAATGTACAATATGCACCAATGGTAGAAGCTCATAACTGAATGGAGAAACTGCTCTATGATCATTGAATAATTCTCCTCCCCTTAGGAAGAAACAAAACCAAATGTGTGTCCATGAAGTGTCCCCAATCATGAAGGGAAGATATAGGAAAAAAAACTCATGATGTGTGGAGTCTCTGGAAACTACTCAAGTGTTCCCATGTCGATACTGAAAGTTACCCCTTCCAAATTAGGTGTACTGATCCACACTGCTAAAAAAGGTAATCCAAGATCTAGTTGAGGTGAATGTAGAACACGATCCAAAGGCTCACATGTCTCCTCTAAGGAGAAATAGGCCTCCTTCAAATGTTATACATAAATATCCATAATCATGTCAACCTCAAAAGAATATTCATGTAAAGAATGAACAAGAGGGTTAGAGTGTTCCCTCACAACAATTGAAGAAGGATCATCTTCATCAAAGACAAGATGAATATAATCAATGATGTATCCCAAATATACAATGTAGGACTCCACAAATAAATTTACATCTTCTGTCAAGTAGTCATCCCAAAGAACTGAAGCTAGAAGACAAGGTATACCATGCTGCACTAAATCATGCGAAGAGAAAATTGTAGCAACATCTAAATCATCAGGTGTAATACGAGATGTTACATCAATAGGAGGAGATGAAATGCAAGGCTCAAGAATGGGTTCACATGTGAGAACACCCAATTTCAAGTACCCAAAGTTCTCCTTGATATTTGAATCATAATAAGAAGTGTGATCATCATATGAAGAATCAACCTCATCAATATAGCCAAAATGTGAAAAGGAGTACAACTAAGATACATGATCAACTACCCCATTTGCAATGATAGCACGACTCTCCAAGTCTCTAATGATATCTGAATCAGGTGTGAACTCCATAGTTTTCCTTGTTATGCCATGAGTGATCTAATAGATGAAAAGAAGATTGTTTATCGTATGGGGTACACATAACACATCATTGAAGGAGTTATCCCTAATTGAAATAGATCCTTTTCCAATAACATTCATATATGTATGATTGCCCATCAAAATCAATGGCATGTTGCAAGGTGCAAATGAAGAGAACATAGACTACAAAGATTCCATATGATGAGGGCCTCCTAAATATAAAAGCCATCTGCTTGAATCATGACTTGTAGCAGCACAAAGAGCTTATCCTTTATTTGTCAAAAAGTGTGATCCTTCCCTTTATCCTTTTCTTTGGAAGAAGAAGTCTAAGTAGACATTCTAGAAGGAAAACCGATTTTATTCTTCTCAAGAAGATGTTTCAATTAATCAATATCCTTCTTGTAAGAATGGTGTTCATCATGTCCCGACTTCTTTCAATATGCACAAAAACTATTGTACTTATATTATTTACTCTTAGGTGAGGATGTAGAATCACCTTGTTGTGGAGAGGATGATTGTGCTCCATCTTATGGTGGCTTTGACTTAGACTACTTTTGGTTCTTTTATTTTCCTTGATTTCTTTGATTCCCTTTATTAGGCACAAAATCTTGTGACTTTGAAGACTTGAGAATCCCCATCTTGTTCAACTTAGATTTCTCAAGTATCAACATATTTGTGAATGCATCAAATGATGGTGGAGTGTATGAGGAATCTTGAGCCAACTAATGAGTGTGAAAGCTTAAAACAAAGGTTACATACTCTGATGGAAGCTTTTCCAACAAGTTGTAAACCAATTGAGCATCCTTCTTGTCAATTCCACAATCCTTAATCTTTGCTCGTAGGTCATTTACTTTCATCACATAATCTTGGATTGTATCAAAATCCTTGGGATCCAATGTTGTGAGTTCATTATCAAGCTTGTAGCCCCTAATCCCATCAACATGACCACATACGATTTGGCATAAATATCCCAAGCCTCTTTAGCTATAGTAGACTTCTCAATATGAAAAATGAGGTCATCTGATACATACTTTCTCAAGGTTCTAAATTTTATAGAATTTTTAGTGATAAATTCAACTTGAGCATTAGAATCAGCCTTAGGATCAGGTGGTGTTGTTATTGTCCCATTTACATAATGAATGATTCCTTTTTCTATTAACTTACTCCATGCTTTAATTTTCCTTGATGCATAATTATGTGGAGTTAAAAGTAGAAATTTAGGAGAATTGATAGCAACATAAAGAAAGAGCAAAAAGAGAAGAGAGGTACAATCACACAAAACACCCTGCCCAAATTCACTCAATCAAAGAACCCCCCCCCCAAAAAATGATGATTTGGCACTTTAAACTTAGTGCATGTACAATGGGCCACTTGCAAAAAATAGAAAAGGGGACTTTTAATTTTAACTTTACAAGTGCCTTAAATAGGCTATAAAAGACTCCAACAAATACAACAAGAGATCTAAGATGAGATCCAAGCAGAAATAGGCTAGAAATGACCAAATATTGAAATTACAATTTGTACTCAAGTTGGTGAAAAATAGATAACACTACATAAAAGTAGACTTAAAATTATGCACTTTAAAAAAAGGGACCTAAAAAGGATGTTGTCTGACCTCGAACAAAGCCTCTAAAGTTGCCAAATCAATGATTGGATAGGTATAGTTGTAAAAATTTAAAAATTGTGAAAAAACTATCCACCAAAATTAGAAAATACAGCCACCATTAGCCTAAATAAAAAACAAATTCACTAAAAAAGGAGCCAAAATGAGAAAGTTATGGGCCTCCAAATTTTCCTTGTAAAATTAAAAAAACTCAATGGAGAGGGGGTCAAAATTTTCAAAAAATGGTTGATATAGTGCTAGCATCAGCAATTGATGGGGTTAAATTTGGTGACCATCTAGCCGTCATCAATAATTCATATCCCCCTTCATGGCATGTTTGTACCATACGAACAAATGATGCGGCCAAATCGAAGACTGGCACATGGCTTGTATGGATCAAATGTGTCACTGATATGTCTATACACACTATTGAAGTGGCAAGCTAGTGTGTCAGTCTGTATGTTGATGTGTCCTACCATGTTGCAATATGGTAGGCTGATGTGGCAGGATAGGTCCTAGTACATAGCATTGACTATGTTGATGACTATTCAGGTGTAGTAGTTTGCATGGTAGAATAGTAGGATGCCATGTGGCAAGTGCGAACTAGTGAAAAGCTGCTATGTGGCACTAGGGGCACTGACTATGTACCTACGTGGGTGCCTACCTAGTTGGGTCTATGTAATAAGTGTTTGCCATGTGTCTCATGTGTGTCTTAATAGTCGTGTGTCATGTGTGATGGATGGCGTAGATGTGATGCTAATATATGCGACAAATAGTGAGCTATAAATTGGTAGAGTCAGCATTGGTAGGGGTGGGTAGACAAGTCAGTGTGTAGTAGCGACATTATGGCAAAGATGCTGAGGGAGCAAAGGTCGGTGTCTGAGAGATGCAATTCGAGAAGAGGCCAATGACAATGGTGGTGGAAGTTGGTGGCGAAGGGTAGCGACAATAGTGGCAGATCCTAGAGTGGAGTAGTATCCTCGATGCAGGCTCGAGCATGTATGAGGGTGGCAGAGTATGAAGAACATTGCAAATCTATAGGGGCTGACAATAAAGGGAGCAGGGGGAACCCCTTATAAAATTGTTGGTTAACAAATTTGTTTCCTTCTTGAAATTTTAACTATTATCTTCTTAAAGAAAAATATGACTCTGTTTTACCCTTTAGAAAGAAACAAATATACCAACAGTTGGAAGAATTAATGAAAAATCAACCTCTGCTTTACAGGGCAGCTCCTCGTATGATTTACAATGAATTTATTATACAATTGATATGCTAAGACTTTTAACCAGAAAGCATTGAAAGGCTCCAACATTTATCCATCAACACAAATAAATGCCTTCAAAACTACAACATAGGAAAATGTCTCAAAGAATATTTAAAGGAGAGTTCACAGACTCTGATTTATAACATACTTGTTGTATAAATTCAAAACAAAATAAGGACTCGGCAAAAACTAATGGCTCGATCGATACTCTCTCATGCCTCACAGGGAAAGGGGGATCAAGCAAATCAATACAATGCGAGTCGTCCAACAACCAATAATAAACATGAACTGAGAAGAAATACAGAGATAACTGATCACCAAGTTATATTGTGCCCATAACAACTTAAGAAAGATTACGAATCTCAGAACACACCGATTCAAAGATAACACAACATTTCATTGGTAACAAGTCATTGTATCATCCAAACAATTCATATCAGAAACCAAAATTCTATCTATTGCTCCCAAAATCACAATTTTCAGAACCTATACAAAGACAATCTCTCAAGCTTCAATATCCACCAGGCCATAGTTTTTACATGATCAAATAAAATTTACTTTCACCCAGGTGAAAGAAACCATTTAAAGCAACATAAAAGAAAACTAAATTAACAGCCACTAAAAGGCTGACATTTCATTTTTGGATCAGCTAGGCTTCCACCCTAGCAAAGGAGGTTACAGGCTTGTCCTACTTTTCCGCATAACCATGCCATTCAAGGTGCGTCGGCGAGAAGTTTAAGATTACTTGGAAATAGGGAAGACTGATGTGTAGGATCCTCTGCTTCCACACTTCTTTGTCCATATTTACCTGTGTAACTTTCACCTTGTGAACCTCTAAATGGTCTAAACAGATAATGAGCATTGATTCAATCCTTTCCGCTTTTGAAAAGTCATCAATGGTCAAGGATTTTGTTGTTTGAATGAACTCGATCCTTTCTTGAAAAACCTTAGTCATGTCTGCAGCTTCTTCGATTACCTTGGTGCCCTCCTTCATGAGTTGAATACCAATACATTTGAGGTCCTTTTGCATCCTGTCAATCAAGTCAGTCAATCCTTTGAGCAACTTGCTGGATTCTTCATGGCCCTGCTTGATGATCGAATTGCACCATTCCACATTTTTCTTTGACACATACAACACATTGTCATCCAAGTTCTCCATCGGTTTTTCAGCCAGGAATTTCATCACTCCATACTTCTGAACATCATTCATCTATGTGAGGACTACTACCCACTTAATCCTTTCTTTTTCCCAGGCGGTCGTTTCTAGTTCAAGCTCTTTACTCACGGTTTCAGCATCCTTATAAACTTTAACTAGGTTACTAATATAATCTAACCCTTGTTGTATCATCTGGTCCAACCATTTATTAAACATCTCTGTCACTACCTTGTTCCTTTGAACCTGATCTAGCATTTTCAGGTTTGTTGGTGATTTAGGGGCAAATGACACTAGTATCTGCGATAATGGTTGGGGGTTTGGGTTTTGGATAGCATTGATGTGCTCATCCATCTATGTGACAACTTGCTTCAGTTCTCTTTTATCCTTTTCATCTTTCCAAGTCCCTAAAATTATCCTCTTCGTGGAGGATTCCAGATGCTTAACATCTACAACCCTTGAAGCAACCACCAAATCTATCTTCTCCATGGTGAAATCCTCCTCCATAGCCTTGTCTGCATCTCTTCCAGGAATGGGTTTGGCAACTTTGGCTATCTAGTGACCTGTTGTGTCATCCACATCAAGCATTGCTTGTGTTTTGAGCTTTTTTGGCTTTAATGTCTTTCCCAAGCATCTGCTAACCATTTCCTCCATTGGAATTCTGACCAGAACCACACTCCTCTTTTTTCCAATGGCAGCTTCTAGCCATCTTCATGCAATTATAGGTTCCTTAGGTGGAGGAGTGGTCCATGCATCTAGTGAAGTAACAATTACCAAGGTATTCATGGGATCCTGTTGAATTTCCACTTCTTTATTTGTGTCCATTTCTTGCATCTCATGCTCGCTTTGATCCTATGAATCCATTATTTGTTCAAGCTCTTCACTGGGGTCCAAGTCTACAATGACCTATTTTAGGACAGGCTCCCTACTCTTCTTTTTGCTTCTGGACTGAGTTACCCGGGCAACTTTAAGACTGGATGGTGACCTTTTTGACCTTCTTAGTTGAATTTTATCTACAACGGGCTTTGAGACACCTACAACATCAACAACTTCATTAGTGGCAAAAATAGGATATTAAACCATAATGTGTGAATAAATTCTTGATTCATGTGAGGACATGTGGGGTCCCTCCTTGAACTTTTGATTCCTCAACCATCTCTTTGCTCTCCTGACAAGATTGAAGGTTCTTGTATGGATACTATCATCTTCCTTTTTATTCCAGTCAATTTCTGGAATCAGTTTTCCTTCAATATCGGTATGAAACTCAGGATCCAAAACATTCCTCTATGTATCTTCTAATATGCCATATATATTAATTGGGAGCCTCATGGTAGTTATCTATTGCAAAGTGAATCTATACCACAGTCTCTTTCTCACTTCATACTCATCCTTGCAGTTCTCCCAATAATCCTCTATCTCAGGTTCATGGCAAAAATGACTGTCTACATTAAGGTTCAACCTTGCATAACCCTTGCTGTCAAATTTTTGCCTTGCCACATAAGGTTGCAGGTTCATCCTTTTGAACTCCAATTCCAGGTTCAAGGCATCTGATACAGACTTGCAACTGTAATATCCGAGTTCAATGAGAAATACCACCCCGGACTCGCCCTTTACTCCTAATCTTTTATCTATGTAGGCCAACTGCTTGCTCACTTCTATAAGCACGTAGCTATCAAAAGCGTACCTGGGTAGTTTGAATGGTTGGCCTTCAAAGACACCTACCCATATGTAAGTAAACCAAGGAAATTGGATAAAGAAACTTCCATATATACTCACAAATTCCATAGCCTCAACTAAAATTCTTCTGTTTGCATCACCCTGAAGCTCAAAATCAAGTCTCCCCATGAAGACTCCATTCCACCTCTCAATCCGCTTAATATATCTTTGTTGTTGCAATGGAGGGTAAAAATTGTAAACCCTCATTCCATCAATCTGGGGTTCATTAGGTAGTCCAAGCCAATCCCTTGTGCAAGCTAAAATGTAGAAAAGGTAGGAGGACATGTAAAATCCTGTCATCCCCACAAAATTGATCAATCCTTCATGAAGTCTCTTTGCAATTACTTGAGACCAATCCAGAAATTTGTCACTAAATAGAACCACTTGGAAGAAAAAGTACATCCAATCCTCATAGTAGAAGGAATGTGAATTCCCCTTTACTCTATTCAAAAGTATAACAATGTCACACACCTCTATGATGAAGTGCTTTCTGGTCAGGGGCTTGGGTAACCGTGATCCTCCTTTCTGAATCTTCAAGAGCCAATTTCTACCAATTACACTCATGTACTTGCTCTTCTTTTCGGAGAAATAGGAATACGAACTCCCAATAGTCTAGTCCTCATACTCATCCTTATGCGGGAACACAGCAACTTCCACAAGACCACTCTTAACTATCTTTTCCATTAATGAACCGGTCTGAGGGTTATTGGTTCTTTCCAGGAAATCCCCTAAATCTACATGAACTAAGGAGGTGTCTTCCAATTCTGACAAAATAATCACTAGACATGAGGTCCGGCCAAGCTTCGGTAATATTGGCCTCATGTAAACTATCTACCCCCCTAACAAAGAAATTTTAATAACAGGACAGTATCCTACCCCAACAATTTAGAGATTTCCCTTTTCTATACTGATAAAAACCTCATAACTCAAAGAAACACAACTTAGGAGAAATCAACTAAACTTACCCATTAACACCATGAAAACTGGAAATTCTTCCAGAGAACAGAGCTGGTTTTACCTTCGACGCCTCCAGTTTACTAAAGTATGACAGTTGTGACCTTCTTAAATAGGGAAATAAATTCATACACATTTTTTTCAATCGGACAGATAAATATCTTTAGACCTACACACGCTTCAGGATGATTTACCCAAGCATGTGAAGTAACGGCGAAATGACACAAAATGACACCTTCTTAATTATGCATCACTCTCGCACAAGTAATTTGATATTCTCATGATTACTTTCCACATTAAGAATTTTAAATTGCAGAATAAGGGAATATTCCTTCTTGTTGCGCCGCTTTTATTTCCACCAAAAAGCTTTAGAGTTAGTTTTGAAATGAACCCATGAACCTTGAACTGTTTCACAAAAAAGTTTATCTATTCGAGTTCACTTAAGAAATATAATAGTGAGTGGGTGGCATAGAAAACAACACCAGGAACGAGCGACAAAAGAAAAGGACTATTAAATGTGAACGTTGAACCTTTTAAACCGCTTGAAATTTGGTTCAAGGTTCAAGGTTGCATATCAACTCACAACATAAGGACTCACACTCGTCATATAAAAATACATTGTCGCGACTCATCAAAAGGCATTTTGAACTTCGAACCTTGAACCGCTTGAAATTTGGTTCAACAGGTTCAAAAATTCAATGACCACAGACAAAAGCGCACTTGTTCGCACGACGACAAAGACCAAAAACGACTCTCTTTTAAAATGCGCTTTGAACCTTGAACCATTCAAACTTTTTTTTAAAGAGTTCAATGGTTCAAGTATGAGGAGAATACAGTTCCTCATTAAGAACAATCTATATCTGATTATCCTTTGAATTATTGAGATTCATCTTTGAATTAATTTATTGACTTAGCCTTTCCACCTCTATCCTCATTTGAAGTAGCTCCTCTTTATTTAAAGTCCTTACTTCCTCTATATTAGGACTAACTTTTTTATCCTTAGCTATATTTCCTTCATTCTCAAAAAATTATTATACTAAAACTTCCACCTTCTATGGTTCTCTTTGCTTTTTCCTAGCCAACAACTATTCTTCATCCTCATTTTATTTTGGATTTTCCCCTTCCTAAGGTGAATCGAACACAAACTCCACTATTTGCTTAATAGGCTCTTCTATTCTATCATCCTCTATAGGTTTTGAAGGACATCCTCTATAGGTTTTGAAGGACATTCCTCTAACTTCTCCCCATCAAAATCCATTCCTACAAAATTTCTCACCATATTTTCATCACATCCTTTCTCTCCATTCATTTCCTTTTCCCTTGAGTTGTCTACAGTTAATTTCTCTCTTAGGAGACAATGTCCAGGTTGATTGTTTATTAATTTGATTATTGATTGATTCCATTTGCTAGAATATGAGACAATTTCTATGTCCTTATATGCTCCTATATCTGTGTCAATTTGTACATATACTAGTTGTATCCCAAAATTCTCCATTGAGAGAATCCTCATCTATTCCAATGAGGGATCCTAGAGCATCTCCAATCCTCACTAATGCATCTACACTCCAATATTCTACTTGTAATCCTACTAAACTTAAGCACATAGGTGTTGTATGAAAATAATATTTAGTGGGGTTAAATTTTGGGACCAATTTACTTTGTGAAAGATTAATACTTTAACAAATAATGGGCTTCCATACAATATTCCAATTTTTAAACTTGAATCTATGCATTCAACTAAAATAAAAGGAATTTTGGAGAGGTTGAATACTTATCTTACTAGGATAAGAGTTTCTCCACCATTCCATTATATATCATTATGAGATCCACCAGTGCCACACCACTTTACCAATACTGTCTTTTCCTTCAACCTTCTCTTGTTTGATTCAATAAAATTCATTGGCATCGCAAATAGCTTACTTCATAGATTTTACTTCAATTTTAATCTAAGATCTCTATGACTCTCTTTCCTTTTGAATTCAAATCCTTTCTATTTGTTCCAACCTCTATTAGGGTTCATCTCCCAAAACCCCTTTTGGAATCGGGTTTCTGTTTGGTTTTGTGAAGACGATCTCTCTTCCCCTGATTTAAATGACTACTTCAAAGTCTTGGTCATGACCATACCTGCCGCTTCTGTTCTCTGCTTAAAACCAAAACCCAAATTGATTAATTTGCCTAAGATTAAAACCTCTATCCTTTCTCCATTCCTAAGGGATATGTTGTTTGGTCTGGTCACAAATAATGGAACCAACTCATCTCTACCCATATTGAAGGGTTGCCTACTCTCAGCGAACCTCTTATACAATGCTCTCTTGAATAGTCCGACTGTTGAGGCTTGACATTATCCTATTCGAACGACCTCTGTGAATTTCTATTGAAATAATCTACCCAATGAAGCTTGAGATTTTCCTGCTCACACTACTACTGTGAATTTCTCATGAAACAGTTCAATCATTGACGCCTAAAAGTACCCTGTCCAACCAACTTTTGAAATTTTCTCTTTAAACTGACCAATGAGGACTAAGATTTTCCTGCCTGAACCACCTTCGTGAATTTAGTAGAGCCATTTTCTCTTCCTATAATAGTCACAAATTTTGTGAAAATTTTAAGGATATGTAAGCATAAATCATTTTAATTCATTCATAAAGAAAGATTCTCGCCACTTTAGCATATGTTTTTTTTTTTAAATTACTTCCATTATCAAGAAAATCTTGTTATGTAATTTTAAATGAATTCATTAATTATATTGATTGATGTTGTGACACATATTTATTTACAAATATATGATGCATTAGATACTCAATCTATTCATCTAGAAGAGTTTGAAATATTTTTTTTTTTATCTTTGTTGATGAATTAAACAATACATTAGAAATATAGCCCATTTCTGCTCTCCCTTTTTATATTTTATATTTTATATTTTCCTGAGAATTATGAAGAGGGAATAACTAACCTTTTATTTTACTACAAGTTTTTATTTTAGATGTATCACAGTAAATATAGTAAAGAGATATAATATAATTAATTTTAATTTAATAAATATTTTCCCTATTAAATATTATTTCCTAATATAATCTTATAACCTAATCTAAACTTTTGCTAGTCTTCCCTAATATAAACATGCTAATATTAGTTAAGATAAACCTTTAAGAGATTTAGATACTTCTAATAGGGGTGAAGTATATTTCTACATCACTTGATCCACTATGCCATAGGAAGGTCCTAATATTAGGCTCTTAAACTTAAAAGTATGGCTTATTTTTTGTGTAATTTTTTTATCTCATACATTTCTAATTTATTCATTTCAATCACTTTTTTGGACTATTTATTCCAAAAACAAATTATACCATGTCACATATAACAAGGGACACAATGTATCATCTTCCTGCCAATAGTGTTAGGATATGCATTTAGAGTTAGGATAAAGTGGGGTTAGTAGTGTGATGTTGTATTTTAGAAGTGAGTATGTGCTTGCTTGACTCACAATGACTAGTAGGAGGGAATCTGTCATGCCCAAATTTTAACCAAGTGAGCATGACACAACACTAACAATTTTTTTTTCCTTTTAGAACAAATAACATGATTTATCAATGGAAATGCAATCCCCAAATGTACGTACACACTTAAGAGACACAACAAACATAAACGTGATACATTGTTGTTTACTATTTTTGCAAAATTTCTTTTTAACCACGACGTATTACATTGTACACTTCAAGCAATAGTAGTAAATACCAAGTTACCATTCCAAATAGGATTAACTCAAACATTAAATTAATTATTCCTTTGGTTCCCAACACAATATACCTCCTTACCCAAGTTTCTCTTGCATTCCTCTGTGATGTGATTGCCTTGCCTCCTATACCTCCACTTGCAAGACAACTATTTGTCTAGAAGTACAAACACAAGATCAGAGGAAAGTTAGATACATGATTATCATGATTCATTACTTTAACTGGATCAATTTACAACAATCACTTACTAATTTGTATAGATAAATAGAGAATGCATAAGCTTGTGAAGGAGTGATGAGATTAAACAAAACTCAAACATGTAAGACCTAAGGGCCAGACCTAGTGTCTTGGGGGCTCATCACAGATGGCCTTGCCTAAGTGAAGGTGCAGAGACTTCATAGTTCACAAAAAAACAATTTCAAATCCATCTTATATGATGGTAAAAGAGTGGGTATGTAACCCTTTCTATGATCCAGTTACCCTGGACAGTTTTCTCGTCCGCTGCCACCTACTTAGGTGAAACTAAGACGAAATATAGCTAGATTTCTTTTATTTTATTTGAATCATATAAAGCAACCCATACAATATTAAGAGTGAGAGGGAAGAGGATTGGTGAAAGATGTAAACATCAAAGTGTTATGCTTTCATCTCACTTAAGTGAGCCTATTACTAACATTTGAGCAGAAAATATCAATCATATTGAAAAGTAATGACCAAGGACAAAAATCTTACAAGACATCACATTTTTAGCCTATATCATACATGGAAATTAAACCTAACAAGTACACCACATAACTCTCAAGATAAGAATGGCTCTCGTATCGTAAAATTTCAAGTGACATAAAGTACATTATCGTGCACATATCCATTTCACATGCTTATTAAACCATACTAGACACCCCATAATGACTATCCCACTTGATTAGACTCATGACATCACATAATAATGATGACAATCAGAACAAGGCCGACATCATTTCCAAGGTACACAAAAGAGATTTCCATCCTCCCAATATATAAAAAATGATCAAAGTATACAAATTTTACTCAAATCAATTAAAGAGGAAGAGTACGTTTTTAGTATTCTTGTCCTTAATCACACTTTTCTTACATTTGAACATCTTAACCATATAATTTGTCCTTGCATTATGAAAACAAAATGGACCATGGTACATATAAAGGCTTTTATGAGGATTCGTATATGTGTAAGGTTATAGGCTGTTTTAAAGAGGGTTTGTATATAGATCGGTTTCCAGATCGAAGATTTATAAGTTAAAAGTATCAAAACATATACATAGAGGATGAATAACGTTTATAATCATACTATCATATAAAAACATGAATTGAGTAAACACTTGGACAAATGAGCTCGAGTATCCACCATAAATGAATGGAATGTACCTTTCAAAATATTCAAAATAAACACATCACAAGAGCTTTCCACCTTTATTATATCCATTATAATTCTATTTAAAAATGCATGTGAATCCCTAATATTACAGTTGCAAGCAAATATAGTGTATCTGAAATTTTACATTACCCTTAATACGACTGGTAAATTATAATTTCTGTCATGATTTGAGAAGTTAGGACCAGTTACTAATTTAAGCTCCTATAGGCTAAATTTCCATCATTTAGGGCATAAGAGTTCATTTTTAAATGTATCTCCAACTTTCCAAGTAATCGTTCATGAAACAACTTATAGATGCATAGATTCTTCCATACTCCTCAAGATTTTATAAGCTAAAGGTGTGCTAAGCAATTAAAACTTATATCACTCATTACTACAATTAAATATCTCTTCAATCGTTAATAAGGGAATAAATGCATACCTCTGAGCCTGTGCAATGCTGGAACAAATCCACCACTATCATCCTATCAGCATTTGTTTTACCCAAGCCGTTTCTAAAGTTACATCTTTAATTCTTTGATGGGTGACCTCAGTGTGTTCGAAAATTCCTCAGTTGACAGGCGCTGGAAGGATCCGTAGAGATTTGTTGAAATGACTAAGAAATTTTCATTCGTATGGCATGACAAGCATCACACGATAATTGCATGATCTGCACAAATCAGTTTGTTGATAGGGGTCTAGAAACTTTCACACAAATCTGTGGGCAGGTGTAAAACTAGATTTCATAACCTTGACCAACCTCCTTCTTACCTAAGTTGAAATGGTCTTGTGCCATCTTGGCCTACGTGTGTTGAAATGGAAACCCCATTATGTTGGTGTTTCAACAACCATGATAAACATGTACCGAAAATGTGAAAGCATGGACACAGCGACTTAGCTTAGCAAAAATCATAAACGGAAAGTGCTCTCGTGGAACGCCATGAATGCACGATATGAACAAAATCCATTTGTTGAAAAGGCTTAGGAAAGTTTCAAGCAAATGTAAATGGCGGGCATAAAGCTAAATTATTTGCCAGTGTCCTTCCAACCTGAAGCGTCTAACAAAATGTCTGAAAGAGATGCCATCTCACGGGATACAATGATTGCAAGGTAAGCAGAATCTAGATTTGATTGAAAGGCTTTAGAAAATTTCCAGCAAAATGCACTTGGCAGGCGTATATACAGATCTGACGCTCCCTCCCCTATCTCTCATTGGTTACGCAGCTTGGGACAGGGTATGCCTCAAAATCGATTTGTTAATAAGGTAAAATAAAGTTCCAAACATATGAAAAAGGGCAGGTTGCTTCAAATAGATGTTCCCCCACAATGGAATGCGATGAATGCAAGATTATAAAGAAAAGTCGATTTGATCAGAAAACTTTCAAATAAAACTGCAACTCTGCGGTTAGGCATCTCCCTTCCCTTCTCGCCCAACGAAGGGGCTCCATACCTCTTAATGATATGTCCTCCCTATCTGACTTCCACGTCTTAACTCCCTTCCTCCATTGATGCCAGGTCGTGCTGAAAATTCAGGGAAATGTAAGAGTAAGAGTCACGAGGCTAGGGTTTTCATTAAATTTAATGCCTTTCATGCCTTCCCAAGGGTCGTAGTAAGTGCCACCAATAAATCTTCATAGCCTTTGTGGATCACCCAAATGCCGTCGTTTAGCAGGCAAGGACAACTTGGGCGCTGTGTATGTGGACTGGACATAGACCTGTGTCATTATTCACCAAGAAGGAACGCCATGACTTGAAAGGATGGGGGACCATGCCCTCCACCAAAGTAACCTGCCAATCATAAATTCTCCTCCTCACCCATTCTTGGTTAGTTCATGACTTTGTTAGTTGCGTCCTTGAATGCAGAGAAGACCAGCATAAATTTTGTGTCTATACTGTGTTCAGTGACACCCTTTAAGATCCATACTCTCACTGCTAGCTTAATTAATTTTTCTCATCTATGAATTGATAAAGGACGTACTATACAAAATCTGAATTACATTAAATGTAATTACTTTTGTTCACCTCCAATGGTCAGTCGTCGATGGAAATAATGGTAAGGGTGGATTGCATGTTGCAGCGATAGGTAAGAATGACAACATTCATTAAAAAGCCGACTACAAAATTATTAAGGTCTCTGACCAACCATAGATACCTCTATAATATTTGATAATTAACTGGGTTGGTTAATTTTGACCTTTCTCTATCGAGCGACTCTTAAACTCTTAAAGTTGAATATATATATATATATATATACACTCATTTTTATCTTTAACATTTGCCCTTGTTTTTATAATTTACAACTACAAATTATGAAATGAACCATTTTTAGAACAATAATAAATAGCAAATATTTACTAATAATATTATGTCATTTAAAATTATTATTATTTACATTTTTTATATCAGTAAAAATATTAGATAATAGTTTTTGGTATGGAATACATGTACTATTTTATAGATACTTAAATGGACTATGTGCCTAGATCGTGAATTAGCTTTTCAACTTTGTACTTGCACTGATCCATTTATCCTCAACTCATGTCTAAATCCTCACCCATTCTTTATACCAACACTAAAATAAATAAAGTAATAAAAACATCCAAGTTGATCTTGTAGTGTCAAAATTATACTCATTGATAATTAGTACAGATTATTAGATATTAACAAATTAGTTATAACTAGAGTTAGATATTCAACAAGTGTGAACTATTATAATTGTGAAATGAAAGAGGACACTCAAGTATGTACTCTCTAGTTTAGATCCAACATTAACTCATCATTGTGTTAAGGAAATATTAAAATTAAATAAACATTTGTATGACTATATCTTTATGACTACATCTTTATTTCTTTCTTTTCAAGATAAAATATTAAGCCATACCTTTACGAATATTTTGATCCCTTGATCAAAGCTTTATATAGCATACCCCCTACCACTTGAAGATTGTTTCCACCCTCTCAATTACTCCAGGTTCATGTTCAATCACATTCCATTCCAATAGTTAGTAAAACTAAGCAACCATAACCAAAACAACATGAATCTACTCATACTCAATATAACAAGAAATAGCTAGATCATCTAAACCATTATTTGTAGCAAAACCACTTTTCACAACATATGATTTAGTTTACTTCTATTCAAGATTTGATATTCACATATACCTCAATTCACTATGTGGGAACCCTTGAAGTCTATTTCACTCACGCCAATGAATAACAATTCCACTATAATTTGTCATCTTTCCTTTGACTAATTTATCACATTTAGAACAAATCACATTATACGTTCAATGTCACACAATTTCCAATTTATCATCTTCATATTCACCATAATATCGAATAATTGAAGGTATGATTAAACCTAATTACAACTTGATCAAATATGATTCTTTTAAATGTTATCCCTTTCTACATTAATACAATTTATCAACAAAGTCATTTTTTGCATTTCCAACCTTATCTTGAAGTATCAAAGATTCTATGAGTATAATCAAACCATTTTACTCATGCAACATAATCATAATGAAAGTCTTATCATAAAATAACTATCTGAATCATTTGAATCAGCTAAACCAACTGAAAGTAGCATAAAAACATAAATAATTAATTTGCATCTAAAGGTAGGGCATGACAGAATCTAAGACATCAAAGATAAATGTAAATGATATAGCTACAAGGTTAACATCTATGACTATGATAGTGACCTAGGTTGAGCCTCCACATATAGATCTAATATGAGGTGATAGAAAATGTATCATTATTTTAAAGATCAATTAGGATATGGGATGTTATGTGATATTAATATGAGAACATTCGCTTGAAAAATAATTATTAGATTATGTTTTTAATAAAATATATTATATATCAGACATTTTAATCAAGGCAAACCCATAACATAAAAATTATATATTTAAACCTATTATATTTATTATTTATATATGTTTAATTAAAAGGAATTGAAAAAGCTATGTTCGAAAAGTTTAAAATAAAGGGTTTTTGGTTTTTAATTAAAAATGAAATGTATTGAAAAGGATAATACATTATATGATAAAGATTAAACCTTAATTATTTATTTTAATATTTTAATTATTAAAATCTCAGAAACAAAAATAATATATAAAAAAATTAATATATAATTAAGTCCTTATAAATTTTATTTATTATTTCTTTATATTATTTTAAAAAATATATAAAAAATCTAAGTTTGAATTGTTTAAAATAAAAAATATTTCAAATTTAATTAAAATGTCAATAAATAAATAAATAAAAATTTTCAACTAAAATTTCATTCCTTATAAATTATCATTTAAAAATATCTAATTATAATAAATAAAAAATAAAATATATTTTTTTAATATTCTAATAACAATTTTTAAAAATTAATTTAAAAATGTCTAACTAAAAAAAAAAATGGGGATGAACCCGCAATGTGACGGTTGTCACGAGCCCTATTGATAGGGCAGTCCTATGTTCGAATTCCTTTGTCTTGCATGGATGCATTGGCTCTTGGTGGTGTTCATACGACAAACTTTGTGATGTATCAATATTGTTGACAGCTGACCTAGTCTCCTCCTGCGATTGGTTTCCATGCATCTTCTGTGACTTGTGATTGGTGTCCACGCTGCTCCCGACACTTGTGATTGGTGTTCTCATTAGTGAGGCATTAATGTCTCTTCCTGTTCGTTGTGCCTTGCCAGGTGATAAAGATTGGTTTGGAGTGATAACGTGCCCA